>NC_041390.1:580286728-580315415 GCF_002162155.2 Triticum dicoccoides
CCTATAGCGCCGCCGCCGCCGCCCTAGCACGCCGCCGTCGCCACCGTTCGCCTCGCCTCGCCGGAGGTAGCCCCGCGCCTCTCTTTTTCTTCCCCGCGGTTTGGTTCTTTTAAAAGAAACCGTTCCGGTTTTCTTTTTCGGTTTTTCTCTCCGATTCTTCATTTCGGTTTCTTTTCCGAAACCCCTAGATCGGTTTTCCGTTTTCTTTTTCGGTTTCTTTTCCGAAAACCCTAGATCGGTTTTTGTTCTTCTTTCGGACCATTCGTCTCAACGAACGTGATCACCGATTATTCCCGGTTAACGACGCCCGTTCGTTTAACCGTTCGTCTCTTTCTTTTCGTCGGATTTATTCCGCGATCGTGATCTCAGATCCGATCTTCATTCTAGTTTATCTTCTCGCCCGTTTATCGGAATCAGGTGATTCAAGCGCCTGGAGTTTCATCTCGAAACTGCCGTTCCGTCTAATAAACTTGAACAAGTTTTTGCTATGGTAAAATTTGACCTAGTTTCAACTTGCTAGAACCGAGTTGTTTTCTTCCGTCGTTTGTTTTCCGCCGTTTGTTCGGTTCGTTCTTTCTTTGCAACCGGAGTTCTTAAGTTGAACTTTCTGGTTCGTCCTCTCATTCGAGTTTTACTTGTGCATTAAATGAGTACTTATTGTGTGGTTACTATTGTTTGCTTACGATAGATTGACCGGAGTGTGACGAGTAGATCTATCAAGAGTTTTAAGTACGAATCATCTTCATCTACATTGCAGGCAAGTTCACACTTTGATCATACTTTTTTTACAACCCATGTTTTATTGCATTAGATCAATCCTCTCACATTGCATGATTAGGATCTAATTAAACTGTGGGATGGGAAGTAGATGAGGTAGTACCTATCACCTGTATTACTATGAAACCTTTGGGAGTTACTTCTATGTTTGCTTATTATGCCATGCTATGCTAGTAGACGTGGATTGGGTGAGTGATATCCATGACAGTTGTGAGTTGATAATTTTAATGGTTTATCTAAGGTGGCAACTTAAACACACATCTGGGTGGATTGAGGCACCTGATGTCTATCAGGACTTGCCTGTTTTATTTTGGACCGCCACCCAGGCTCAAAGGGATCATAAGATCATTCATGCTAGAAACTTCCGTGTGTAGCCACATGCTACTATGGGCTCTGGCATAGTTGACTAAGTTGTGCGAACTCTTACGGGGTGGACTAGCAGATGTAGGGGTTGTAGGTGGTACGGTCTACCCCACATGTAAGGTGCTAGCGCTTCTGAAAGACTATGTCTCGGTTATCCGTTTCTCAAACACCATGTAGTGCGAGAAAACAACCGGAGGCGATCGAGTCATGTGCGAAAAGGGCGCAAACCTCTGCAGAGTGTACAAACTAATCATGATTAGCCGTGTCCCCGGTTATGGACAACTTGAGTATCTAGTACTTGAATATCATGTGAATCTCATCATGTTACTTCTAATTAATGTTGTTGGGTTTTAATTGTTCACTTAATTGGGATTGAGAATGCTGTCAACCATTCTCAATGTTCAACAACCACCATGATAGCTAAATAAATTTATTCCTTTGCAGTAGGGAAAAATTGGCTTTACGCAAAACCTTATAACAATAGAGCTTTTCCACCAGCCATATATGCATGTAGTGACAGTCTTTATTCATCATTCTCTATGGTGTGAATTTGCCAGTACATTCAATGTACTAACCCGTTTCGGGCTGCAACGTCTCATGTTGCAGGTTTCTTACGTCGAGTAAGTGATACGTTAGCGTTACGATTTCTACACTCAACTTTGCCGTTGGTGTTGACGGGAATCCACAACCTTGTTTCTTCCGCTATATGGATTGAGGTAATAGTATTTACGTTACTTTATACATGTGATTTACCTCTGGTATAAATCCTTCGAGTACTGTGTGTGTTAGCATACCGATCCAGGGATGACACTTAAGCACAGAGACTTGACCCATTCGGGTCGGGTCGCTACAACTTTTGATGAAATTCCAGCTTCAATCTTTTATAGTCCCACGATCTCATATCATCACATAGCCTATACCATATCTATGCATCTCCCTTCAAAGATAAAGGGAAGACCTTCTTCTTAGCGACATCATCGGGTATACCTGCAAGTTTAAATAATCCACAAACTTCATCCACATATATTAAGTGCTCATCAGGATGTTTTGTTCCATCTCCTGTAAAAGGATTAGCTAGCGGTTTTTCCATCATAGCCACAGGAAATTCAAAAGGAGTTTCATTAATAGGTTCAGTAGGTTGAGGAGCAACTCTTTGCTCTACTGGACAGGGTTAAGATACCCCGAACAAGCCCCTCAGCGAATTACTTTCCATAGTAACAAGTGAAAGTAAATTTCAGCACACTATATAAATTTTTCCTCACCAAATTCCACTTACCAAAGGCGCTACACTCCCCGGCAACGGCGCCAGAAAAGAGTCTTGATGACCCACAAGTATAGGAGATCTATCGTAGTCCTTTCGATAAGTAAGAGTGTCGAACCCAACGAGGAGCAGAAGGAAATGATAAGCGGTTTTCAGCAAGGTATTCTCTGCAAGTACTGAAATAAGTGGTAACAAATAGTTTTGTGATAGGATAAATTGTAACGAGCAACAAGTAACAAAAGTAAATAAAGTGCAGCAAGGTGGCCCAATCCTTTTGTAGCAAAGGACAAGCCGGAACAAACTCTTATAATAGGAAAAGCGCTCCCGAGGACACATGGGAATATCGTCAAGCTAGTTTTCATCACGTTCATATGATTCACGTTTGGTAGTTTGATAATTTGATATGTGGGTGGACCGGTGCTTGGGTGTTGTTATTACTTGAACAAGCATCCCACTTATTATTAACCTCTATTGCAAGCTTCCGCAACTACAACAAAAGTATTAAGGTAAACCTAACCATAGCATGAAACATATGGATCCAAATCAGCCCCTTACAAAGCAACGCATAAACTAGGGTTTAAGTTTCTGTCACTCTAGCAATCCATCATCTACTTATTACTTCCCAATGCCTTCCTCTAGGCCCAAATAATGGTGAAGTGTTATGTAGTCGACGTTCACATAACACCACTAGAGGCTAGACAACATACATCTTATCAAAATATCAAACGAATACCAAATTCACATGACTACTAATAGCAAGACTTCTCCCTTATCCTCAGGAACAAACGTAATTACTCACAAAGCATATTCATGTTCATAATCAGAGGGGTAATAATATGCATATAGGATCTGAACATATAATCTTCCACCAATTAAACCAACCAGCATCAACTACAAGGAGTAATCAACACTACTAGCAACCTACTAGCACCAATCCCGGACTTTGAGACAAGAATTGGATACAAGAGATGAACTAGGGTTTGGAGATGAGATGGTGCTGGTGAAGATGTTGATGGAGATTGCCCTCTCCCGATGAGAGGAGTGTTGGTGATGACGATGGTGATGATTTCCCCCTCCCGGAGGGAAGTTTCCCCGGCAGAATAGCTCTGCTAGAGCTCTAGATTGGTTCCGCCTCGTGGCGGCGGAGTCTCATCCCGAAAGGTTGCTTCTTATTTTTTTCTCATCGAAAGACTTCATATAGGAGAAGATGGACGTCGGAGACCCACCAGGGGGCCCACGAGGTAGGGGGGCGCGCCTTAGGGGGGGCGCCCCCCACCCTCGTGAGCAGGGTGTGGGCCCCCTGGCCTTCATCTTTGGTGAGGATTTTTCTTTATTTATTTTAAGACATTCCGTGGAGTTTCAGGACTTTTGGAGTTGCGCAGAATAGGTCTCTAATATTTGCTCCTTTTCCAGCCCAGAATTCCAGTTGCCGGCATTCTCCCTGTTTATGTAATCCTTGTAAAATAAGAGAGAATAGCCATAAGTATTCTGACATAAAGTGAAATAACAGTCCATAATGCGATAAATATTGATATAAAAGCATGATGCAAAATGGACGTATCAGAGCCAGGGGCGCTGGGCGGGTGGTTCGGGCCCGCTTCAGCCGGGGCGGGCCGGTTGCGGGCTGCGGCGGGCCACGGCGTTGGAAGCGGGCAGGGGGGCGGGTGGCAGCTGCGGATAGGGTGAGGAGGCTGCTGGCAGCGGTGCTGGCGCTTGGGACGGTGCCAAGTGGCAGAGAAGGGGCGGCTTGGCACTGAAATCGAGGAGGAAGGAGGCTGGCGGCTGCGGGGATCCCGAGGGGAAGGCTAGAAGGTAGATGGAGGCTAGGGGATGCCCAAATTTAGAATGGGAGGTGTATATATAGGGTAGGATCTAGTGTTTGGGGGTTTTGGGGGCTTACGGAGCCCTCCGATCGTGATCTGACGGCTCCGGTCGAAGGGGGGGTTAGGTGGGCTGTGCAGAGCGGGTTGGGCAGAGAGAAAAGAATATGATGATGCAACGGACGGAACTGGGGGAACCCAGACGGATGCAAGTTTTGAAAATATGATGATGCAATGCACATGATGACATGGAAAGCTGTGACACGCAAGAAAATGACATGGCAACGACAGCGAATACTGGAAGATACCTGGCGCGTCGATTTCGGGGCGTCACAACACTCCACCACTACAAGAGGATCTCGTCCCGAGATCTAGGATGGCACCGGAGGGAAACAGAAGAGGAAGAGAAGAGGTAAAACTAAGTTGCTTCTTTGACAAATGAGTGAGACCAAAGAACCTTGCGAGGTGGAACAAATTGAAAGAAGAATACGACGAAGATGAACAAAGTTGAAAACACTCCGTTAGAAAAGAGGAACAAGGAACATTACTAGAACCTTGTAGGTTGAAAGACACAAGAAAAGTGTCACAAAGGATAAGAAGTACATGCAAGCACTCCAGATGAAATGAGATGTACAAGGAACGATAAAGATCAATTATGACAACACTCCGGTTGGAAATGGAAGGCGATAATATGAACTTGGCAAAATGAAAGCACTTGGATGAGAGTCCGGTTAGAAGAGGAATGATAGACACAACACTCCGGTTAAAACAAGATAGAGAAGGAATAAGAATGATATAATTTGGACAGCACTCCGACTGTAAATGAAAGGAATTGAATATGAACTTGGGAAGATTGGATGATACTTGATGAAATCAACAACACACTGCCTCCGGAACTATTTAAAGAATGGCACAATGGGTAAGAATGATTTCAGACAGCACTCCGGTTGAGAAGGGAGGCAAAAACTTGATAGAATGGGAAGAACTTGAAAAGAGGGCAGGACACTCCGGTTAAATGGACAAGCACGAAAAGAACACGGTCCTCACAATTCGAGATGATGAGTGAAGAGAGCAACATCACAAAGCCTCCGGAAGAAAGAATAGAAGATAGATCATTGGAATAACAGAATGGAGAAGAAAATGACAACTTCTGCCATAATTGAGCTTGGAAAGCACCCTTCCAAGAAGGTTATAACGGAGTTGTTGGAAAACCAACCACGAAACAAATAAGCTTGTAGTGTGCTTATGGAAAACATCTCGAAATCTTGAGGTGAAATTCTGCCACCAATGAAAAACAATAGATTGAATTGATATGAACAAGGAGACGAGAAACTTATTTCACCGGGAGGATAAATGAAGAACTTGAGTCATTTATAAGCACCATAAATAGCATCAATCCTTAGGGAAAGCTTTAGGTGAAATATAACCCACTATAACTCCAATGAAGAGATTAATGGATTGAAAAGATGTCTTGAGCGAAGAGAAAATGATGGATTTAGATATGTCACTCTTGAGAACTTGTGAATCATGAAACACGAAGGGAAATTATCAACAATGGCATAACACCACCTCAAAAAATAAGAAAGAAAGAATTGCACTTCGGAATGCAAGATGAAGAATGCTTGAACTCCTCAAAACAAGACATGTGTTTTGCACCACGTTTAATTTTGAGTATATAGCATGGCGGATCAATAACTCCGAGATAAATCTTGAAGAACAATTGAAGAATGAAAAGAATCCTTGACGAACCACCATGTAGAGCCTCCAAGAAGAACTCCGGTAACAAAAGGATGATCAAACGAAAGGAAAGAGAAATTGAAAACACAAGGTGAAACCTTGCGATGATTTAGATGGAGCTTCACGAAGAGATAATGCGGAAAAACTTGGAACTCCGGAAAAGAAAGATGAATGAATGAGATCAAGAATTTTGATGAACCTCCGGAATAAGAAATTGGATTCACTCGATGAAACAAGAATAAGAATTACATTATGCGTATCCTTCACCAATTTAAATTAATGACAAGCAACGGATTTGGCATACTACTTATTCTCGTAGAAAGGATTAAAGAGAGGTATAGCTTAAACTTGAGAAGATCTTCAATGAACCACCTGTAGGATTGAAACAACGAATAAATCTGTATGATAACGAAGGAAGAGAACTCTTGAACAAACCACAGTAAGAATTGAACAAGAAAGTAGCAAAAACACAATTCACTGGAAAGAATTGGAAAATGAATGAAGATACTTGCTAGGATTTAGATACAAGTGAAGAAGAGATCATGAACTGATTAGAGGATGTTTGAGTGATGCACCGGTAAGAGTTGGAGAATGAGAGCTGAAAGGTGAGAATGAATAAACCCGAAATGATGGCCTTCGAAGAATCAAACAAAAAGAGACTCCTGAATTGCTCCGGATTGGTGAAAAGAATTCTCACACTCGAATAGAATTATGAGAGGATGGCATAACACTAGAACCATGAATCTTTGGAAGAACGGATAAAATTTGGAGGAAAACTCTTCTTTGGTCTTCAAATGTTGAGAATGATGATGAGAAACACCACCATGAATTGTTGAGATACTCCAGGATGAAAATTAGAAAGATTGAACAAACGATGAAAAGAATTTGAAAGATCTTGGAGAAAGGCATATGACTGATGATGATTCATTCTTACATCAAACTTTGACATGGATTTGAGAATAACTCCTGAAATAATTAGAAAAGTCAGGTAATATCCTGGGAAAAGACCTGTGGGTTAGGGCCCACTCAAAAGAAAACACCGTTGAATGATTACTTGAAAGGGATATTGCGTCGGTTGAATTAAATGGCTTGAATGAGATAACATACTCAAAAGAACTTGAGCGAATTGATAATGGAAACTTGAATCTTCTGAGATATCTTCAGCACTTCGGATGTGAATAGAGAGAGGTGAGCGATTAAGAGGTGCACCAACATGGGAAAACATTTGAAACAAGAAAAATAATGTGATCAACTCTGAAGGCTTGAATTTAGTCCACCGGAGAAGAAAAAGAATGAAGAATGATGAACTTGTAGAGCATCTTCATGAGAACCACCGGGTAAGAACATTGACAGAAAAGAATGGAGAGACTTCCCATCAATAAAAGGATACTTGATTAAGAAATCTGTGTCCTTGAAGAAAAAGGGTGGATGGACGGGAAAACAAATGCAACTTGGACAGATGGAATGGGTACCATTGAAAAAAACTTGGAGTTGATCTTGCGGATGTTGAAATGATCGGATCCACTAGAAGAGAAGCACATCGGTTGGAAAAGAATTGGCATGACAATCTCGATAAGCAAGAAGGATTAGCATCCACATAGAAATATGAGGACACCGCTTAAGAAAGGTATGGAATCAACACTTGACTTCGAAGCAACTCGAGTACCACTACTGAAAACAAAACAAAGGATCGGCTTGCAGAATAAGACGGAACAAACATATGATAGATCCCATATTGTATCATGTGTCTGTTGGAAAGATATCCTACGATATACTTGAATTCCCACTTATAAACTCCCGAAATTTTCTGGTTATGCAATCAGGTGTTGGGGATACAGGGGGAGCATAATATCTCACCCAAACTAACAATTCCTACATCCAACTGTATCCATCCTTCAACACATAACCAAGAAAACTTCGGAAATCATTTACCTCAACCTTCAAAAAGCATCCGATATACGAGTTATGGCAATACTCCCGAACTCCCGCATCAGTACTGGGTGGCGTCGAGGTTATCTCACCAACAACTACATAAAAGAGATTTTCGATGTCGGCGAAACTCAGGTATTCCAGAACCGCAACGATAAAATTGTGACGACAACACCTCGGAGCTCAACTCCCCGGAACACTGCCACAACCCCTAAATGTTAGGAGGCACCAAGAACAATGTTCTCGTCATAAGACTATCTGAGCGATTCCAAGATACCCGTGTGATCCTAAAAAAAATTCGTGAAATTTTAGGAGAGAAGAGTCAAAACTTCTATGTCAGGAGGCCTCACCAGAGCGACGAAGGGACTGAGGAGTAAAAAGAATCCTACTCTCTGATATATACAATCCTATGACTCAAAACATTTTGTTCTAGAATTAACAACGTCAGCGATTCGATCAAGCAGGGGGGCTCCTAAGTCGGGGATGGCTCTGATTACCAACTTCTAACACCCACAATGCGGCTATATCTCCCACATGTCGGGGCACGACTTAGACGCATAGCCTTATGGTAGGCTTGTCGCAAGAGGGGTAATCTTCACACATCTCATGTACTGAATAAGAAAGGGATAAAGAGTTGGCTTACAATCGCCACTTCACACAATACATGAATAAATCATACATCATCCAAAGTACAATCAAGGTCCGACTACAGAACCAAAATAAAAGAAGACAACCCCAAATGCTAGATCCTGCTACCTCTTGAGCACTGCATTGGTTTTCGCTTGAAGAGGAAAGGGTGATGCATCAAAGTAGCGTAAGTATTTCCCTCAGTTTTTGAGAACCAAGGTATCAATCCAGTAGGAGGCTACGCGCGAGTCCCTCGCACCTGCACAAAACAAATAAATCCTCGCAACCAACGCGATAAGGGGTTGTCAATCCCTACAGGGCCACTTACGACAGTGAGATCTGATAGATATGATAAGATAAGATTTTTGGTATTTTTATGATAAAGATGCAAAGTAAAATAAACGCAAAGTAAAAAAGCAAAGGAAATAACTAAGTATTGGAAGATTAATATGATGAAGATAGACCCGGGGGCCATAGGTTTCACTAGTGGCTTCTCTCAAGAGCATAGGTATTTTACGGTGGGTGAACGAATTACTGTTGAGCAATTGACAGAATTGAGCATAGTTATGAGAATATCTAGGTATGATCATGTATATAGGCATCACGTCCGAGACAAGTAGACCGACTCCTGCCTGCATCTACTACTATTACTCCACTCATCGACCGCTATCCAGCATGCATCTAGAGTATTAAGTTCATGAAAATAGAGTAATGCCTTAAGCAAGATGACATGATGTAGAGGGATAAACTCATGCAATATGATGAAAACCCCATCTTGTTATCCTTGATGGCAGCAATACAATACGTGCCTTGCTGCCCCTACTGTCACTGGGAAAGGACACCGCAAGATTGAACCCAAAGCTAAGCACTTCTCCCATTGCAAGAAAGATCAATCTAGTAGGCCAAACCAAACTGATAATTCGAAGAGACTTGCAAAGATAACCAATCATACATAAAAGAATTCAGAGAAGATTCAAATATTGTTCATAGATAGACTTGATCATAAACCCACAATTCATCGGTCTCAACAAACACGCCGCAAAAAGAAGATTACATCGAATAGATCTCCACAAGAGAGGGGGAACATTGTATTGAGATCCAAAAAGAGAGAAGAAGCCATCTAGCTAATAAATATGGACCCGTAGGTCTGAGGTAAACTACTCACACTTCATCGGAGGGGCTATGGTGATGATGTAGAAGCCCTCCGTGATGGATACCCCTCTGGCGGAGCTCCAGAACAGGCCCCAAGATGGGATCTCATGGATACAGAAAGTTGCGGCGGTGGAATTAGGGTTTTGGCTCCGTATCTGATCGTTTGGGGGTACGTTGGTATATATAGGAGGAAGGAGTACGTCGGCGGAGCAATAGGGGGCCCACGAGGGTGGAGGGAGCGCCTGGGGGGTAGGCGCACCCCCTACCTCGTGGCCTCCTCCTTTGTTTCTTGACGTAGGGTCCAAGTCTCCTGGATCATGTTCGGTGAGAAAATCACGTTCCCGAAGGTTTCATTCCGTTTGGACTCCGTTTCATATTCCTTTTCTTCGAAACCTTAAAATAGGCAAAAAAAAATAGCAATTCTGGGCTGGGCCTCGGTTAAAAGGTTAGTCCCAAAAATAATATAAAAGTGGATAATAAAGCCCAATAATGTCCAAAATAGTAGATAATATAGCATGGAGCAATCAAAAATTATAGATATGTTGGAGACGTATCAAGCATCCCCAAGCTTAATTCCTGCTCGTCCTCGAGTAGGTAAATGATAAAAACGGAATTTTTGATGCGGAGTGCTACTTGGCATAATTTTAATGTAATTATTCTTAATTGTGGTATGAATATTCAGATCCTAAAGATTGAAGATAAAAGTTCATATTGACGTAAAAATAATAATACTTCAAGCATACTAACTAAGCAATTATGTCCTCTCAAAATAACATGGCCAAAGAAAGTTCATCCCTACAAAATCATATAGTTTAGTCATGCTCCATTTTCGTCACACAAGAATGCTCTCATCATGCACAACCCCGATGACAAGCAAAGCAATTGTTTCATACTTTAGTAATCTCAAACCTATAAACTTTCACGCAATATATGAGCGCGAGCCATGGATATAACACTATGTGTGGAATAGAATATGATGATGGGGGTTATGTGGAGAAGACAAAAAAGAAGAAAGTCTCACATCAATGAGTCTAATCAATGGGCTATGGATATGCCCATCGATTGATGTTAATGCAAGGAGTAGGGATTGCCATGCAACAGATGCACTAGAGCTATAAATGTATGAAAGCTCAACAAAAGAAACTAAGTGGGTGTGCATCCAACTTGCTTGCTCACGAAGACCTAGGGCACTTGAGGAGGCCCATTGTTGGAATATACAAGCCAAGTTCTATAATGAAAAATTCCCACTAGTATATGAAAGTGACAAAACAAAAGACTCTCTATCATGAAGATTATGGTGCTAACTTGAAGCACAAGTGTGGCAAAGGATAGTAGCATTGTCCCTTTTATATATTTTTATTTATTTATTTATTTGGCCTTTATTTTTTTATTTGGCCATTCTCTTTTTTTAGGACAATGCTCTATGAATGATGGTCATCACACTTCTATTTATTTACAACTCAAGAATTACAACTCGATACTTTGAACAAGATATGACTCTATATGAATGCCTCCGGTGGTGTACCGGGATATGCAATGAACCAAGAGTGACATGTATGAAACAATTATGAATGGTGGCTTTGCCACAAATACTATGTCAACTACATGATCATGCTAAGCAATATGACAATGATGAATGTGTCATGATAAACGGAATGGTGGAAAGTTGCATGGCAATATATCTCGGAATGGCTATGGAAATGCCATAATAGGTAGGTATGGTGGCTGTTTTGAGGAAGATATAAGGAGGTTTATGTGTGAAAGAGCGTATCATATCACGGGGTTTGGATGCACCGGCGAAGTTTGCACCAACTCTCAATGTGAGAAAGGGCAATGCACGGTACCGAAGAGGCTAGCGATGATGGAAGGGTGAGAGTGCGTATAATCCATGGACTCAACATTAGTCATAAAGAACTCACATACTTATTGCAAAAATCTACAAGTCATCAAAAACCAAGCACTACGCGCATGCTCCTAGGGGGATAGATTGGTAGGAAAAGACCATCGCTCGTCCCCGACCGCCACTCATAAGGAAGACAATCAAATAACACCTCATGTTTCAAATTTGTTACATAACATTTACCATACGTGCATGCTACGGGACTTGCAAACTTCAACACAAGAATTTCTCAAATTCACAACTACTCAACTAGCACGACTTTCATATTATTACCTCCATATCTCAAAACAATCATCAAGCGTCAAACTTCTCTTAGTATTCAAAACACTCATAAGAAATTTTTACTAATCTTGAATACCTAGCATATTAGGATTATTTAAGAAAATTACCATGCTATTTAAGACTCTCAAAATAATCTAAGTGAAGCATGAGGGATCAATAGTTTCTATAAAACAAATCCACCACCGTGCTCTAAAAGATATAAGTGAAGTACTAGAGCAAAACTATATAACTCAAAAAGATATAAGCCAAGCACATAGAGTATTCTAACAAATTCCAAATCATGTATGGCTCTCTCAAAAGGTGTGTACAGCAATGATGATTGTGGTAAACTAAAAAGCAAAGACTCAAATCATACAAGACGCTCCAAACAAAACACATATCATGTGGTGAATAAAATTATAGCTCCAAGTAAAGTTACCGATAGAAGTAGATGAAAAGAGGGGATGCCTTCCGGGGCATCCCCAAGCTTCGGCTTTTAGGTGTCCTTAGATTATCTTGGGGGTGCCATGGTCATCCCCAAGCTTAGGCTCTTGCCACTCCTTGTTCCATAATCCATCAAATCTTTACCCAAAACTTGAAAACTTCACAACACAAAACTTAAAGTAGAAAATCTCGTGAGCTCCGTTAGCGAAAGAAAACAAAAGACCACTTCAAGGTACTGTAATTAACTCATTATTTATTTATATTGGTGTTAAACCTACTGTATTCCAACTTCTCTATGGTTTATAAACTATTTTACTAGCCATAGATTCATCAAAATAAGCAAACAACACACGAAAAACAGAATCTGTCAAAAACAGAACAGTCTGTAGTAATATGTAGCTAGCGCAAGATCTGGAACCACAAAAATTCTAAAATAAATTTCTGGACGTGAGGAATTTATGTATTAATCAGATTCAAAAAGAATTAACTAAATATCACTTTCCAAATAAAAATTACAGCAGTTCTCGTGAGCGCTAAAGTTTCTGTTTTTTACAGCAAGATATCAAGACTTTCCCCAAATCTTCCCAACGGTTCTACTTGGCACAAAAACTAATTAAACACAAAAAATACAACCTAAACAGAGGCTAGATAAATTATTTATTACTAAACAGGAGCAAAATCAAGGAATAAAAATAAAATTGGGTTGCCTCCCAACAAGCGCTATCGTTTAACGCCCCTAGCTAGGCATAAAAAGCAAGGATAGATCTAGGTATTGCCATAATAGTAAGATAGATCACTAAAACTCATTTCATATTCTCTAAGTTCGGCAAAAAGTTTTCTTTGAGGCAAGCAAAAATAATCAAAAGGGCTAAATTTAATGAGGCAAAAGTCCCCAAGATCAACCTTGGGAGGTATAGGTTCCTCCTTTGGTCCTTCGTATTCCACAACCAATTCATCATTATAAGCATTGTTTTGACAGAACTTTGTGAGCCTATATTCAAGAGAATATCCTAGTTCATTATTTCGAATGGTCAAATCATCATTAATCTCAGAAATTCTATCAACTAAAACATTGGTAGGAACCCTTTTTCTAAGATTTTCATTGAAATCAACATAGTCTAGAGATTGAAAACGCATTATTTCTTCTTGATAAAAAAGGATAGCCTCTATGGGAGGACGGCAAGCGTCCACCCTATAATGCGCAAAGATTTCTTTGGCCTCTTTTATTATGAATCTAAACTCATGAGCCAAAAAGATAGTAGCGGCACGCTTAACAGAAGAATGCTCAATATTAGAAAATTCTAGGAAAATCCTTTGTATGCAAGGATGCATGTGCATGAATTGTCTTCAAAGTTCAACTACAAGCATGGCAATAGCGTCCACAAGACTACTAGTTCTGTGAAGGATAGAACTACCCATAGAAGGTAAAGCACCGGCACAAGTAAAGAAATCTTGAATAACTCCTTTTCCAATAATATTACCACTACCAACACGGAATTTTTTTGTATGTAAGATGGGGGTTCTTTAGCAGGAGTATCAGAATTTTTTATGATATTATTATTGTCCATATCGACAATAATTTCCCCAATTTCAGACATGACGGTAGAAAATGCAAAAGGCAAAAAGAGGCAAATAGAGAAAGAGAGGGAGGATAGAGAGAGAGGGCGAATAAAATGGCAAGGGTGAAGTGGGGGAGAGGAAAATGAGAGGCAAATGGCAAATAATGTAATGCGGGAGATAAGGAGTGTGATAGGTACTTGGTATATTGACTTTTGCGTAGACTCCCCGGCAATGGCGCCAGAAATCCTTCTTGCTACCTCTTGAGCACTGTGTTGGTTTTCCCTTGAAGAGGAAAGGGTGATGCAGCAAAGTAGCGTAAGTATTTCCCTCAGTTTTTGAGAACCAAGGTATCAATCTAGTAGGAGGCTACGCGCGAGTCCCTCGCACCTGCACAAAACAAATAAATCCTCGCAACCAATGCGATAAGGGGTTCTCAATCCCAACACGGCCACTTACGAGAGTGAGATCTGATAGATATGATAAGATAATATTTTTGGTATTTTTATGATAAAGATGCAAAGTAAAATAAACGCAAAGTAAAAAAGCAAAGGAAATAACTAAGTATTGGAAGATTAATATGATGAAGATAGACCCGGGGGGCATAGGTTTCACTAGTGACTTTTCTCAAGAGCATAGGTATTTTACGGTGGGTGAACGAATTACTGTTGAGCAATTGACATAATTGAGCATAGTTATGAGAATATCTAGGTACGATCATGTATATAGGCATCCTCGTCCGAGACAACTAGACCGACTCCTGCCTGCATCTACTACTATTACTCCACTCATCGACCGCTATCCAGCATGCATCTAGAGTATTAAGTTCATGAAAATAGAGTAACGCCTTAAGCAGGATGACATGATGTAGAGGGATAAACTCATGCAATATGATGAAAACCCCATCTTGTTATCCTCGATGGCAACAATACAATACTTGCCTTGCTGCCCCTACTGTCATTGGGAAAGGACACCGCAAGATTGAACCCAAAGCTAAGCACTTCTCGCATTGCAAGAAAGATCAATCTAGTAGGCCAAACCAAACTGATAATTCGAAGAGACTTGCAAAGATAACCAATCATACATAAAAGAATTCAGATAAGATTCAAATATTGTTCATAAATAGACTTGATCATAAACCCACAATTCATCGGTCTCAACAAACACACCGCCAAAAGAAGATTACATCAAATAGATCTCCACAAGAGAGGGGGAGAACATTGTATTGAGATCCAAAAAGAGAGAAGAAGCCATCTAGCTAATAACTATGGACCCGTAGGTCTGAGGTAAACTACTCACACTTCATCAGAGGGGCTATGGTGATGATGTAGAAACCCTCCATGATGGATACCCCCTCCGACGGAGCTCTGGAACAGGCCCCAAGATGGGATCTCATGGATACAGAAAGTTGCGGCGGTGGAATTAGGGTTTTGGCTCCGTATCTGATCATTTGGGGGTACATAGGTATATATATAGGAGGAAGGAGTACGTCGGTGGAGCAACAGGGGGCCCAGAAGGGTGGAGGGCGCGCCTGGGGGGTAGGCGCGCCCCCCTACCTCATGGCATCCTCCTTTGTTTCTTGACATAGGGTCCAAGTCTCCTGGATCATGTTCAGTGAGAAAATCACGTTCCCGAAGGTTTCATTCCATTTGGACTCCGTTTGATATTCCTTTTCTTCGAAACCCTAAAATAGGCAAAAAACAGCAATTCTGGGCCGGGCCTCCAGTTAATAGGTTAGTCCCAAAAATAATATGAAAGTGGATAATAAAGCCCAATAATGTCCAAAACAGTAGATAATATAGCATGGAGCAATCAAAAATTATAGATACGTTGGAGACGTATCAGTCCCCGATCGTCCCAACTGGGCTCCACTACTGATCATCAGGAAAAGAAACATAATAGTGACCCAAGTCTTCATCAAATTCCCACTTGAGTTTGGTAGCATTGCATGCACTGGTATTGTCGGCACCTGCAACTGTTTGGAAGTATCCGTGAGTCACGAGGACTCAGAAATCTCACGCCCGCGAGATCAGGACTATTTAAGCTTATGGGTAGGAAAGGGTAGTGAGGTGGAGCTGCAGCAAGCACTAAGCATGTATGGTGGCTAACATACGCAAATAAGAGAAAGAAGAGAAGCAATGCATGGTCAAAAAGCTAGAAGTGGTCAAGAAGTGATCCTGAAACTACTTACGCACAAGCATAACACAAGAACTGTGTTCACTTCCCGGACTCCGCCGAGAAGAGACCATCACGACTACACACGCGGTTGATTCATTTTAATTAAGTCAAGTGTCAAGTTCTCTACAATTGGACATTAACAAATTCCCATCTGCCACATAACCGCGGGCACGGATTTCGAAAGTTTAAACCATGCAGGGGTGTCCCAACTTAGCCCGTCACAAGCTCTCACGTTCAACGAAGGATATTCCTTCTCCCAGGAAGACCCGATCAGACTTGGAATCCCGGTTACAAGACATTTCGACAATGGTAAAACAAGACCAGCAAAGTCACCCGATGTGCCGACAATCCCGATCGGAGTTGCACATATCTCGTTCTCAGGGCAACACCGGATGAGACATCCTATGAGTAAAACCAAACCTCAAGTTTTCCCGAGGTGGCCCCGCAGTCTACTCGGTTCGGACCAACACTTAGAGAAGCACTGGCCTAGGGGGTTAAAATAAAGATGACCCTCGGGTTGGCCGACCCCAGGGAAGGGGTAATAGGTTGTTAGGCAAATGTAAAACCAAGGTTGGGCCTTGCTGGAGGAGTTTTATTCAAAGCAAACTGTCAAGGGGTTCCCATAACACCCAACCGCGTTAGGAACGCAAAATCAAGGAACATAACACAGGTATGACGAAAACTAGGGCGGCAAGAGTGGAACAAAACACCAGGCATAAGGCCGAGCCTTCCACCCTTTACCAAGTATATAGATGCATTAATTAACATAATAGATATTGTGATATCCCAACATATCCATGTTCCAACATGGAACAAACTTCAGCTTCACCTGTAACTAACAACGCTATAAGAGGGGCTGAGCAAAAGCGGTAACATAGCCAAACAACGGTTGCTAGGAAGGTGGGTTAGAGGCTTGACATGGCAATATGAGAGGCATGATATAACAAGTGGTAGGTAGCATGACATATCGATAGAGCGAACAACTAGCAAGCAAAGATAGAAGTGATTTCGAAGGTATGGTCATCTTGCCTGAAATCCCACAAGGAAGAAGAACGAGCCCATGAAGAAGACAAACGGACGTAGTCGAACGGATCCTCACAACTTCGGAATGACACCGAAGCTAACGAGA
Organism: Triticum dicoccoides; assembly: GCF_002162155.2. Taxonomy (NCBI): domain Eukaryota; kingdom Viridiplantae; phylum Streptophyta; class Magnoliopsida; order Poales; family Poaceae; genus Triticum; species Triticum dicoccoides. Next base: position 580,303,864 of record NC_041390.1, read on the forward strand.
GAAGCAACCCAGAAAGAAGCAAGCAACATAGTAAACAACCATCACATAAACATGGCATGATGCACAACCAAGTATGATGTATGTCCGGTTTAATTATGCACGGCATGGAAAAGTGCACAACCAATACTACAAATTAAGTGGAGTTCAATATGCAACGAGTTGCATATTGACGGAACACCACATTCAAGTTATTTAGTTCAATCTCGTTTATGTACCCAATAATATTAAATGTTATTAAACATCACAAGGGGGTGAAGCATATGAAAACTACCTATCTAGGAAAGTTTAAATGAGGCTGGAACAACAAGCAACAAGTCCGGAAAATCCTCATGTGCATATTTTAGATATGGTATTGTTCTGTCCTAAAGCATATTTTATAGTTGTTAAACATGCAAAGTAAGTACACGATGTTAAACTAGGCATTTTTCTACCCCATTTACATATAAATTTTATTATATTTGGAGCTATGGTTATTAAGTTACGAAATAAATCATTTTAACATGACATATGAGAAAAATTAAACAAACAACATTTTAGACATGTTTAATATGGATGAAAATTGGATATTATGAATCTAGATACAATTATAAGCATTTTTCATATATAAATTATTTTAATATGATGCATGGTTTGTTAAATATTAAATGCATGAACAATAGGGGGGTTTCTGCAAAACTATAGATCCTGGGAAAAAGACAAATTTGCTGATAGGGAAAAAATAGAAGCAGGCCGAATCTGCTGGGCGCTGGGCCGGGGGGTCCTCAACACTAGGCCTAACAGGCTGGTTCGATGGAGAGGCTGGCGGGGCGCTGCTGGGCCAGGGCGAGGCCGACCCACGCGCGTGCAAGGGAGGCAGCCCAGCGGCGTGCTCGTCATCTCCCTCAACCCGAGGGGAGGCAAGGGCGGCAACGACCAACGGCGACAACGGGGAAGGGCGACGGAGGTCGGGAATGGGTGTGGGGTGGCGGATCCGGCCTCAGGGCAACACGAGGGCACTGGATCTGACGATGAGGATGGTCAGGGAGATGAGCGGCGGAGGTGGCGGGCTCCGGCGAGGTCAACGGGGCGAGGGGCGACTGGATCGGGACCTCCTGATCCACTGCGGCAGCGTGCGATGAACGGTAGGGAGCGGCGTTGCAGGTGGGGGCGCAGGAGCCGGGCGACGTTGGGGTGACGGGAGTGGCGCCTCGGGCCTGGAGGTCGGCGGCGGTGAGGTCTAACGGGGTGCGGCTCCAACGAGGAACCGGCCAGCGGCGGCGCTGCGCGCTGGAGAGAGAGGTACGGGAACCAGGGATGCTGGGCCGGTGGTTCGGGCCCGATTCGGCCCGGGCGGGCCGGTTGCGGGCCACAACATTGGAAGCGGGCAGGAGGGCGTGTGGCAGCTGCGGATAGGGTGAGGAGGCTGCTAGCGGCGGCACTGGAACGTGGGACGGCACCAAGTGGCGGAGAAGGGTGGCTTGGTGCTAAAATCGAGGAGGGGGAGGCTGGCGGCTGCGGGGATCCCGAGGGGAAGGCTAGAAGGTAGGTGGAGGCTAGGGGATGCCCAAATTTAGAATGGGAGGTGTATATATAGGGTAGGAGCTAGGGTTTGGGCGGGTTTTGGGGGCTTACGGAGCCCTCCGATCGTGATCCGACGGCTCCGGTCGAAGGGGGGTTAGGTGGGCTGTGCAGAGCGGGTTGGGCTGTGAGAAGAGAAGAGAAGAGAGAGGCCCGGCGACTATTTCCGGAGACCGAAAATGTCTGACGTTAGACCGACTATATTTTCGTTATAGTTATCCGTTGGGGCGTCAAACGGACTCCGAATGCGATGAAACTTGGCAGGCGACCTACTAACAACATAACAACACAGCACGCCAACTTTCATCCCATTCCAAGAACTTTCCAGCCACTTATAAAATAATATTTTGGACATGTCGCGGGCGCGTGCAAGTGTGTCTGGGCTCAGAACGGACAACGGACGGAACTGGGGGAACCCAGATGGATGCAAGTTTTGAAAACATGATGATGCAATGGACATGATGACATGGCAAGATGCGACACGCAAGAAAATGACATGGCAACGACATTAAATACTGGAAGACACCTGGCGCGTCGGTTTCGGGGCGTCACACAATCCCATCATAACTGGAGTAGGCTTTACCTTCACCGCAAGGGGCCAAACCAGTATAATCCTTGTGTCCTTTGTCCGCTTTAACCCCTTTAAGCTAACTACGTTGCGATGGCTCCACTACTAAGTCCTCACACTAGGGCATCTGACGTGACAATCCCACGACACATCTTATTCTGCTTTGTTTGACTGTAGCACTATAAGATGATCTCTCACTAAATTTCAAGGTAAAAGTGTTCTCCCTGAGTATGCACCATTGCCAAAGTTTGTCGTGCCGAGACACCACATGATGATCGGGTGTGATAAGCTCAACGTTCATCTACAACAGGTGTAAGACAGTTTTACACACGCGGAATACTCGGGTTAAACTTGACGAGCCTAGCATGTGCTGATATGGCCTCGGAACACTGAGACCGAAAGGTCGAGCGTGAATCATATAGTAGATATGATCAACATAGTGATGTTCACCATTGAAAACTACTCCATTTCACGTGATGATCGATTATGGTTTAGTTGATATGGATCACGTGATCACTTAGATGATTAGAGGGATGTCTATCTAAGTGGGAGTTCTTAAGTAATATGATTAATTGAACTTAAATTTATCATGAACTTAGTCCATGATAGTATTTTGCTTGTCTATGTTATTGTAGATAGATGGCCCGTGTTGTTGTTCCGTTGAATTTTAATGCGTTCCTTGAGAAAGCAAAGTTGAAAGATGATGGTAGCAATTACACGGACTGGATCCGTAACTTGAGGATTATCCTCATTGCTGCACAGAAGAATTACGTCATGGAAGCACCGCTGGGTGGTAAACCCGCTGCAGGAGCAATGCCAGATGTTATAAACGTCTGGCAGAGCAAAGATGATGACTACTCAATAGTTTAGTGTGCCATGCTTTATGGCTTAGAACCGGGACTTCAACGACGTTTTGAACGTCATCGAGCATATGAGATGTTCGAGGAGTTGAAGTTAATATTTCAAGCAAATGCCCGAATTGAGAGATATGAAGTCTCCAATAAGTTCTACAACTGCAAGATGGAGGAGAATAGTTCTGTCAGTGAACATATACTCAGAATGTATGGGTACCATAATCACTTGACTCAGCTGGGAGTTAATCTTCCGGTTGATAGTGTCATTGACAGAGTTCTTCAATCACTGCCACCAAGCTACAAGAGTTTCGTGATGAACTATAATATGCAAGGGATGGATAAGACGATTCCCGAGCTCTTCGCAATGCTAAAGGCTGCGGAGGTAGAAATCAAGAAGGAGCATCAAGTGTTGATGGTCAACAAGACCACCAGTTTCATGGAAAAGGGTAAAGGGAAGAAGAAAGGGAACTTCAAGAAGAATGGCAAACAAGTTGCTGCTCAAGAGAAGAAACCCAAATCTGGACCTAAGCCTGAGACTGAGTGCTTCTACTACAAAGGGACTGGTCACTGGAAGCGGAACTGCCCCAAGTATTTGGCGGATAATAAGGATGGCAAGGTGAACAAAGGTATATGTGATATACATGTTGTTGATGTGTACCTTACTAGAGCTCGCAGTAGCACCTGGGTATTTGATATTGGTTCTGTTGCTAATATTTGCAACTCGAAACAGGGACTACGGATTAAGCAAAGACTGGCTAAGGACGAGGTGACGATGCGCGTGGGAAATGGTTCCAAAGTCGATGTGATCGCCATCGGCACGCTACCTCTACATCTACCTTCGGGATTAGTTTTAGACCTCAATAATTGTTATTTGGTGCCAGCATTAAGCAAGAAAATTATATCTGGATCTTGTTTGATGCGAGACGGTTACTCATTTAAATCTGAGAATAATGGTTGTTCTATTTATATGAGTAATATCGTTTATGGTCATTGCCGGTGTCAAAACCGGCGAATCTCGGGTAGGGGGTCCCGAACTGTGCATCTAGGCCGGATGGTAACAGGAGGCAGGGGACACGATGTTTTACCCAGGTTCAGGCCCTATTGATGGAGGTAAAACCCTACGTCATGCTTGATTAATATTGATGATATGGGTAGTACAAGAGTAGATCTACCACGAGATCGGAGAGGCTAAACCCTAGAAGCTAGCCTATGGTATGATTGTATGTTGTGGTTGTTGTCCTACGGACTAAAACCCTTCGGTTTATATAGACACTGGAGAAGGTTAGGGTTACACAAGGTCAGTTACAAAGGAGGAGATATCCATATCCGTATTGCCTAGCTTGCCTTCCACGCCAAGTAGAGTCCCGTCCGGACGCGAGACGAAGTCTTCAATCTTGTATCTTCATAGTCTAACAGTCCGGCCAATGGAGATAGTCCAGCTGTCTGGAGACCCCCTAATCTAGCACTCCCTCAGTAGCCCCTGAACTAGGCTTCAATGACTATGAGTCCGGCACGCAGTATTGTCTTCCGCATTGCAAGGGGGGTTCCTTCTCCGAATACATCACAGAAGAATTTGAATACGAGGATAGTGTCCGACCCTGCAAAATAAGTTCCACATACCACCGTAGAAAGAATAATATTTTCGCAGATCTAATTTGTAGGCTTGTTTTGGCAGCATGACGTTATGTCATGGCCCGATGATTATTCGAACTGTTTCCTTTAACCAGCCCCACACATAACGCGAGGCGGTTTTTCGACACGTCTTGTCAAAGCAGAGATCGTGTCCCCTCATTACGGGATTCTCATCAATACGGGCGTGGGTAACCCAACCGCGCCATCAATTATGGCGCTTGGGGGATAAGCGAGTTTTACCAGGCAAGTGGGGACGCTTAGCTTCGTCCGCCTATATAAAGGGACAAGGATTCACCTTTCTATCCATGCCTTCTTCCTCCTTCGCTCATCCGTTTTCGCACACTCGAACTCTAGCGCCCAAGTCCGCTCTTCCCACCTCAACCTTCTCCAACCATGTCCGGAGCGGGAGGCAGGTGGATGGTCTCCTCCGTCATGGAGGGAGACATCAAGAAGCTGCACGGAGCCGGATACTTTGCCGCGAACATCACGCATCGGCTGCCCGCTGCGGGGCAGATCGTCCCTACCCCGAAACCTCACGAGAGGGTAGTTTTCCTTCACCACTTCCTCCGCGGATTAGGGTTTCCCCTCCATCCATTCGTCCGTGGTCTCATGTTCTACTATGGGCTGGACTTTCATGATCTGGCCCCGAACTTCATCCTCAACATTTCGGCATTCATCGTCGTGTGTGAGGCTTTCCTCCGCATCCGGCCCCACTTTGGCCTATGGTTAAATACCTTCAATATCAAACCGAAGGTAGTACGAGGCCAACAAGCAGAATGCGGTGGAGCCATGGTGGGCAAGATGCCCAATGTCATATGGCTCGAAGGCTCCTTCGTGGAGACAATAAAGGGATGGCAATCGGCGTGGTTCTACATCACTGAGCCGCGCGACGCCAAATGGGCGGCAGCCCCTGAGTTTCGATCCGGATTCCCAACACGACTCACTTCCTGGAAAGAGAAGGGCTTGTCGTGGGGTTCATCGGTGGAGCTGGATGGACTCCAGAAATGTATCCGGAGTATGGCGAGCAAGAAGCTTAAGCTTGTCAACATAGTCCAAGTTATGCTCATCCGCTGGATCCTCCCATGTCAACAACGGGATTTTACCTTGTGGGAGTTCGACCCGGCCCAGCACCAGACTCTGAGCGAGCTCTTCGATACGACGCACAAGGACGTCTGGAAGGTGCTGTTCAAGGGCGCCGAGGTCCCCCCTTCTCTCGTCGAGGACCGCGGACTAAGCGCAAAGCGCCTAGCGCGTTCGGTGAGTTCAATACGTCTCGTAGGACATTTATTTTCCCTAGCTTAATCATGTGCGGAATCTAATCTCCATGCCTTTGACAGGACTGGGTGGAGATGTCGAGGCAGATTAACTGTCCGGCCCCTTTGCCCGAAGATACTGCGGGCGCTCTCCTGACGGAGATGCTGACTCCGGCTCCTTACAAGGTGCCGGAGAAGACCAAGGCCAAGGGAACCAGAAAGAGTTCCCGGCGCCAGGTGTTAACGGACTCATCGTCCGATAACTCTGCGGCACACTCCTCCCCTGAAGACAAGGAGGAAGAAGAAGATGCTCCCCCTCCAGGTGGGGGAGACAAGAAAAGGAAGGTCGCCCCAACTGGGGGGCCGAAGGGTCCAAGAAGGGAAAGACTCTCCTTTCGGACAGTTCCACCACCACCGACGAAGGCGAAGATGAGTGGTTGCCCAGGGCCAAGCCCCCGGGGAGATCGTAAGTATTCGGGTATCAGAGTAACTCATAGGATTCCTTCATCGCCCTGTTTCCCTAACACCGAAAGTAATTATACAGGCCGCCACGAGCCAGTATCGATGTATCATCGGACGGCTCCCTGGGCTCGTCAGACATGGATAGCGATCCTGTCCTGACCGCCACTTCCCCTCATCCTGCCGACGACGCCGACGTGCTATCTCAAGAGGCACCGGATCAAGGGGAGACAGTCCTGGAGGCACCTCAAGGCGACCTTCCGGACTCCGGGAGCCGAGGGGACGGAGCCCCTGAAAACTCCGAGTTTGGCCCTCAGCCGAACACCGTGCCGGAACCTCCGGCGGTTCCAGGCTCGGGCAGGCGGCCTCCTTCTAAGAGGGGCAAGACGCCTGTGCTGGCGACCTCTGCCCATCCAGAGGCGCCAGACAATCTGCTGGAAGCGCTTCGCGGCGCTTCCATCGATGAGGAGCACCGTACTGTTATGAGTGCGGTGGTCCAGAAGGTTCAGTCCGCCAACAGCGGGTTGACTGAAGCATGTGCCAGCCTTCTAACAGGCTTCGAGGTAAGTGTTTTAAAATGTAGTAGAAATATTACCGCATAGACAGTAGCCCCTGATGCTTTGTTCGGTGTTCACAAAGAAAAGACGAACAGAGGATCAAATAATATCGCAGGAGTCTAATATAAGTGTGTCAATATGAATATGCAGGCTTCGCTGCTGGCATCCGCCGCACTGATTGCGGAGGTCGCCGTACTAAAGCAGGACCTCGAGGGGTCCAGAAAAGAGCTCGCCCTTGCCAAGAGGCAGCTCGAGGAGAACAAGGGTAAGTAATACCCTGTCTATAGATATGTATATATAAAAGAGGATGCGATTGCAAGATGACAGGATCATCGTATGTTTGCCAGGGGCCACGACTGAGGTGGTGACCCTGAAGCAAGTGCTAACCAAGGCCGAAGATAAAGCGGCCAAGGAGCACATCGAACGAGAGAAGCACGAGGCGTTGGAGCTTGACTCAAAGACGCGGGAGTCCGAGCTTGCCGCGGCCCTTGAGAGTGCAAAAAGTGCCAAGGCCGAAGCCCAAAAGGCCCTCCAAGAGATCGACACGATGAAGAAGATAGTGGCGGGTAAGGCTTTCTATATGCAAAGCAAGCATGTAAAAGTAAATTACTGATTACTTACCCGAATTCGGAGCTCTCCAGGAGCATTCGAGATTTGCCCCGCAGCGTGTTCGATGCTGCACAATTTTACCAGGCCGAGGACAGAAGCTCAACGGAGAAGCTGTTCTGGTCTCAGTATGCTGAGCCCGGACACCCGATGCCAATGAGCGACCAGCTGAAGCAGATGGTCGAGCTACATAAGGCGGCCGATCAGGTCATGAAGGGCTTTACAGTCCGGCTGTGGCCTGGCGACGCCCTTCCGAACAGCTTCTTTGGCCTGGTGAGGCGGCTTGTGGATGCGTGCCCACGGCTGGAGGTCGTCAAGCGATCTGTCTGCATTGAAGGTGTACGCCAGGCTTTCGCCCGTGTGAAATTGCAGTGGGTCAAGCTAGACGCCGTGAAGCTGATCAAGGAGGGGCCGCCGGAGGGCAAGGAGCACCGCCACCCCGAGATGTACTACGAGGGTTTTCTGCCGGATGCCCGTCTCATCGCGGACGAGTGTTCAAAAGATGTAATATTTGAGTGAGACTTGCTCGTTTTATCCTGTATTTATGAAAACTTGTTTCATATGCGCTATGCAATGCTTGTTTGAATTTAAAATATTACCTTCTATTTGGCTGTTTATCCAATCTGAGAGATGGCTAGTCCTCGGCTTCTGCCCCCATGCCACGAGTGCTGGGGTGTTCGGGATAAACCTGAGCACTCTTGTTCCCATGTTTGGGTCCTTTGAGGGAGGTGCTCAGCACAGCGAACAAGGCAACCAGACTAATAATGCTTTATCACTCCCACTTAGCCATAGAATTCTATAATTTTAAATTTCGGCGAAGCCCCTGGTATTCGGAAGGCCGAATTTGGGGCGCGATACACGCCTTTAAGCCGGACAGGGCTAGCCCCTCGCTCTAAGCGGCATAAGTCTTTAGGGACTTGAAAACCTCGCCGAACAGCGACCAGTCTCTCGCCTTATCATGACAGTCGGTTTTAGCTTTCTCTACTGAGGTGCTGAACCCAGCAGAACTGGGGCACAATCGCAGTAGTTCTCCTAGCGCTACCTTAGCCGATAGAGCGAAACGTAAGGTACCAAAACATAGGAGCCGGGCAAACCCAACATTTGACCAAAGACATGATTCGGAGCTGATGCATATAATGCTATAAGTTCGGGGTGCCGCACTTGTGAAAGTGTTCGGACTTTTCACACCGCATTGTGGGGTACATAAGCCCCTGGTGTATTGGCTGTACCAGAGTGTATGGTTGCAAGGCGTCATTAATGAACACATAGATATATATAACAAGAATGCAATAATAGTCGTAATGTCATGCATTGTTTAAAAAATTGCGTTAAGGCAGAGTGATACAGATAGTGCGATAAGCAAAGAGTAGGACTATGTCCCTTCCAAGGGCAAGCTGAGGAATGATATTAAATCAAATATTTCGCTCGTTACTGTAATCCACCTGGGAATTTTGTGGTATGACGTAGCTCTCTGCCTCCTTGGTTGCTGCATCATGTGTTCGGCAATAGTGCTGCCGAACAGTGTTTCCAGAGATTAAGGTCCTGAAAAAAGGAAAAATAACAAAATGGGAAGCCCCTAGTGCGGTTTAAGCCGCGTCTTGGGGCGTGCCGCAGTTGTGCCCCCTCCCCACCTGTGCCCATGGTATTTTTAATGCATAATTATGTATGCGTGGCGCGAGTTTCGTCGTTGGGCTGGGCTTGGGGTGGCCGTCGCATTGCTACGCGAGCTCAGATCGCGCCAGGCAGTCTATTTGCCGATTGCTCCGAGCGCGCTTGAAGGTGTCCGGGCTTTGAAGCGCCGAACTGGTTGATTGCCTTGAGAGGCTGCTTTGCGCTTCTTCTGCGAGGGCTGCGGTGTGCTCCTCTGTTCGGAGGGAGCGCTCTGTGTTTCCATTGACTGTAATAACTCCGTGAGGTCCTGGCTGTTGGGGAACGTAGTAATTTCAAAAAAAAATCCTACGCACACGCAAGATCATGGTGATGCATAGCAACAAGAGGGGAGAGTGTTGTCTACGTACCCTCGTAGACCGTTCGTGGAAGCATTATATCAACGCGGTTGATGTAGTCGTACATCTTCATGTCTGACCGATCCAAGTACCGAAAGCACGGAACATCCGAGTTCTGCACACGTTCGGCTCGGTGACGTCCTTGCCTTCTTGATCCAGCAAGAGGGGCGAAGTAGTAGATGAGTTCCGACAGCACGACGGCGTGGTGACGGTGTTGGTGAAGAACAATCTCCGCAGGGCTTCGCCTAAGCACTACGTAAACTATGACGGAGAATAAACTAGAGGGGACGGGGTTGCCGGCACACGGCTTGGTGTTTCTTGATGTGTCTTGGGTGCTAGCCCTACCCCTCTATTTATATGTTGAGCCTTGGGGTCGAAACTTGGAGTAAAAGCCTCCAAAAATTCGGTTTCACCCGAAAGGCAAGAGTCCTTCTCGGACTCCAGGGCCAGACGCCAGGGCTCCCGGCGTCTGGACCCAGACGCCAGGGACCCTGGCGTCTGGCCCCTGGACTCCGCAAAACTTCCTTTTGTGCTTTCCAAAAACCTTGTGGGCTTTCCCCTTTGGCCCAAATAAAGTGTTCTCGTACCCAAACATTTCGGGAAACATCCGGAACCCCTTCTGGTGAATTCCGGAACCCTTCCGGTGACCAAACACTATAATCCCATATATCAAACTTTATCTCCGGACCATTCCGGAGTTCCTCGTCATGTCCGTGATCTCATCTCGGACTCCGAACAACATTTGGTCACCAACATACATAACTCACATAGTACTATATTGTCAACAAACGTTAAGCGTGCAGACCCTACGGGTTCGAGAACTATGTAGACATGACCGAGACACCTCTCTGGTCAATAACCAATAGCGGGACCTGGATGCCCATATTGGCTCCTACATATTCTATGAAGATCTTTATCGGTCAGACCACATAACAACATGAAGGAAATATGCCCTAGAGGCAATAATAAAGTTATTATTTATTTCCTTATATCATGATAAATGTTTATTATTCATGCTAGAATTGTATTAACCGGAAACATAATACATGTGTGAATACATAGACAAACAGAGTGTCACTAGTATGCCTCTACTTGACTAGCTCGTTAATTGAAGATGGTTATGTTTCCTAACCATGAACAAAAGAGTTGTTATTTGATTAACGGGATCACATCATTAGAAGAATGATGTGATTGACATGACCCATTCCATTAGCTTAGCACCCGATCGTTTAGTATGTTGCTATTGCTTTCTTCATGACTTATACATGTTCCTATGACTATGAGATTATGCAACTCCCGTTTGCCGGAGGAACACTTTGTGTGCTACCAAACGTCACAACGTAACTGGGTGATTATAAAGGATCTCTACAGGTGTCTCCAAAGGTACTTGTTGGGTTGGCGTATTTCGAGATTAGGATTTGTCACTCCGATTGTCGAAGAGGTATCTCTGGGCCCTCTCGGTAATGCACATCACATAAGCCTTGCAAGCATTGCAACTAATGAGTTAGTTGCGAGATGATGTATTATGAAACGAGTAAAGAGACTTGCCGGTAACGAGATTGAACTAGGTATTGAGATACCGACGATCGAATCTCGGGCAAGTAACATACCGATGACAAAGGGAACAAAGTATGTTGTTATGTGGTATGACCGATAAAAGATCTTCGTAGAATATGTGGGAGCCAATATGAGCATCCAGGTTCCGCTATTGGTTATTGACCGGAGACATGTTCGGTCATGCCTACATTATTTTCGAACCCGTAGGGTCCGCACGCTTAACGTTACGATGATAGTTTCATTATGAGTTTATATATTTTGATGTACCAAAGTTTGTTCGGAGTCCCGGATGTGATCACGGACAAGACGAGGAGTCTCGAAATGGTCGAGACATAAAGATTGATATATTGGAAGCCTATGTTTGGACATCGGAAGTGTTCCGGGTGAAATCGGCATTTTACCGGAGTACCGGGAGGTTACTGGAACCCCCCGGTAACCTAATGGGCCTTAATGGGCCTAGTGGAGGAAGAGGAGAGGAGGCCTAGGGGCTGCCGCGCGCCCCT
>NC_041390.1:580315843-580390413 GCF_002162155.2 Triticum dicoccoides
GGGGGGAGTCCTACTCCCGGTAGGAGTAGGACTCCTCCGGCGCGCCTCCTCCTAGGGCTGGCCGCACCCCCCCCCCCTTTGCTCCTTTATATACGAAGGCAGGGGCACCTCTAGACACACAAGTTGATCTCCAAGATCGTTCTCTTAGCCGTGTGCGATGCCCCCTTCCACCATAGCCCTCGATAATATTGTAGTGGTGCTTAGGAAAAGCCCTGCGACAGTAGAACATCAAGATCGTCACCATGCCGTCGTGCTGATGGAACTCTTCCCCGACAATTTGCTGGATCGGAGTCCGGGGATCGTCATCCAGCTGAACGTGTGCTAGAACTCGGAGGTGCCGTAGTTTCGGTGCTTGATCGATCGGGCCGTGAAGACATACGACTACATCAACCGCTTTGCCCTAACGCTTCCATTGTCAGTCTACGAGGGTACATAGACAACACTCTCCCCTCTCGTTGCTATGCATCGCCATGATCTTGCGTGTGCGTAGGAATTTTTTGAAATTACTACGTTCCCTGACACAACATATGTTGTTCCCTTTGTCATCGGTATGTTACTTGCCCGAGATTCGATCGTCGGTATCTCAATACCTGGTTCAATCTCGTTACTGTCAAGTCTCTTTACTCGTTCCGTAATACATCATCTCGCAACTAACTCGTTAGTTGCAATGCTTCAAGGCCTACAGTGATGTGCATTACCGAGTGGGCCCAGAGATACCTCTCCGACAATCGGAGTGACAAATCCTAATCTCGAAATACGCCAACCCAACAAGTACCTTTGGAGACACCTGTAGAGCACCTTTATAATCACCCAGTTACGTTGTGACGTTTGGTGGCACACAAAGTGTTCCTCCGGTAAACGGGAATTGCATAATCTCATAGTCATAGGAACATGTATAAGTCATGAAGAAAGCAATAGCAACAAACTAAACGATCAAGTGCTAAGCTAACGGAATGGGTCAAGTCAATCACATCATTCTCCTAATGATGTGATCCCGTTAATCAAATGACAACTCATGTCTATGGTTAGGAAACTTAACCAGCTTTGATCAACGAGCTAGTCAAGTAGAGGCATACTAGTGACACTCTGTTTGTCTATGTATTCACACATGTATTACGTTTCTAGTTAATACAATTATAGCATGAATAATAAACATTTATCATGAAATAAGGAAATAAATAATAATTTTATTATTGCCTCTAGGGCATAGTTCATTCAGTCTCCCACTTGCACTAGAGTCAATAATCTAGTTCACATCGCCATGTGATTCAATACCAATAGTTCACATCACCATGTGATTAACACCCATAGTTCACATCGACATGTGACCAATACCCAAAGGGTTTAGTAGAGTCAATAATCTAGTTCACATCGCTATGTGATTAACACCCAAAGAGTACTAAGGTGTGATCATATTTTGCTTGTGAGAGAAGTTTAGTCAACGGGTCTGTCACATTCAGATCCGTAAGTATTTTGCAAATTTCTATGTCAACAATGCTCTGCACGGAGCTACTCTAGCTAATTGCTCCCACTTTCAATATGTATCCACATTGAGACTTAGAGTCATCTGGATCAGTGTCAAAACTTGCATCGACATAACCCTTAACGACGAACCTTTTTGTCACCTCCATAATTGAGAAACATATCCTTATTCCACTAAGGATAATTTTGACCGTTGTCAAGTGATCTACTCCTAGATCACTATTGTACTCCCTTGCCAAAAACAGTGTAGGGTATACAATAGATCTGGTACACAGCATGACATATTTTATAGAACCTACGGCCAAGGCATAGGGAATGACTTTCATTATCTTTCTATCTTCTGCCGTGGTCGGGCTTTGAGTCTTACTCAGTTTCACACCTTGTAACACAGGCAAGAACTCTTTCTTTGACTGTTCCATTTTGAACTACCTCAAAATCTTGTCAAGGTATGTACTCATCGAAAAACTTATCAGGCGTCTTGATCTATCTCTATAGATCTTGATGCTCAATATGTAAGCAGCTTCACCGAGGTCTTTCTTTGAAAAACTCCTTTCAAACACTCCTTTATGCTTTGCAGAATAATTCTACATTATCTCCGATCAACAATATGTCATTCACATATACTTATCAAAAATGATGTAGTGCTTCCACTCACTTTCTTGTAAATACAGGCTTCACCGCAAGTCTGTATAAAACTATATGCTTTGATCAACTTATCAAAGCATATATTCCAACTCTGAGATGCTTGCACCAGTCCATAGATGGATCGCTGGAGCTTGCATATTTTGTTAGCACCTTTAGGATTGACAAAACTTTCTTGTTGCATCATACAACTCTTCTTTAATAAATCCATTAAGGAATGTAATTTTGTTTATCCATTTGCCAGATTTCGTAAAATGTGGCAATTGCTAACATGATTCGGACAGACTTAAGCATCGCTACGGGTGAGAAGGTCTCATCGTCAATCCCTTGAACTTGTCAAAAACCTTTTTGCGACAATTCTAGCTTTGTAGATAGTAACACTACTATCAGCGTCCGTCTTCCTCTTGAAGATCCATTTAATCTCAATGGCTCGCCGATCATTGGGCAAGTCAATCAAAGTCCATACTTTGTTCTCATACATGGATCTCATCTCAGATTTCATGGCTTCAAGCCATTTTGCGGAATCTGGGCTCACCATCACTTCTTCATAATTCGTAGGTTCATCATGATCCAGTAGCATGACTTCCAGAACAGGATTACCATACCACTCCGGTGCGGATATCACTCTGGTTTACCTACGAGGTTCGGTAGTAACTTGATCTGAAGTTACATGATCATCATCATTAGTCTTCCTCACTAATTGGTGTAGTAGTCACAGGAACAGATTTCTGTGATGAACTACTTTCCAATAATGGAGCAGGTACAGTTACCTCATCAAGTTCTACTTTCCTCCCACTCACTTCTTTCGAGAGAAACTCCTTCTCTAGAAAGGATCCATTCTCAGCAACGAATATCTTGCCATCGGGTCTGTGATAGAAGGTGTACCCAACATTTTCTTTTTGGGTATCCTATGAAGACGCACTACTCTGATTTGGGTTTGAGCTTATCAGGTTGAAACTTTTTAACATAAGCATTGCAACCTCAAACTTTAAGAAACGACAGCTTAGGTTTCTTGCCAAACCATAGTTCATACGGTGTCGTCTCAACGGATTTAGATGGTGCCCTATTTAACGTGAATGCAGCTGTCTCTAATGCATAACCCCAAAAGGATAGCGGTAAATCAGTAAGAGACATCATAGATCGCACCATATCTAGTAAGGTACGAGTACAACGTTCGGACACACCATTATGCTGTGGTGTTCCGGGCGGCGTGAGTTGCGAAACTATTCTACTTTGTTTCAAGTGTAGACCAAACTTGTAACTCAAATATTTTACTTCTGCGATCATATCGTAGAAACTTTTATTTTTGTTACGATGATTCTCCACTTCACTGTAAAATTCTTTGAACTTTTCAAATGTTTCAGACTTGTGTTTCATCAAGTAGATATACTCATATCTGCTCAAATCATCTATGAAGATCAGAAAATAATGATACCTGTTGCGAGCCTCAATATTCATCAGACTACATACATCAGTATGTATGATTTCCAACAAATATGTTGCTCGCTCCATTGTTCCAGAGAACGGAGTCTTAGTCATCTTGCCCATGAGGCATGGTTCGCAAGCATCAACTGATTCATAATCAAGTGATTCCAAAAGCCCATCAGCATGGATTTTCTTCATGCGCTTTACACCAATATGACCTAAATGGCAGTGCCACAAATAAGTTGCACTATCATTATTAACTTTGCATCTTTTGGCTTCAATATTATGAATATGTGTATCACTACGTTCGAGATCGAACAAACCATTTTCATTGGGTGTATGACCATAGAAGGTTTTATTCATGTAAACAGAACAACAATTATTCTCTTACTAACATGAATAACCGTATTGCAATAAACATGATCCAATCATATTCATGCTCAACGCAAACACTAAATAACATTTATTTTAGGTTTAACACTAATTCCGAAAGTATAGGGAGTGTGCGATGATGATCATATCAATCTTGGAACCATTTCCAATACACATTATCACTTCACCCTTAACAAGTCTCTGTTCATTCTGCAACTCCCGTTTCGAGTTACTATTCTTAGCAACTGAACCAGTATCAAATACTGAGGGATTGCTATAAACACTAGTAAAGTACACATCAATTACATGTATATCAAATATAGCATTGTTCACTTTGCCATCCTTCTTATCCGCCAAATACTTGGGGCAGTTCTGCTTTTAGTGACCAGTACCTTTGCAGTAGAAGCACTTAGTCTCAGGCTTAGGTCCAGACTTGGGCTTCTTCACTTGAGCAGCAACTTGCTTGCCGTTCTTCTTGAAGTTCCCTTTCTTTCCCTTTGCCCTTTTCTTGAAACTAGTGGTCTTGTTAATCATCAACACTTGATGCTCTTTCTTGATTTCTACCTTCATCGATTTCATCATCATGAAAAGCTCGGGAATCGTTTTCATCATCCCTTGCATACTATAGTTCATCACGAAGTTCTACTAACTTGGTGATGGTGACTAGATAATTCTG
The DNA here is from genome assembly GCF_002162155.2 of Triticum dicoccoides. NCBI lineage: Eukaryota > Viridiplantae > Streptophyta > Magnoliopsida > Poales > Poaceae > Triticum > Triticum dicoccoides. Next base: position 580,320,441 of record NC_041390.1, read on the forward strand.
TCAATCACTATTTTATCTGGAAGATTAACTCCCACTTGATTCAAGTGATTGTAGTACCCAGACAATCTGAACACATGCTCACTGCTTGAGCTATTCTCCTCCATCTTTTAGCTATAGAACTTGTTGGAGACTTCATATCTCTCAACTCATGTATTTGCTTGAAATATTAACTTCAACTCCTGGAACATCTCATATGGTCCATGACATTCAAAACGTCTTTGAAGTCCAGATTCTAAGCTGTTTAAGCATGGTGCACTAAATTATCAAGTAGTCATCATATTGAGCTAGCCAAATGTTCATAACATCTGCATCTGCTCCTGCAATAGGTTTGTCACCTAGCGGTGCATCAAAGACATAATTCTTCTGTGCAGTAATGAGGATAAACCTCAAATCACGGATCCAATCCGCATCATTGCTACTAACATCTTTCAACTTAGTTTTCTCTAGGAACATATCAAAAATAAAACAGGGGAGCTAAACGCGAGCTATTGATCTATAACATAGATAAGCTAATACTACCAGGACTAAGTTCATGATAAATTTAAGTTCAATTAATCATATTACTTAAGAACTCCCACTTAGATAGACATCCCTCTAATCCTTTAAGTGATCACGTGATCCATATCAACTAAACCATAACCGATCATCACGTGAAATGGAGTAGTTTTCAATGGTGAACATCACTATGTTGATCATATCTACTATATGATTCACGCTTGACCTTTCGGTCTCAGTGTTCCGAGGCCATATCTGCATATGCTAGGCTTGTCAAGTTTAACCTGAGTATTCTGCGTGTGCAAAAACAGGCTTGCACCCGTTGTACATGGACGTAGAGCTTATCACACCCGATCATCACGTGGTGTCTGGGCACGACGAACTTTGGCAACGGTGCATACTCAGGGAGAACACTTTTATCTTGAAATTTAGTGAGAGATCATCTTATAATGCTACCGTCAATCAAAGCAAGATAAGGTGCATAAAAAATAAACATCACATGCAATCAATATAAGTGATATGATATGGCCATCATCATCTTGTGCTTGTGATCTCCATCTCCGAAGCACCTTCATGATCACCATCATCACCGGCGCAACACCTTGATCTCCATCGTAGCATCGTTGTCGTCTCGTGAATCTTATGCTTCCACGAGTATCGCTACCGCTTAGTGATAAACTAAAGCATTACAGGGCGATTGCATTGCATACAATAAAGCGACAACCATATGGCTCCTGCCAGTTGCTGATAACTTGGTTACAAAACATGATCATCTCATAAAATAAAATTTAGCATCATGTCTTTACCATATCACATCACAACATGCCCTGCAAAAACAAGTTAGATGTCCTCTACTTTGTTGTTACAAGTTTTATGTGGCTGCTCTTGGGCTTAGCAAGAACCATTCTTACCTACGCATCAAAACCACAACAATAGTGTGTCAAGTTGATGTTGTTTTAACCTTCGCAAGGACCAGGCGTAGCCACACTTGGTTCAACTAAAGTTGGAGAAACTGACACCCGCCAGCCACCTGTGTGCAAAGCACGTCGATAGAACCAGTCTCGCGTAAGCGTACGCGTAATGTCAGTCCGGGCCGCTTCATCCAACAATACCGCCGAACCAAAGTGTGACATGCTGGTAAGCAGTATGACTTATATCGCCCACAACTCACTTGTGTTCTACTCATGCATATTACATCAATGCATAAAACCTAGCTATGATGCCACTATTGGGGAACGTAGTAATTTCAAAAAAAATCCTATGCACACGCAAGATCATGGTGATGCATAGCAACGAGAGGGGAGAGTGTTGTCTATGTACCCTTGTAGACCGTTCGCGGAAGCGTTATATCAACGCGGTTGATGTAGTTGTACGTCTTCACGTCCGACCGATCCAAGTACCAAAAGCACGGCACCTCCGAGTTCTGCACACGTTCGGCTCGGTGACGTCCTCGCCTTCTCGATCCAGCAAGAGGGGCGAAGTAGTAGATGAGTTCCGACAGCACGACGGCGTGGTGACGGTGTTGGTGAAGAACAATCTCCGCAGGGCTTCGCCTAAGCACTACGAAAACTATGATGGAGGATAAACTAGAGGGGACGGGGTTGCCGGCACACGGCTTGGTGTTTCTTTATGTGTCTTGGGTGCTAGCCCTACTCCTCTATTTATATGTTGAGCCTTGGGGTCGAAACTTGGAGTAAAAGCATCCACAAAGTCGATTTCACCCGAAAGGCAAGAGTCCTTCTCGGACTCCAGGGCCAGACGCCAGGGTTCCCGGCGTCTGGACCCAGACGCCAGGGATCCTGGCGTCTGGCCCCTGGACTCTGCAAAACTTCCTTTTGCGCTTTCCAAAAACCTTGTGGGCTTTCCCCTTTGGCCCAAATAAAGTGTTCTCGTACCCAAACATTTCAGGAAACATCCGGAACCCCTTCCAGTGAATTCCGGAACCCTTCCGGTGACCAAACACTATTATCCCATATATCAAACTTTATCTCCGGACCATTTCGGAGTTCCTCGTCATGTCCGTGATCTCATCCCGGACTCCGAACAACATTCAGTCACCAACATACATAACTCACATAGTACTATATCGTCAACAAACGTTAAGCGTGCGGACCCTACGGGTTCGAGAATAATGTAGACATGACCGAGACACCTCTCTGGTCAATAACCAATAGCGGGACCTGGATGCCCATATTGGCTCCTACATATTCTACGAAGATCTTTGTCGGTCAGACCGCATAACAACATACGTTGTTCCCTTTGTCATCGGTATGTTACTTGCTCGAGATTCGATCATCGGTATCTCAATACCTAGTTCAATCTCGTTACCGGCAAGTCTCTTTACTCGTTACGTAATACATCATCCCGCAACTAACTCATTAGTTGCAATGCTTGCAAGGCTTATAGTGATGTGCATTACCGAGTGGGCCCAAAGATACCTCTCCGACAATCGGAGTGACAAATCCTAATCTCTAAATACGCCAACCCAACAAGTACCTTTGGAGACACCTGTAGAGCACCTTTATAATCACCCAGTTACGTTGTGACGTTTGGTGGCACACAAAGTGTTCCTCGGGTAAACGGGAGTTGCATAATCTCATAGTCATAGGAACATGTATAAGTCATGAAGAAAGCAATAGCAACAAACTAAAAGATCAAGTGCTAAGCTAACGGAATGGGTCAAGTCAATCACATCATTCTCCTAATGATGTGATCTCGTTAATCAAATGATAACTCATGTCTATGGTTAGGAAACTTAACCATCTTTGATCAACGAGCTAGTCAAGTAGAGGCATACTAGTGACACTCTATTTGTCTATGTATTCACACATGTATTATGTTTCCGGTTAATACAATTCTAGCATGAATAATAAACATTTATCATGAAATAAGGAAATAAATAATAACTTTATTATTGCCTCTAGGACATGTTTCCTTCACTGGCATCTTGAGCTTGAGGTATGCATAATGCGGTTACGCATTGAATCTAGCAAATGCAGTTCGCCCGAGCAGCGCGTGATAACCACTGCGGAACGGGACTATATCGAAGATTAAGTCTTCGCTTCGGAAGTTATCCGGGGATCCGAAGACCACTTCTAGTGTACTTGAGCCTGTGCAATGGGCCTCTACACCTGGAATGACACCTTTAAAGGTCGTTTTTTTGGGTTTGATCCTTGAGGGGTCTATACCCATTTTGCGCATTGTGTCCTGATAAAGCAGGTGCAGGCTGCTGCCGCCATCCATAAGGACTCGATTGAGGTGAAATTCGTCAATGATTGGGTATAGGACCAGTGCGGCGAATCCGCCATGACGGATACTACTGGGGTGGTCCCTGCGATCGAAGGTGATCGGACAAGAGGACCAAGGGTTGAATTTTGGGGCGACTGGCTCCAACGCATATACGTCCCTGAGCGCATGCTTCCGCTCCCTCTTGGGGATGTGGGTTGCGTATATCATGTTCACCGTCCGCACTTGCGGGGGAAACCTCTTCTGTCCAGTGTGCGGCTGCCGGGGCTACTCCTCGTCATCGCTATGCGGCCCCTTGTCCTTGTTTTCGGCAATTAACTTGCCGGCCTGATTGAACACCCAACAATCTCTGTTGGTGTGATTGGCTGGCTTGTCTGGGGTGCCGTGTATTTGACACGAGCGATCGAGTATACGGTCCAAGCTGGACGGACCCGACCTACTTTGTTTGAATGGCTTTTTCCGCTGATCGGGTTTACAGCCTTTGAATCCGGCATTGATTGCCGTATCCTCAGTATTTTCGCTGTTAATGCGGCGCTTATGTTTGTTGCGATGTGACCTACTATTGCCGTCCTTGGTATCTGAGGTACCATGGTTCTTTGATATGTTATTACTGCGAGCCAGCCAGCTGTCTTCTCCCACACAAAAGCGGGTCATGAGCGTCGTGAGAGCTGCCATAGATTTCGGCTTTTCCTGACCAAGGTGCCGGGCTAGCCACTCGTCTCGGATGTTGTCTTTGAAAGCCGCTAAGGCCTCCGCATCCAGACAGTCGACGATTTGATTTTTCTTTGTAAGGAACCAAGTCCAGAATTGCCTGGCTGACTCTTCTGGCTGCTGAATTATGTGGCTCAAGTCATCGGCGTCTGGTGGTCGCACATAAGTGCCCTGAAAGTTGTCGAGGAATGCGGCTTCTAGATCTTCCCAACAGCTAATGGAGTCTGCTGGCAAGCTGTTAAGCCAATGCCGCGCTGGTCCTTTGAGCTTTAGTGGGAGGTATTTGATGGCGTGTAAGTCATCACCGCGGGCCATGTGGATGTGGAGGAGGAAATCCTCAATCCATACTGCGGGATCTATTGTGCCGTCGTATGATTCAATATTTACATGTTTGAAACCTTCTGGGAATTGATGTTCCATTACTTCGTCTGTGAAGCATAAGGGGTGTGCGGCGCCTCTGTATTGGGCTATGTCGCGACGCAGCTCGAATGGGTCTTGCCCACTGTGTTCAGCCCGGCCGGATTTGATTTTACTGTATCTTGCGTGACGTTTATCGTCTCGCAGAGTAGTGCACCCTCGTGATCCGTAGATCGATCTTGCATGCTTTTCTTTGTCCTCCAATATGTCTCGCAGGTCTGGCGTATCGCCCCATGCCTTTTTATTTGAATGGCATCGGGGTGGAGGCTGAGCTTTTGGCTGGAATGCCTCTCTATTGCGGCCATGAGGTGGCTGATCAGCCGTATCATACGCTTCTTCCTCCAGGCGGGGTAGTAACCTGCACTTTGGGTAACTCTTGGAGGGGCGCTCGAGTTTATATTCCTCGGCTGCGAGGACTTCAGTCCATCTGTCAGCTAGCAGATCTTGATCAGCTTGAAGCTACTGCTGCTTTTTCTTCAGGCTATTTGCCGTGGCCATAAGCCAGTGCTTGAAGCGCTCTTGTTCGACGGGATCCTCTGGTATGGCGAATTCATCGTCGCCGAGGCTTGACTCGTCTTCGGAGGGGGGCATGTAATTGTCATCCTCCTCCTCTCCGTCTGCCGCTCTCTCAGGAGAGTTGGCTCCTTCATCCTCCTGCTCTAAATCTTGCTGGAGGGGATTGTTGTTGTCTTCGGCACTATCCGGAGTGTTATTATCTCCTGTGCCGGTATCACCACTTTTGCTTTGGCAGGACTTAGAGCGGCGCCACTCACGTCGGCGCTTGGGTTGCTTCTTGGAGGGGTCATCCTCCGCTATCTCGTCGCCATTGCCTTCGTTGGGTGTATCCACCATGTATATGTCATATGACGAGGTGGCTTTCCAGTGCCCTATAGGTGCTGGTTCATGTTCGTCTCCTACATCGTCGTCCATACCGTCGATGTCTTCGAAGTCGAAGTCGAGCATGTCGCTTAAATCATCGACAGTGGCTACAAAGTGGGTGGTGGGTGGGCGTCGAATTTCTTCGTCCTCCGCATCCCAATCATGTTGGCCATAGTCCGGCCAGGGCTCTCCTGACAAAGAGAGAGACCTTAGTGAATTCAGAATGTCGTCGAAGGGCGAGTGCTGAAAGATATCCGTGGTGATGAATTGCATGATCGGCGCCCAATCGGATTTGATTAGCAGGGGCGCGGATGGTTCAGAGTCCGGAAAAGAGTCCGGCACCTTGGAGTCACGGGCTTCGCGGAGGATTAGGCTGGTGTTCGGCTCGATCACCATTGAGACTGCAGCCCCTGAGGCGGTGTCTAGCCACCAGTCCTTCATTGGCGCAGTTGGCTCCGAGCTAAGGGTCGGAGCTGATGCGGGCGCGGCCCCTAGGGTACTGTTCGGCGGCAGAGCTAGGTCATACCCATCGTGACAGTGCGGTGCGCCCGGCTGTGGCTCGAATCCGTCGAAGATCAAGTCTCCGCGGATGTCGGCCGTGTAGTTCAAACTTCCAAATCTGACCTGATGGCCAGGGGCGTAGCTTTCAATCTGCTCCAGATGGCCAAGCGAATTAGCCCGCAGTGCAAAGCCGCCGAATACGAAGATCTGTCCGGGGAGAAAAGTCTCACCCTGGACCGCATCGCTATCGATGATAGTAGGAGCCATCAAGCCTAACGACGACGACACAGAGGAACTCTCAATGAAAGCACCAATGTCGGTGTCAAAACCGGCGGATCTCGGGTAGGGGGTCCCGAACTGTGCGTCTAGGCCAGATCGTAACAGGAGGCAGGGGACACGATGTTTTACCCAGGTTCGGGCCCTCTTGATGGAGGTAAAACCCTATGTCCTGCTTGATTAATATTGATGATATGGGTAGTACAAGAGTAGATCTACCACAAGATCGGAGAGGCTAAATCCTAGAAGCTAGCCTATGGTATGATTGTATGTTGTGGTTGTTGTCCTACGGACTAAAACCCTTCGGTTTATATAGACACCGGAGAAGGTTAGGGTTACACATGGTCGGTTACAAAGGAGGAGATATCCATATCCGTATTGCCTAGCTTGCCTTCCACGCCAAGTAGAGTCCCGTCCGGACGCGAGACGAAGTCTTCAATCTTGTATCTTCATAGTCTAACAGTCTGACCAATGGAGATAGTCCGGCTGCCCGGAGACCCCCTAATCCAGGACTCCCTCAGTCATGCACCCTTAAAGAGTGGTCTATTTGTGTTGAATCTCGATGGTAGTGATACACATATTCATAATGTTGAAGCCAAAAGATGCAGAGTTATAGTGCAACTTATTTGTGGCACTGCCGTTTGGGTCATATTGGTGTAAAGCGCATGAAGAAACTCCATACTGATGGACTTCTAGAATCACTTGATTATGAATCAATTGGTACTTGCGAACCATGCCTCATGGGCAAGATGATTAAAATGCCATTCTCCGGAACAATGGAGCTAGCAACAGATTTATTGGTCCGATGAATATTGTAGCTCGCGGCGGGTATCATTATTTTCTCAGCTTCACAGATGATTTGAGCAGATATGGATATATCTACTTAATGAAACATAAGTCTGAAACATTTGAAAAGTTCAAAGAATTTCGGAGTGAAGTGGAAAATCATCGTAACAAGAAAATAAAGTTTCTACGATCTGGTCGTGGAGGAGAATATTTGAGTTACGAGTTTGGTCTAATTTGAAACAATGCGGAATAGTTTCGCAACTCACACCACCCGGAACACCACAGCGTAATGGTGTGTCCGAACGTCGTAATCGTACTTTACTAGATATGGTGCGATCTATGATGTCTCTTACTGATTTACCGTATCGTTTTGGGGCTATGCTTTAGAGACAGATGCATTCACGTTAAATAGGGCACCATCGAAATCCGTTGAGACGACTCCTTATGAATTGTGGTTTGGCAAGAAACCAAAGTTGTCGTTTCTTAAAGTTTGGGGCTGCGATGCTTATGTGAAAAAGCTTCAACCTGATAAGCTCGAACCCAAATCAGAGAAATGTGTCTTCATAGGATACCCAAAGGAGACTGTTGGGTACACCTTCTATCACAGATCCGAAGGCAAGACATTTGTTGCTAAGAATGGATCCTTTCTAGAGAAGGAGTTTCTCTCGAAAGAAGTGAGTGGGAGGAAAGTAGAACTTGATGAGGTAATTGTACCTGCTCCCTTATTGGAGAGTAGTTCATCACAGAAAACGGTTCCTGTGACACCTACACCAATTAGTGAGGAAGATAATGATCATGATCATGAAACTTCAGATCAAGTTACTACTGAACCTCGTAGGTCAACCAGAGTAAGATCCGCAACAGAGTGGTATGGTAATCATGTTCTGGAGGTCATGTTACTTGACCATGACGAACCTACGAACTATGAGGAAGCGATGATGAGCCCAGATTTTGCAAAATGGCTTGAAGCCATGAAATCTGAGATGGGATCCATGTATGAGAACAAAGTGTGGACTTTGGTTGACTTGCCCGATGATCGGCAAGCCATTGAGAATAAATGTATCTTTAAGAAGAAGACTGACGCTGATGATAATATTACTATCTACAAAGCTCGACTTGTTGCAAAGATTCTCGACAAGTTCAAGGAGTTGACTATGATGAGACCTTCTCACCCGTAGCGATGCTTAAGTCCGTCCGAATCATGTTAGCAATTGCCACATTTTATGATTATGAAATTTGGCAAATTGATTTAAAGACTGCACTCCTTAATGGATTTCTGGAAGAAGAGTTTTATATGATGCAACCTGAAGGTTTTATCGATCCAAAGGGTACTAACAAAGTGTGCAAGCTCCAGCGATCCATTTATGGACTGGTGCAAGCCTCTCGGAGTTGGAATAAACGTTTTGATAGTGTGATCAAAGCATATGGTTTTATACAGACTTTTGGAGAAGCCTGTATTTACAATAAAGTGAGTGGGAGCTCTGTAGCATTTCTAATATTATATGTGGATGACATATTGTTGATTGGAAATGATATAGAATTTCTGGATAGCATAAAGGGATACTTGAATAAGAGTTTTTCAATGAAAGACCTCAGTGAAGCTGCTCATATATTAGGCATCAAGACGCTTAATTGGACTTTCACAAAGCACATACCTTGATAAAGTTTTGAAGAAGTTCAAAATGGATCAAGCTAAGAAAGGGTTCTTGCCTGTGTTATAAGGTGTGGAGTTGAGTAAGACTTAATGCCCGACCACTGCAGAAGATAGAGAGAAAATGAAAAGTGTTCCCTATGCTTCATCCATAGGCTCATTCATGTATGCAATGTTGTGTATCAGACCTGATGTGTGCCTTGCTATTAGTTTAGTAGGGAGGTACCAAAGTAATCCAGGAGTGGATCACTGGACAGCGGTCAAGAACATCCTGAAATACCTGAAAAGGACTAAGGATATGTTTATCGTTTATGGAGGTGACAAAGAGCTCGTCGTAAATGGTTACGTCTATGCAAGCTTTGACACTGATCCGGACGATTCTAAATCGCAAACTGGATACGTGTTTATATTGAACGGTGGAGCTATCAGTTGGAGCAGTACTAAACAAAGCGTCGTGGCGGGATCTACGTGTGAAGCGGAGTACATAGTTGCTTTGAAAGCAGCAAATGAAGGAGTCTGGATGAAGGAGTTCATATCCGATCTAGGTGTCATACCTAGTGCATCGGGTCCAATGAAAATCTTTTGTGACAATACTGGTGCAATTGCCTTGGCAAAGGAATCCAGATTTCACAAGAGAACCAAGCACATCAAGAGACGCTTCAATTCCATCCGGGATCAAGTCCAGGTGGGAGACATAGAGATATGCAAGATACATACGGATCTGAATGTTGCAGACCCGCCGACTAAGCCTCTTCCACGAGCAAACCATGATCAGCACCAAGACTCCATGGGTGTTAGAAACATTACTGTGTAATCTAGATTATTGACTCTAGTGCAAGTGGGAGACTGAAGGAAATATTCCCTAGAGGCAATAATAAAGTTATTATTTATTTCCTTATTTCATGATAAATGTTTATTATTCATGCTAGAATTGTATTAATCGGAAACATAATACATGTGTGAATACATAGACAAACATAGTGTCACTAGTATGCCTCTACTTGACTAGCTCATTGATCAAAGATGGTTAAGTTTCCTAGCCATAGACATGAGTTGTTATTTGATCAATGGGAGCACATCGTTAGGAGAATGATGTGATTGACTTGACCCATTTCGTTTAGCTTAGCACTTGATCGTTTTAGTTTACTGCTATTGCTTTCTTCATGACTTATACATGTTCCTATGACTATGAGATTATGCAACTCCCGAATACTGGAGGAACACTTTGTGTGCTACCAAACGTCACAATGTAATTGGGTGATTATAAAGGTGCTCTACAGGTGTCTCTGATAGTGTTCGTGGAGTTGGCATAGATCAAGAATAGGATTTGTCACTCCAATTATCAGAGAGGTATCTCTGGGCCCTCTCGGTAATGCACATCACTATAAGCCTTGCAAGCAATGTGACTAATGAGTTAGTTGCGGTGAGGGAGTCCTGGATTAGGGGGTGCCCGGACAGCCGGATTATATCCTTTGGTCGGACTGTTGGACTATGAAGATACAAGATTGAAGACTTCGTCTCGTGTCCGGATGGGACTCTACTTGGCGTGGAAGGCAAGCTTGGGCAATACGGATATGTATATCTTCTCCTTTGTAACCGACCTTGTGTAACCCTAGCCCCCTCCGGTGTCTATATAAACCAGAGGGTTTTAGTCCGTAGGACAACAAACAATCATACCATAGGCTAGCTTCTAGGGTTTAGCCTCTTCGATCTCGTGGTAGATCAACTCTTGTAATACCCATATCATCAAGAATAAATCAAGCAGGACGTAGGGTTTTACCTCCATCAAGAGGGCCCGAACCTGGGTAAAACATCGTGTTCCCTGCCTCTTGTTACCATCCGCCTTAGACGCACAGTTCAGGACCCCCTACCCGAGATCCGCCAGTTTTGACACCGACATTGGTGCTTTCATTGAGAGTTCCTCTGTGTCATCACCGTTAGGCTTGATGGCTCCTTCTATCATCGATAGCGATGCAGTCCAGGGTGAGACTTTTCTTCCTGGACAGATCTTTGTGTTCGGCAGCTTCGCACTGCGGGCCAACTCATTTGGCCATCTGGAGCAGATCGAAAGTTACGCCCCTGGCCACCAGGTCAGATTTGGAAGCTTAAACTACACGGTCGATATCCACGGAGACTTGATCTTCAACGGATTCGAGCCTCTTCCTTGTGCGTCACGCGGTCATGATGAGTACGATTTAGCTCTACCATCAGACAGTGTTCAGGAGATCGCACCGGCAGCCGCTCCGACCCTCAATTCGGAGCCAGTTGCGCCGTCCATGGACGGGTGGATGGACCCCGCCACGGAGGCCTTACCCTCAGCGGTGATCGAGCCGAACATCGACCTTACCCTGCGCGAGAGCTGTGTTGTCAGGCTGTCGGACCCTTCTCCGGCCACGGACTCCGAACCGCCTGCGCCCGTTCCTAGCGAATCTGATTGGGCGCCGATCATGGAGTTTACCTCCGTGGATATTTTTTAGCACTCGCCCTTTGCCGACATACTGAACTCATTAAGGTCTCTCTCCTTGTCAGGAGGATCCTGGCCGAACTATGTCCGGCAGGATTGGGATGCGGATGACGAAGAAATTCGCTGCCCACCCACCACCCACTTAGTAGCCACTGTCGACGACTTAACCGACATGCTCGACTTCGACTCCGAAGACATCGACAGTATGGACGACGATGAGGGAGACGAAGAGGAACCACTGCCCACAGGGCATTGGACAGCCACCTCATCATACGATATATACATGGTGGACACACACAAAGAAGGTAATGGCAACGAGACAGCGGAGGATGACCCCTCCAAGAAGCAACCCAAGCGCCGATGTCAGCGGCGCCGCTCTAAGTCCCGCCAAAGCAAAAGTGTTGATACCAGCACAGGAGATAATAACACTCCGGATAGTGCCGAAGATGGCAACAATCCCCTCCAACAAGATTTAGAGCAGGGGGATGGAGGAGCCAGCCCTCCAGAGAGAGCGGCAGATGGAGAGGCGGAGGATGATAATTACATGCCCCCCTCCGAAGACGAGGCAAGCCTCGACGATGACGAATTCATCGTGCCAGAGGATCCCGTCGACCAAGAGCGCTTCAAGCGCCGACTTATAGCCACGGAAAATAGCCTTAAGAAAAAGCAGCAGCAGCTTCAAGCTGATCAAGATCTGCTAGCTGATAGATGGACTGAAGTCCTCGCGGGCGAGGAATATAAACTCGAGCGCCCCTCCAAGAGTTACCCAAAATGCAGGTTGCTACCCCGGCTGGAGGAAGAAGCGTATGACGCGGCTGATCGGCCACCTCGTGGCCGCGATAGAGAGGCATTCCAGCCAAAAACTCAGCCTGCACCCCGACGCCATTCAAATAAAAAGGCATGGGGAAATACGCCAGACCCGCGAGACGTATTGGAGCACAAAGCAAAAGATGCAATATCGATCTACGGATCACGAGGGTGCGCCACTATGGAAGACGATAAACGTCATGCCGGATACAGTAAAAGTAAATCTGGTCGGGCCGAACACAGCGGGCAAGACCCATTCGAGCTGCGTCGCGATATAGCCCAATACAGAGGCGCCGCACACCCCTTATGCTTCACAGACGAAGTCATGGATCATCAAATCCTAGAAGGTTTCAAACCCGTAAATATAGAATCATACAACGGCACAACAGATCCTGCGGTATGGATCGAGGATTTCCTCCTCCACATCCACATGGCCCATGGTGATGACTTACACGCCATCAAATACCTCCCACTAAAGCTCAAAGGACCAGCACGGCATTGGCTTAACAGCTTGCCAGCAAAATCCATTAGCTATTGGGAAGATCTGGAGGTTGCATTCCTTGACAACTTTCAGGGCACTTATGTGCGACCACCAGATGCTGATGACTTGAGCCACATAATTCAGTAGCCAAAAGAATCGGCCGGGCAATTCTGGACTCGGTTCCTAACAAAGAAAAATCAAATCATCGACTGTCCGGATGCAGAGGCCCTAGCAGCTTTCAAACACAACATCCGCGACGAGTGGCTAGCCCAGCACCTTAGTCAAGAAAAGCCAAAATCTATGGCAGCCCTCACGACACTCATGACCCGCTTTTGTGCGGGAGAAGACAGCTGGCTGGCTCGCAGTAATAACATATCAAAGAACCGTGGTACTTCGGATACCAAGGACGGCAATGGCAGGTCACGTTGAAATAAACATAAGCGCCGCATTAACAGCGACAATATCGAGGATACGGTAGTCAATGCCGGATTCAAAGGCTCTAAACCCGGTTAGTGGAAAAAGCCATTTAAAAGAAGCACTCCGGGCCCATCCAGTTTGGACCGCATACTCGATTGCTCGTGTCAGATACACGGCACCCCCGACAAGCCAGCCAACCACACTAATAGGGATTGTTGGGTATTCAAGCAGGCCGGCAAGTTAATTGCCGAAAACAAAGATAAGAGGCCACATAGTGATGACGAGGAAGAGCCCCGGCAGCCGAACACCGGAGGACAGAAGAGGTTCCCCCCACAAGTGCGGACGGTGAACATGATATACGCAACCCACATCCCCAAGAGGGAGCGGAAGCGTGCGCTCAGGGACGTATATGCGTTGGAGCCAGTCGCCCCAAAGTTCAACCATGGTCCTCCTGTCCGATCACCTTCGATCGCAGGGACCACCCCTAGTATCCGTCATGGCAGATTCGCCACACTGGTGTTAGACCCAATCGTCGACGGATTTCACCTCACTCGAGTCCTTATGGATGGCGGCAGCAGCCTGAACCTGCTTTACTAAGACATAGTGCGCAAAATGGGTATAGACCCCTCAAGGATCAAACCCACAAAAACGACCTTTAAAGGCGTCATTCCAGGTGTAGAGGCCCATTGCACAGGCTCAATTACACTGGAAGTGGTCTTGGGATCCCCGGATAACTTCCGAAGAGAAGAATTAATCTTCGATATAGTCCCGTTCCGCAGTGGCTATCATGCACTGCTCCGGCGAACCACATTTGCGAGATTCAATGCGGTACCGCATTATGCATACCTCAAGCTCAAGATGCCAGGACCTCGGGGGGTCATCACAGTTAATGGAAACACAGAGCGCTCTCTCCGCACGGAGGAGCACACTGCGGCCCTCGCAGCAGAAGTGCAAAGCAGCCTCTCAAGGCAATCCACCAGTTCAGCGTTTCAAGACCCGGACACCTTCAAGCGCGCTCGGAGTAATCGGCAACTAGACCGCCTGGCACGATCTGAGCTCGCGTAGCAATGCGGCCACCACCCCGGCCCAAGCCAAACGGCGAAATTCGTGCCACGCGTACATAATTACGCATTAAAAATACCATGGGCACAGGCGGGGAGGGGGGCACAACTACGGCACGCCCCAATACGCGACTTAAACCGCACTAGGGTCTTCCCGCTTTGTTATTTTTCTCTTTCAGGACTTTAATCTCTGGAAACCCCGTCCGGCAACATGATTGCCGAACACATGATGCAGCAACCAAGGAGGCAGAAAGCTACGTCACACCATGGAACTCCCAGGTGGATTACGATAACGAGTGAAATATTTGCTTTAATACTATTCCTCAGCTTGCCCTTGGAAGGGACATAGTCCTACTTTTTGCTTATCGCACTATCTGTATCATTCTGCTTTAGCGCACCTTTTTGAATAAACAATGCATAGCATTAAGACTATTATTGCATTCTTTTTATATATATATGTGTTCATTAATGACGCCTTGCAACCGTACACTTTGGTACGACCAATACACCAGGGGCTTAAGTACCCCACAATATGTTGTGAGAAGTCCGAACACTTTCACAAGTGCGGCACCCCGAACTTATAGCATTATATGCATCAGCTCCGAATCATGTCTTTGGTCAAATGTTGGGTTTGCCCGGCTCCTATGTTTTGGTACCTTACGTTCCGCTCTATCGGCTAAGGTAGCACTAGGAGAACTACTGCGATTGTGCCCCGGTTCTGCTGGGCTAAGCACCTCAGTAGAGAAAGCTAAAACTGACTGTCATGATAAGGCGAGAGACTGGTCGCTGTTTGGCGAGGTTTCGAGTCCCTAAAGACTTATGCCGCTTAGAGCGAGGAGCCGGTCCTGTCCGGCTTAAAGGCGTGTATCGCGCCCCAAATTCAGCCTTCTGAATACCAGGGGCTTTGTTGAAATTTAAAATTATAGAATTCTATGGCTAAGTGAGAGTGATAAAGCATTATTAGTCCAGTTGCCTTGTTCGCTGTGCTGAGCACCTCCCTCGAAGGACCCAAAAATGGGAACAAGAGTACTCAGGTTTATCCCGAACACCCCAACACTCGCGGCATGGGGGCAGAAGCCGAGGACTAGCCATCTCTCATATTGGATAAACAGCCAAACAGAAGGTAATATTTTAAATTCAAACAAGCGTTGCATAGCGCATATGAAACAAGTCTTCATCATACAGGATCACACGAGCAAGTTTACTCAAATATTACATCCTTTGGACATTCGTCCACTACAAGACGGGCACCCTTCAGGACACCCTCATAATAAATTTTGGGGGTGCGATGCTCCTTGCCCTGCGGCGGTCCTTCCTTGATTAGCTTCACGGCGTCTAGCTTGGCCCATTGCACCTTCACACGGGAGAAAGCCCGGCGTGCACCTTCGATGCAGACGGACCGCTTGACGACTTCCAGCCGTGGGCAGGCATCCACGAGCCGCCTCACTAGGCCGAAGTAGCTGTTCGGAAGGGCGTCGCTAGGCCACAGCCGGACTATAAAGCCCTTCATGGCCTGCTCGGCCGCCTTGTGTAGCTAGACCAGCTTCTTCAGTTGGTCGCTCATAGGCACCGGGTGTTCGGTCCCAGTATACTGAGACCAGAACAGCTTCTCCGTTGAGCTTCCCTCCTCGGCCTAGTAAAACTGTGCGGCATCTGACACACTACGGGGAAAATCTGCGAATGCTCATGGAGAGCTCCGGATTCGGGTAAGTAATAGGTAATTTACTTTCACATGCTTGCTTTGCATATAGAATGCCTTACCCGCCGCTATTTTCTTCATCGCGTCAATCTTTTGGAGGGCCTTTTGGGCTTTGGCCTTCGCACTCTTTGCGCTCTCAAGGGCCGCGGCAAGCTCAGACTCTCGCGTCTTCGAGTCAAGCTCCAACGCCTCGTGCTTCGTCACGAGATCCTGGAGCTCTTGCTGCACCTCGCCCACCCAAGCCTCTTGCCTTTCCCGCTCGGTGCACTCCTTGGCCGCTTTATCTTCGGCCTCGGATAGCACTTGCTTTAGGGTCGCCACTTCGGTCATGCCCCCTGGCAAATTCATGATGATCCTGTCATTTTGCAATCGCATTCTTTTTATACATATCCATAGACTAGGTATACTTACCTTTGTTCTCCTTGAGCTGCCTCTTGGCAAGGCCGAGCTCGTCCTTGGACCCTTTAAGGTCCTGCGTCAGTGCGGCGACCTCCGCAGTCAGTGCAGCAGATGCCAGCAGCGAAGCCTGCATACGCATATTGACATACTTATATTAGATTCCTGCGATATTGTTTGATCCTCTGTTTGGCTTTTCTTTGTGAACAACGAACAGAGCGTCAGGGGCTACTGTCTATGCGGTAATATTTTTCCTATATTTTAAACACTTACCTCAAAGCATGTTAGAAGGCTGGCACAGGCTTCAGTCAATCTGCTCTTGGCGGACTGAACCTTCTGGACCACCGCACTCATAATAGTACGGTGCTCCTCGTCGATGGAAGCGCTGCGAAGCGCTCCCAGCAGATTGTCCGGCGCCTCTGGATGGACAGAGGTCACCAGCACAGGCGTCTTGCCCCTCTTGGAAGGAGGCCGCCTGCCCGAGTCCGGAACCACTGGAGGTTCCGGCGCGGTGTTCGGCTGAGGGCCGAACTCGGAGCCCTCAGGGGCCTTATTCCCTCTGCTCCCGGAGTCCGGAAGGTCGCCTTGAGGCGCCTCCGGGATTGTCTCCCCTTGACCCGGTGCCTCTTGAGACAATACCTCGGCGTCGTTCGCAGGGCAAGGGGAGGTGGCGGTCGGAAGTGGATCGCTATCCATATCCGACGAGCCTAGGGAGCCGTCCGACGATACATCGATACGGGCTCGTGGCGGCCTGCATAATCATATTCGGCGTTAGGGGAAGCAGTGCAACAAAGGAATGCTATGAGTTACTCTGGTATCCGAATACTTACGACTTCGCCAAGGGCTTGGCCCTGAGCAGCCACTCGTCTTCGCCTTCGGTGGCGGTGGTGGAACTGTCCGGAAGGAGAGTCCTTCCCTTCTTGGACCCTTCGGCCTCCCCAGTTGGGGCGGCCTTCCTTTTCTTGTCTCCCCCAACTGAAAGGGGAGCATCTTCTTCTTCCTCCTCGTCTTCGGGGGAGGAGTGTGTCGCGGAGTTATCGGACGATGAGTCCGATGACGCCTGGCATCGAGAACTCTTTCGGGTTCCCTTGGCCTTCTTGGTCTTCTCCGGCACCTTGTAAGGAGCCGGAGTCAGCATCTTCGTTAGGAGAGCGTCTGCTGGGCCTTCGGGCAAAGGAGCCAGACAGTCGATCTGTCCGGCTGTCTCCTGCCAGTCCTGTCAAAGGTATGGGAGCTTAGATCCCGCATAGAGTCAAACTATGAAAAACAAGTATCCTGTGAGAGGTAAAATAGCTTACCGCGCTGGCTTGGCGCTTCGCGCGGAATCCGCGATCCTCGGTAGTGGGAGGGGGAACCTCGTCACCCTTGAATAGCACCTTCCAAGCATCCTCGTGAGTTGTGTCGAAGAGCCTGTTCAGAGTTCGATGCTGGGCTGGGTCGAACTCCAACAAGTTGAAAGCCCGTTGTTGGCACGGGAGGATCCGGCGGAAAAGCATGACCTGGACTACGTTGACGAGTTTGAGCTTCTTGTTCACCATGTTTTAATACATGTTTGGAGTCCAGTCAGCTCTCCCGAACTACCCCAGGACAGGCCCTTCTCTTGCCAGGAGGTGAGCCACGTGGGGATGCCAGATCGGAACTCAGGGCTGCTGCCCATTTAGGGTCACGCGGCTCGGTGATGTAGAACCACCCCGATTGCCACCCCTTTATGGTCTCCACGAAGGAGCCCTCGAGCCATGTGACGTTGGGCATCTTTCCCACCATGGCGCCTCCGCACTCCGCTTGGCGGCCGCTCACTACCTTCGGCTTGACATTGAAGGTCTTCAGCCATAAGCCAAAGTGGGGCTTGATGCGGAGGAAGGCCTCGCACACGATGATAAACGCCGAGATGTTGAGGATGAAGTTTGGGGCCAGATCATGGAAATCCAGGCCGTAGTAGAACATGAGCCCCCGGATGAATGGGTGGAGAGGGAATCCCAGTCCGCGGAGGAAATGGGTAAGGAACACTACCCTCTCATGGGGCCTGGGGGTGGGGATGAACTGCCCCTCATCTGGGAGCCGGTGCGCGATGTCGTCGGGCAGGTATCCGGCTCTCCTCAGCTTCTTGATGTGTCCCTCCGTGAAGGAGGAGACCATCCACCTGCTGAAGGAAATATGCCCTAGAGGCAATAATAAAGTTATTATTTATTTCCTTATAATCATGATAAATGTTTATTATTCATGCTAGAATTGTATTTTCCGGAAACATAATACATGTGTGAATACATAGACAAACAGAGTGTCACTAGTATGCCTCTACTTGACTAGCTCATTAATCAAAGATGGTTATGTTTCCTAACCATGAACAATGAGTTGTTATTTGATTAACGAGGTCACATCATTAGTAGAATGATCTGATTGACATGACCCATTCCATTAGCTTAGCACCTGATCGTTTAGTATGTTGCTATTGCCTTCTTCATGACTTATACATGTTCCTATGACTATGAGATTATGCAACTCCCGTTTACCGGAGGAACACTTTGGGTACTACCAAACGTCACAACGTAAATGGGTGATTATAAAGGAGTACTACAGGTGTCTCCAATGGTCGATGTTGGGTTGGCGTATTTCGAGATTAGGATTTGTCACTCCGATTGTCGGAGAGGTATCTCTGGGCCCTCTCGGTAATACACATCACATAAGCCTTGCAAGCATTACAACTAATATGTTAGTTGTGAGATGATGTATTACGAAACGAGTAAAGAGACTTGCCGGTAACGAGATTGAACTAGGTATTGGATACCGACGATCGAATCTCGGGCAAGTAACATACCGATGACAAAGGGAACAACGTATGTTGTTATGCGGTCTGACCGATAAAGATCTTCGTAGAATATGTAGGAGCCAATATGGGCATCCAGGTCCCGCTATTGGTTATTGACCGGAAACGTGTCTCGGTCATGTCTACATTGTTCTCGAACCCGTAGGGTCCGCACGCTTAAGGTTACGATGACAGTTATATTATGAGTTTATGCATTTTGATGTACCGAAGGTTGTTCGGAGTCCCGGATGTGATCACGGACATGACGAGGAGTCTCGAAATGGTCGAGACATAAAGATTGATATATTGGAAGCCTATGTTTGGACATCGGAAGTGTTCCGGGTGAAATCGGGATTTTACCGGGTTACCGGGAGGTTACCGGAACCCCCCGGGAGCCATATGGGCCTTCATGGGCCTTAGTGGAAAGGAGAAAGGGGCAGCCCAAGGTGGCTGCGCCTCTTCCCCCTCCCCTAGTCCTATTAGGACTAGGAGAAGGTGGCCGGCCCCCCTCTCTCCCTTCCCCTCCGAGGAATCCTAGTTGGACTAGGATTGGAGGAGGAATCCTACTCCCAGAGGGAGTAGGACTCTCCTGCGCCTCCCTCCTTGGCCGGCCAGCCTCCCCTCCTCTCCTCCTTTATATACGGAGGCAGGGACACCTCTAAACACACAAGTTGACACAAGTTGATCCACGTGATCGATTCCTTAGCCGTGTGCGGTGCCCCCTGCCACCATATTCCTCGATAATACTGTAGCGGAGTTTAGGCAAAGCCCTGCTGCTGTAGTTCATCAAGATCATCACCACGCCGTCATGCTGACGGAACTCTTCCCCGACACTTTGCTGGATCGGAGTCCGGGGATCGTCATCGAGCTGAACGTGTGCTCGAACTCGGAGGTGCCGTAGTTTCGGTGCTTGATCGGTTGGATCGTGAAGACGTACGACTACTTCCTCTACGTCGTGTCATCGCTTCCGCAGTCGGTCTGCGTTGGGTACGTAGACAACACTCTCCCCTCGTTGCTATGCATCACATGATCCTGTGTGCGCGTAGGAAAATTTTGAAATTACTACGAAACCCAACAGTGGCATCCGAGCCTAGGTTATTGATGTTGATGTTATATGCACGAGTAGAACACAAGTAAGTTGTGGACGATACAAGTCATACTGCCTACCAGCATGTCATACTTTGGTTCGGCGGTATTGTTGGACGAGACGACCCGGACCAACCTTACGCGTACGCTTACGCGAGACCGGTTCCCTCGACGTGTTTTGCACAGAGATGGCTTGCGGGCGACTGCCTCTCCAACTTTAGTTGAACCAAGTATGGCTACGCCCGGTCCTTGCGAAGGTTAAAACGGAGTCTATTTGACAAACTATCATTGTGGTTTTGATGCGTAGGTGAGATTGGTTCTTACTTAAGCCCGTAACAGCCACGTAAAACATGCAACAACAAAGTAGAGGACGTCTAACTTGTTTTTGCAGGGCATGTTGTGATGTGATATGGTCAAGGCATGATGCTGAATTTTATTGTATGAGATGATCATGTTTTGTAACCGAGTTATCGGCAACTGGCAGGAGCCATATGGTTGTCGCTTTATCGTATGCAATGCAATCGCGATGTAATGCTTTACTTTATTACTAAACGGTAGTGATAGTCGTGGAAGCATAAGATTGGCGAGACGACAACGATGCTACGATGGAGATCAAGGTGTCGCGCCGGTGACGATGGTGATCATGACGGTGCTTCGGAGATGGAGATCACAAGCACAAGATGATGATGGCCATATCATATCACTTATATTGATTGCATGTGATGTTTATCTTTTTATGCATCTTATCTTGCTTTGATTGACGGTAGCATTATAAGATGATCTCTCACTAAATTATCAAGAAGTGTTCTCCCTGAGTATGCACCGTTGCAAAAGTTCTTCGTGCTGAGACACCACGTGATGATCGGGTGTGATAGGCTCTACGTTCAAATACAACGGGTGCAAAACAGTTGCGCACGCAGAATACTCAGGTTAAACTTGACAAGCCTAGCATATGCAGATATGGCCTCGGAACACGGAGACCGAAAGGTCGAGCGTGAATCATATAGTAGATATGATCAACATAATGATGTTCACCGATGAAACTACTCCATCTCACGTGATGATCGGACATGGTTTAGTTGATTTGGATCACGTGATCACTTAGAGGATTAGAGGGATGTCTATCTAAGTGGGAGTTCTTTAATAATATGATTAATTGAACTTAAAATTTATCATGAACTTAGTCCCTGATAGTATCTTGCTTGTTTATGTTGATTGTAGATAGATGGCTCGTGCTGTTGTTCCGTTAAATTTTAATGCGTTCCTTGAGAAAGCAAAGTTGAAAGATGATGGTAGCAATTACACGGACTGGGTCCGTAACTTGAGGATTATCCTCATTGCTGCACAGAAGAATTACGTCCGGGTGAAATCGGGATTTTACCGGAACCCCCCGGGAGCCATATGGGC
Source organism: Triticum dicoccoides (assembly GCF_002162155.2). Classification (NCBI taxonomy): domain Eukaryota; kingdom Viridiplantae; phylum Streptophyta; class Magnoliopsida; order Poales; family Poaceae; genus Triticum; species Triticum dicoccoides. The sequence goes on from NC_041390.1 coordinate 580,342,024, forward strand.
CATCATGGGCCTTAGTGGAAAGGAGAAAGGGGCAGCCCAAGGGGGCTGCGCGCCTCCCCCCTTCCCCTAGTCCTAGTAGGACTAGGAGAGGTGGCCGGCCACCCCTCTCCCTCTTTCCCCCTTGGGAATCCTAGTTGGAATAGGATTGGGGGGGAGTCCTACTCCCGGTAGGAGTAGGACTCCTCCTGCGCCACCTCCTCCTGGCCGGCGCCTCCTCCCCCCTTGGCTCCTTTATATACGGAGGCAGGGGCACCTCTAAACACACAAGTTGACACAAGTTGATCCACGTGATCGATTCCTTAGCCGTGTGCGGTGCCCCCTGCCACCATATTCCTCGATAATACTGTAGCGGAGTTTAGGCGAAGCCCTGCTGCTGTAGTTCATCAAGATCGTCACCACGCCGTCGTGCTGACGAAACTCTTCCCCGACACTTTGCTGGATCAGAGTCCGGGGATCGTCATCGAGCTGAACGTGTGCTCGAACTCGGAGGTGCCGTAGTTTCGGTGCTTGATCGGTTGGATCGTGAAGACGTACGACTACTTCCTCTACGTCGTGTCATCACTTCCGCAGTCGGTCTGCGTTGGGTATGTAGACAACACTCTCCTCTCGTTGCTATGCATCACATGATCCTGTGTGCGCGTAGGAAATTTTTGAAATTACTACGAAACCCTACAGTGGCATCCGAGCCTGGTTATTGATGTTGATGTTATATGCACGAGTAGAACACAAGTGAGTTGTGGACGATACAAGTCATACTGCCTACCAGCATGTCATATTTTGGTTCGGCGGTATTGTTGGACGAGACGACCCAGACCAACCTTACGCGTACGCTTACGCGAGACCGGTTCCCTCGACGTGCTTTGCACAGAGATGGCTTGCGGGCGACTGTCTCTCCAACTTTAGTTGAACCAAGTATGGCTACGCCCGGTCCTTGCGAAGGTTAAAACGGAGTCTATTTGACAAACTATCGTTGTGGTTTTGATGCGTAGGTGAGATTGGTTCTTACTTAAGCCCGTAGCAGCCACGTAAAACATGCAACAACAAAGTAGAGGACGTCTAACTTGTTTTTGCAGGGCATGTTGTGATGTGATATGGTCAAGGCATGATGCTGAATTTTATTGTATGAGATGATCATGTTTTGTAACCAAGTTATCGGCAACTGGCAGGAGCCATATGGTTGTCGCTTTATTGTATGCAATGCAATCGCGATGTAATGCTTTACTTTATTACTAAACGGTAGTGATAGTCGTGGAAGCATAAGATTGGCGAGATGACAACGATGCTACGATGGAGATCAAGGTGTCGCGCCGGTGACGATGGTGATCATGACGGTGCTTCGAAGATGGAGATCACAAGCACAAGATGATGATGGCCATATCATATCACTTATATTGATTGCATGTGATGTTTATCTTTTTATGCATCTTATCTTGCTTTGATTGACGGTAGCATTATAAGATGATCTCTCACTAAATTATCAAGAAGTGTTCTCCCTGAGTATGCACCGTTGCAAAAGTTCTTCGTGCTGAGACACCACGTGATGATCGGGTGTGATAGGCTCTACGTTCAAATACAACGGGTGCAAAACAGTTGCGCACGCAGAATACTCAGGTTAAACTTGACGAGCCTAGCATATGCAGATATGGCCTCGGAACACGGAGACCGAAAGGTCGAGCGTGAATCATATAGTAGATATGATCAACATAATGATGTTCACCGATGAAACTACTCCATCTCACGTGATGATCGGATATGGTTTAGTTGATTTGGATCACGTGATCACTTAGAGGATTAGAGGGATGTCTATCTAAGTGGGAGTTCTTTAATAATATGATTAATTGAACTTAAAATTTATCATGAACTTAGTCCCTGATAGTATCTTGCTTGTTTATGTTGATTGTAGATAAATGGCTCGTGCTGTTGTTCCGTTAAATTTTAATGCGTTCCTTGAGAAAGCAAAGTTGAAAGATGATGGTAGCAATTACACGGACTGGGTCCGTAACTTGAGGATTATCCTCATTGCTGCACAGAAGAATTACATCCTGGAAGCACCGCTGGGTGCCAGGCCTGCTGCTGGAGCAACGCCAGATGTTATGAACGTCTGGCAGAGCAAAGCTGATGACTACTCGATAGTTCAGTGTGCCATGCTTTACGGCTTAGAATCGGGACTTCAACGACGTTTTGAACGTCATGGAGCATATGAGATGTTCCAGGAGTTGAAGTTAATATTTCAAGCAAATGCCCGGATTGAGAGATATGAAGTCTCCAATAAGTTCTATAGCTGCAAGATGGAAGAGAACAGTTCTGTCAGTGAGCATATACTCAAAATGTCTGGGTATAATAATCACTTGATTCAATTGGGAGTTAATCTTCCGGATGATTGCGTCATTGACAGAATTCTCCAATCACTGTCACCAAGCTACAAGAGCTTCGTGATGAACTATAATATGCAAGGGATGAACAAGACTATTCCCGAGCTCTTCGCAATGCTGAAAGCTGCGGAGGTAGAAATCAAGAAGGAGCATCAAGTGTTGATGGTTAACAAGACCACTAGTTTCAAGAAAAAGGGCAAAGGGAAGAAAAAGGGGAACTTCAAAAAGAACGGCAAGCAAGTTGCTGCTCAAGAGAAGAAACCCAAGTCTAAACCTAAGCCTGAAACTGAGTGCTTCTACTGCAAGCAGACTGGTCACTGGAAGCGGAACTGCCCCAAGTATTTGGCGGATAAGAAGGATGGCAAGGTGAACAAAGGTATATGTGATATACATGTTATTGATGTGTACCTTACCAATGCTCGCAGTAGCACCTGGGTATTTGATACTGGTTCTGTTGCTAATATTTGCAACTCGAAACAGGGACTACAGAATAAGCGGGCACTGGCAAAGGACGAGGTGACGATGCGCGTGGGAAACGGTTCCAAAGTCGATGTGATCGCGGTCGGCACGCTACCTCTACATCTACCTTCGGGATTAGTATTAGACCTAAATAATTGTTATTTGGTGCCAGCGTTGAGCATGAACATTATATCTGGATCTTGTTTGATGCGAGACGGTTATTCATTTAAATCAGAGAATAATGGTTGTTCTATTTATATGAGTAATATCTTTTATGGTTATGCACCCTTGAAGAGTGGTCTATTCTTACTAAATCTCGATAGTAGTAATACACATATTCATAATGTTGAAACCAAAAGATGCAGAGTTGATAATGAAAGTGCAACTTATTTGTGGCACTGTCGTTTAGGTCATATCGGTGTAAAACGCATGAAGAAACTCCATACTAATGGACTTTTGGAACCACTTGATTATGAATCACTTGGTACTTGCGAACCGTGCCTCATGGGCAAGATGACTAAAACACCGTTCTCCGGTACTATGGAGAGAGCAACAGATTTGTTGGAAATCATACATACCGATGTATGTGGCCCGATGAATATTGAGGCTCGTGGCGGATATCGTTATTTTCTCACCTTCACAGATGATTTGAGCAGATATGGATATATCTACTTAATGAAGCATAAGTCTGAAACATTTGAAAAGTTCAAAGAATTTCAGAGTGAAGTTGAAAATCATCGTAACAAGAAAATAAAATTTCTATGATCTGATCGTGGAGGAGAATATTTGAGTTACGAGTTTGGTGTACATTTGAAAAATTGTGGAATAGTTTCGCAACTCACGCCACCCGGAACACCACAGCGTAATGGTGTGTCCGAACGTCGTAATCGTACTTTACTAGATATGGTGCGATCTATGATGTCTCTTACTGATTTACCGCTATCATTTTGGGGATATGCTTTAGAGACGGCCGCATTCACGTTAAATAGGGCACCATCAAAATCCGTTGAGACGACGCCTTATGAACTGTGGTTTGGCAAGAAACCAAAGTTGTCGTTTCTTAAAGTTTGGGGCTGCGATGCTTATGTGAAAAAGCTTCAACCTGATAAGCTCGAACCCAAATCGGAGAAATGTGTATTCATAGGATACTCAAAGGAAACTGTTGGGTACACCTTCTATCACAGATCCGAAGGCAAAACATTCGTTGCTAAGAATGGATCATTTCTAGAGAAGGAGTTTCTCTCGAAAGAAGTGAGTGGGAGGAAAGTAGAACTTGACAAGGTAACTGTACCTGCTCCCTTACTGGAAAGTAGTTCATCACAGAAAACTGTTTCAGTGACACCTACACCAGTTAGTGAGGAAGCCAATGATAATGATCATGAAACTTCAGATCAAGATACTACTGAACCTCGTAGATCAACCAGAGTAAGATCCGCACCAGAGTGGTACGGTAATCCTGTTCTGGAGGTCATGCTACTAGATCATGATGAACCTACGAACTATGAAGAAGCAATGGTGAGCCCAGATTCCGCAAAGTGGCTAGAAGCCATGAAATCTGAGATGGGATCCATGTATGAGAACAAAGTATGGACTTTGGTTAACTTGCCCGATGATCGGCAAGCGATTGAGAATAAATGGATCTTTAAGAAGAAGACTGACGCTGATGGTAATGTTACTGTCTACAAAGCTCGACTTGTCGCAAAAGGTTTTCGGCAAGTTCAAGGAATTGACTACGATGAGACCTTCTCACCCGTAGCGATGCTTAAGTCCGTCCGAATCATGTTAGCAATTGCCGCATTTTATGATTATGAAATTTGGCAAATGGATGTCAAAACTGCATTCCTGAATGGATTCCTAGAAGAAGAGTTGTATATGATGCAACCAGAAGGTTTTGTCGATCCAAAGGGAGCTAACAAAGTGTGCAAGCTCCAGCGATCCATTTATGGACTGGTGCAAGCCTCTCGGAGTTGGAATAAACGTTTTGATAGTGTGATCAAAGCATTTGGTTTTATACAGACTTTTGGAGAAGCCTGTATTTACAAGAAAGTGAGTGGGAGCTCTGTAGCATTTCTGATATTATATGTGGATGACATATTACTGATTGGAAATGATATAGAATTTCTGGATAGCATAAAGGGATACTTGAATAAAAGTTTTTCAATGAAAGACCTCGGTGAAGCTGCTTACATATTAGGCATTAAGATCTATAGAGACAGATCAAGATGCTTAATTGGACTTTCACAAAGCACATACCTTGACAAAATTTTGAAGAAATTCAAAATGGATCAAGCAAAGAAATGGTTCTTGCCTGTGTTACAAGGTGTGAAATTGATTAAGACTCAATGCCCGACCACTGCAGAAGATAGAGAGAATATGAAAGATGTTCCCTATGCATCAGCCATAGGCTCTATCATGTATGCAATGCTGTGTACCAGACCTGATGTGTGCCTTGCTATAAGTTTAGCAGGGAGGTACCAAAGTAATCCAGGAATGGATCACTGGACAGCGGTCAAGAACATCCTGAAATACCTGAAAAGGACTAAGGATATGTTTCTCGTATATGGAAGTGACAAAGAGCTCATCGTAAAAGGTTACGTTGATGCAAGCTTTGACACTGATCCGGACGATTCTAAATCGCAAACCGGATACGTGTTTACATTAAACGGTGGAGCTGTCAGTTGGTGCAGTTCTAAACAAAGTGTCGTAGCGGGATCTACATGTGAAGCGGAATACATAGCTGCTTCGGAAGCAGCAAATGAAGGAGTCTGGATGAAGGAGTTCATGTCCGGTCTAGGTGTCATACCTAGTGCATCGGGTCCAATGAAAATCTTTTGTGACAATACTGGTGCAATTGCCTTGGCAAAGGAATCCAGATTTCACAAAAGGACCAAACACATCAAGAGACGCTTCAACTCCATCCGGGATCTAGTCCAGGTGGGAGACATAGAGATTTGCAAGATACATACGGATCTGAATGTTGCAGACCCGTTGACTAAGCCTCTTCCACGAGCAAAACATGATCAGCACCAAAGCTCCATGGGTGTTAGATTCATTACAGTGTAATCTAGATTATTGACTCTAGTGCAAGTGGGAGACTGAAGGAAATATGCCCTAGAGGCAATAATAAAGTTATTATTTATTTCCTTATAATCATGATAAATGTTTATTATTCATGCTAGAATTGTATTTTCCGGAAACATAATACATGTGTGAATACATAGACAAACAGAGTGTCACTAGTATGCCTCTACTTGACTAGCTCGTTAATCAAAGATGGTTATGTTTCCTAACCATGAACAATGAGTTGTTATTTGATTAACGAGGTCACATCATTAGTAGAATGATCTGATTGACATGACCCATTCCATTAGCTTAGCACCTGATCGTTTAGTATGTTGCTATTGCCTTCTTCATGACTTATACATGTTCCTATGACTATGAGATTATGCAACTCCCGTTTACCGGAGGAACACTTTGGGTACTACCAAACGTCACAACGTAAATGGGTGATTATAAAGGAGTACTACAGGTGTCTCCAATGGTCGATGTTGGGTTGGCGTATTTCGAGATTAGGATTTGTCACTCCGATTGTCGGAGAGGTATCTCTGGGCCCTCTCGGTAATACACATCACATAAGCCTTGCAAGCATTACAACTAATATGTTAGTTGTGAGATGATGTATTACGAAACGAGTAAAGAGACTTGCCGGTAACGAGATTGAACTAGGTATTGGATACCGACGATCGAATCTCGGGCAAGTAACATACCGATGACAAAGGGAACAACGTATGTTGTTATGCGGTCTGACCGATAAAGATCTTCGTAGAATATGTAGGAGCCAATATGGGCATCCAGGTCCCGCTATTGGTTATTGACCGGAAACGTGTCTCGGTCATGTCTACATTGTTCTCGAACCCGTAGGGTCCGCACGCTTAAGGTTACGATGACAGTTATATTATGAGTTTATGCATTTTGATGTACCGAAGGTTGTTCGGAGTCCCGGATGTGATCACGGACATGACGAGGAGTCTCGAAATGGTCGAGACATAAAGATTGATATATTGGAAGCCTATGTTTGGACATCGGAAGTGTTCCGGGTGAAATCGGGATTTTACCGGGTTACCGGGAGGTTACCGGAACCCCCCGGGAGCCATATGGGCCTTCATGGGCCTTAGTGGAAAGGAGAAAGGGGCAGCCCAAGGTGGCTGCGCCTCTTCCCCCTCCCCTAGTCCTATTAGGACTAGGAGAAGGTGGCCGGCCCCCCTCTCTCCCTTCCCCTCCGAGGAATCCTAGTTGGACTAGGATTGGAGGAGGAATCCTACTCCCAGAGGGAGTAGGACTCTCCTGCGCCTCCCTCCTTGGCCGGCCAGCCTCCCCTCCTCTCCTCCTTTATATACGGAGGCAGGGACACCTCTAAACACACAAGTTGACACAAGTTGATCCACGTGATCGATTCCTTAGCCGTGTGCGGTGCCCCCTGCCACCATATTCCTCGATAATACTGTAGCGGAGTTTAGGCAAAGCCCTGCTGCTGTAGTTCATCAAGATCGTCACCACGCCGTCATGCTGACGGAACTCTTCCCCGACACTTTGCTGGATCGGAGTCCGGGGATCGTCATCGAGCTGAACGTGTGCTCGAACTCGGAGGTGCCGTAGTTTCGGTGCTTGATCGGTTGGATCGTGAAGACGTACGACTACTTCCTCTACGTCGTGTCATCGCTTCCGCAGTCGGTCTGCGTTGGGTACGTAGACAACACTCTCCCCTCGTTGCTATGCATCACATGATCCTGTGTGCGCGTAGGAAAATTTTGAAATTACTACGAAACCCAACACCTGCCTCCCGCTCCGGACATGGTTGGAGAAGGTCGAGGTGGGAAATGCGGACTTGGGCACTGGAGCTCGAGTGTGCGAAAATGGATGAGCAAAGGAGGAAGAAAGCGTGGATGCAAAGGTGAATCCTTATCCCTTTATATGGGCGACCGAAACTATGCGCCCTCACTAGCCTGGTAAAACTCGCTTATCCCCCCAAGCGCCATAATCGATGGCACAGTTGGGTTACCCACGCCCGTATTGATGAGAATCCCGTGATAAGGGGACATGATCTCTGCTTTGACAAGACGTGTCAAAAAACTGCCTCGCATTATGTGCAGGGCTAGTTAAAGAAAACGGTTCGAATAATCACCGGGCCATGGCATAATGTCGTGTTGCCAAAACAAGTCAGCAAATTGGATTTGTGGAAATATTATTCTCTCTACGGTGGTATGTGGAACTTATTTTGCAGGGTCGGACACTATCCTTCTATTCAAATTCTTCCGTGGTGTATTTAGAGGAGGAACCCGCCTTGCAATGCCAAAGACAATACTGCGCGCCGGACTCATCGTCATTGAAAGCCTGGTTCAGGGGCTACTGAGGGAGTCCTGGATTAGGGGTCTCCGGACAGCCGGATTATATCCTTTGGCCGGACTGTTGGACTATGAAGATACAAGATAGAAGACTTCATCTCGTGTCCGGATGGGACTCTACTTGGCGTGGAAGGCAAGCTTAGGCAATACGGATATGTATATCTTCTCCTTTGTAACCGACCTTGTGTAACCCTATCCCCCTCAGGTGTCTATATAAACCGGAGGGTTTTAGTCCGTAGGATAACAGACAATCATACCATAGGCTAGCTTCTAGGGTTTAGCCTCTTCGATCTCGTGGTAGATCAACTCTTGTAATACCCATATCATCAAGAATAAATCAAGCAGGACATAGGGTTTTACCTCCATCAAGAGGGCCCGAACCTGGGTAAAACATCGTGTTCCCTACCTCCTGTTACCATCTGCCTTAGACGCACAGTTCGGGACCCCCTACCCGAGATCCGTCGGTTTTGACACCGACATGCGGGATGTTGCATTATGAAACGAGTAAAGAGACTTGCCGATAACGAGATTGAACTAGGTATTCGGATACCGACGATCGAATCTCGGGCAAGTAACATACCGATGACAAAGGGAACAACGTATATTGTTATGCGGTTTCACCGATAAAGATCTTCGTAGAATATGTAGGAACCAATATGAGCATCCAGGTTCCGCTATTGGTTATTGACCGGAGATATGTCTCGGTCATGTCTACATTGTCCTCGAACCCGTAGGGTCCGTACGCTTAAAGTTCTGTGATGATTGGTATTATGAGTTTATATGTTTTGATGTACCGAAGGTAGTTCAGAGTCCCGGATATGATCACGGACATGATGAGGAGTCTCAAAATGGTCGAGACATAAAGATTGATATATTGAAAGCCTATATTTAAACATCAGAAGAGTTCCGGGTGAAATCGGGATTTTACCGGAGTGCCGGAGGGGTTACCGGAACCCCCCGGGGGTTAATGGGCCTTATTGGGCCCTAGTGGAGAGAGAGACGGGCCATCCAGGGCAGGCCGCGCGCCCCTCCCCCTCTGGTCCGAATTGGACTAGGAGAGGGGCGGCGGCACCCCCCTTTCCTTCTCATTCTCCCCTTCCTTTCCCCCTCCTAGTAGGAGTAGGAAAGAGGGGAATCCTACTCCTACTAGGAGGAGGATTCCTCCTCCTGGCGCGCCCTCTAGGGCCGGCCAGCCTCCCCCCTTGCTCCTTTATATACGGGGGCAGGGGGACACCCATAGACACACAAGTTGATCATTGATCTCTCCCAGCCGTGTGCGGTGCCCCCCTCCACCATAATCCACCTCGGTCATACTATAGCGGTGCTTAGGCGAAGCCCTGCAACGGTTGCTTCATCAACATCGTCACCACGCCGTCGTGCTGACGAAACTTTTCCCCAAGCTCTACTGGATCATGAGTTCGCGGGACGTCACCGAGGTGAACGTGTGCTAAATGCGGAGGTATCGTACGTTCGGTACTAAGGATTGGTCGATCGTGAAGACGTACGACTACATCAACTGCGTTTTCAAAATGCTTTCGCTTAACGGTCTACGAGGGTATGTGGACGACACTCTCCCCTCTCGTTGCTATGCATCACCATGATCTTGCATGTGCGTAGGAATTTTTTTGAAATTACTACGTTCCCCAACAGAAGAAGACGAGGATGTTGATGGTGATGATCAAGGGGGATCCAATGAAGGCAGTGACAGCAGCAATGACGATGATGACAATGCCCCTGGTTCTGGTGGTACAAGCAACAACACATCCAGGAGGACTAGCAGCTCTGCCAACCCTGCCAGCAGCAGCAATTCATTGAGCAGCAGGAGCACACTATAGATGTTGATTGACAAAACTTGCTGGAAAGACAAGAATTTGGCGAAGTCAAAGAAAAATGACGAAGCAGAGTCTCAGGGGAGCATTGATATGTTCAAGTTGTGCAACTTGAAGCCAACTTTGCCAACCACTTTTCCTGTGCCGGATTTTAGTGACCAAGAGATGTGTGAGGACATCAACTTTGCCATTGATCAGAAGTTGTTCTTATCAAGTGAGGCTGAAAAGAATCAAATTGACATGGAGGAAGCGGGAAAGGATATTGACTGGGTTCATTCAAAGAAAGAAATACAAGGAATATTTGAAGCAGCTTCCAGATATAAGCTCCAGCAAGAGCAATGCAGCATCTGTGGCAAACCCTCATGTGGTCCAGAAGCGCAAGGCAGTTTCAATGAAGAAGAATATGTAGTTGCCTCAAACCAATGAAAAGATGGTGAGTGCAGATGCTAAAATAAATGTGGTCAAGGAAGCTGTGGTTCAAACTGATATGCCAAGTGTAGTGAGCAGAGAGCCAACCACCATCACAGGAGTTTAACAGATCAAGGAAAGACTCCTCTTTCAGCAGTCCCACCTAAACCAGCTAAGCAGCAAAATATTGTCAAGTTTGCCAAGGGCACAAAGGGGGAACAAGGCACAAAAGCTGTGGGGTTCAGAGATGAGACAGTACTACGTGCCACAGCCATTGCTGCAGGGGTGCCAAGTTCTACTAGATTGCTGCCAACTCAGACTGCAAAGATGCCAACTGCAGATACTAGTGTACCAACTGATGTGTCAGTTAGCAGCGTGGTCATAGTCAAAACCACCACTATTGCTCAGGAAGGCACCACTACAACTGCAAGCCCCAAGGTGCCAACTCATATAGATACTTCAATGCCAAACACGAAAGGAGGTGATCAACTGCCAAAGTGCCATCCCCAAGACCTAGCACACAGCAGCCAAGCAAGCATGCATCACCAAGAGCTGACTTTCAGCACTCATTAAGACAAGAGGAGGTGTTCAACATTGTAAGTAGGTGCAAGCCTCCCAGGCCGCCAACTACAACACTATTGCGAACCAAGTTAGCGAATGATGCACCTGTGTATGTGCCGCAAGGAGATGCCCTGGGCCTTCAACCCATACGCAGATAAAACTCTTACATCTATCATGGTGACGGGTTCTGCGATGCACCATCTTTTGACCTGGGCATAGATGGTGATGCTCCAGCACCTGCTCCAGCAGCAGAAACAGGGGAAGCCGATGTGGTTGTCATAGATGAGGGTGAGTTGGACCCAGCAGCTATGGACGAAGGATGCGCTGCTCCTGATGCTGGCAAGGCAATAGCTCAAGAGCCAGATGTTGGATCACCAGACAGTTGCCACACCCCGATATGCGCAGAACCAGCAGTTGGCATGAGTAGTTCTTCAAGACCACCTATTGCATGAAGACAGAGGAGGGTAATAAGGCCCACAGCATCTCAAAGGTCTCCATTCATCGATTACAACAAGAATAAGACGTTCAATACCAATGAGGCAGTCAACAAGCTTTACGCTGCCCTCTTGTATTGGGTCCCAGGAGCAAATAATGATGCTACCAGGTAAACCAACTCCCCACAGCCTACATACATATATTTTTCAGTTGCACAGACCACCTACCTAGTTGCATAAAAATCAGAGCATGTTGCACAAAACAGGGCTTTTAGTTGCACATTGTTTTGTTTTAATTTCATACACATTTTTTTGTTGCCGTGACCCTTCAAGCTAACTTGTCTTTTATTTCTTTTAAAAAAATCAGCCATGAGATAATCAGGTATGGTGCTTTCTACATTTCTTTAAAGGAGTTAGTTGATTCCATGAAGCCGGTTCAATGGCTGTCAAGAATTGTTATTGAGACTGGAATCTTACATATCATGGATGACTTACTAGAACGGTCAAAGAAGGTCGTTGTGCCACTGAGGTTTTCTGTAAGTTTTTTCAAAACCTTTTTCCCCTCTAGTTTTTCTGTACCACTTTCGTTTACCAATTCAGGGAGTCCTTTCATCTAGTAAGTAGTTTGAGGCATGCTTATAATTTCTGCAGATCAATTTACAGCAAGAGATCCACAATGTGAATGAAATAAACAAGAAGTTTGATTACAAGAACCGTCTCGACAAGCAAGACTTGGTGAGTGTTGTGCCCACATGATCCATCTCTTAGTTGGCACTCATAACATGTTCAATTGCACATGACACATCTTTTAGTTGGCAAATATTTTCTGGCAACTTGTTTTAACTTCACCAAGTCTTTACTGTTTTTCTTACCTACAACATGTATCTGTGTCTGAATCGTTCACGCTTGCAGGTCATGCTGCCAGTGCTCGAATGTGCTGATATAAATGATAAAAAGGGAGGGAGGCATTATTGGGTCTTCAATGTCAACTTGACGGACGAACGCTTCGAAGTTCTTGATTCAAACAGGAAGCTGGACAACTTGAGGGCAGTACGCCAGCTATGGAGGAAGCATTACCCAAAGTTTAGCATTGAGCACTTCCAAATTATTGACATTGACGTACCGAAGTAGCTCGGCAAGTAATACAATAAGCATGGCATTTTTCTCAATTTTTTACCATCAATTTGTAGTTTTTTAAATTTTCTACATGTGCAATCTTTAGTTTTTTAAGACACGGAACTAGTTTGCAATCTGTTTTTCATTTTTATGAGTTTCTCATGGATTATCTAGTCAGTTGCACAGTGGCACATAAGTAGTTGCATAGTTTCACAAAGTACACTATCTTTTTGGTTTTAAATTTCTGTGACAAATTCTCTTTTTGCCACCGCAACAATGAGTGTGGGGTGTTCGCACTAGTTAACGCCACCGAGTGGAATGGTAGCCAACTTCCCAACTACGAACCCAAGGAAGTACTCAACATCAGGAAGAAGCTGGCAAATTATTGGGTCACCAGCATGCACAACTCCGCCCCATGGAGGAAGTTGCTCAGATACGACAAGGACTAGGTCAACACTCTTTTTATTCTCTGCCCTATGGAGGAAGTTGTTGGTTTGCACAATTTTTGAGCATATTTTGTAGTTGCACACTAGTAGTAATTCTGTTTGCAACTCAATGTCATCACTTTTGTTGACACATTAGGAGCATTGGACATACAATTGTTCAACAACTAAATATTAAACCATTTGCCAACAAAGGCGCAAATAGCAACCATTTTACACAGTGCATAAACTAATTCAAGGGAAACAAATTAGAGAAGAGAAAGCATAGATGTTGAATGTGTCCACTTGGTCTTCCTTTTTGTCAGAAAGATACAAATGGTGCAATAGAATCACAGCAGCCTGAGTGGACACACACCAGCAGTGTGCTCTGTAGATTGGCAGTGGCTGCATTTGTTTTTCTTCTTTGGGTGTAGCTCCAGCGCCGGTTTGTACCGTCGAATCTTTGCCCTACCCTTTGTAGTAAACCTTGGAGGATCCCTGGGCACAAAATCATCAGAGGCTTGTGCAGGGGATGCAGCCTCCAACGGGGCAGTAGGACAAGTGTGTGTGGGCGCTAGACCATCACGAGGTTGTGTTCGATCACCTGTGGAATAATCATATAAAAAGTTTAGTATTTTTTTTGCGCAACCAGGACTGATGTTCTCTGCAACCACACAACCCATATGGTGCAACTAACTGGTTGCTGTGTGCAAGTTAAGTTGAAAAAAAATAGTAGTAGCACGGCCCGTCATGGCACTTGGATGGTAATCACCTATAGCCAGAACAGGAAAAACAAGTTAGTTTTTTATCTTGATGCTCGAACTAACATAGCGTGCGCAACTGGGTAGCTTGTTCTGTTCAACTGGGTCCCATAATGTGTGCAACTGAAGTCACACACCTATTTGCATGGGGAGTTGGGGGCAGGTAATTACCTGGGTGATGAGCCACATGAGTACTGCCTGTAGGGACATTGGGAGGAGCACGCGGGGCACTGCTTGTTGGGACAGGCGGGGGAGGAGGTGGCGGAGCATGCCATGTAGGGTCTGGAGGTCCTTGAGGGTTGCCATCACCTATAGCCAGAACAGGAAAAACAAGTTAGTTGTTTATCTTGATGCTCGAACTAACATAGTGTGCGCAACTGGGTAGCCTGTTCTCTGCAACTGGGCACCATGATCTGTGTAACTGAAGTTACACACCTAGTTAGATGTGGAGTTGGGGCAGGTAATTACCTGGATGATGAGCCATTGGAAGGAGGACGCGGGGCACTGCTTGTTGGGCCAGGCGGGGGAGGAGGTGGTGGAGCATGCCGTCTAGGGCCTAGAGGTGGAGGAGGCCCTTGAGGGTTGCCATCATCTGATGGTCCAGTAGCAGCAGTCATTTTTTTCTTTTTCTTGGACTTGTTCAGGTGGCCAATCTTGATACGTGCTCCGCACATATGCTTGTATACAATGGCTTGTGCTGCATCAGAGCCACTTGCAAACTTGGCTAGTTTTCGAAAATCTTATATCATGTTTCTCTCCCTTATTTGCTTTTTTGATTGAGGAGGCATTTCATCCGGTTGCTCATACCCGATCCCTGGTGCACTAGGGACAACAGTAGGTGTCCACCGTCTTAGCATGTACCTTTCCGGTATGACGTCAACTCCAAGATGGGTGAACACCTTGAGGATGTGGCAACAGAGCATGCCGTCCTTGTCCATTTTGCAACACTCACACAAATAGGAACCCTCCCCCACCCTTGCCTGCACCAAGTAGTTTCAAGAACCATATTTGGCAACAAATTGCTGGTTCGGTCTGAGCTCAATAAGGTCAGCACCAACTAGGAACACATTATAACGTCCAATCAGCACAAACTCTTCTCTGAACTTGCAGTAAAGGTCTCTAGTGTAGGTTTCGTAAGCTTGCCTCTCTATTGGGAAGTTGGACCATGGCTCAATATCAAGGTGTTTTGTCCTGTAATCATTGCAGCCTTCCTTGGCAAGGATGTGGTTCTGAATTTTTTCATATTGCTTGACAAAGTTCAGCATTGAATTGTGTGGGTTCACATATCTTTTTAGGACCGCGTTGAACCCCTCACTATGTTGTGTAGACTGCAGGAAGGGGAAGTACCTGTTTTTGAAGTAGCACGGCACCAAAGTTGACCTATATTCGTACAACTTCTCAAAGTGTGTGTGTGTGTGTGTGTGTGTCATAGCCTCGTACTTCATCATTAACCCAGCCCAATTCTGCTTAAACTTGTCTATAGTGAAGCTGAAGTCAACACAGTAGTATAAATCATCAGAGAGCCCTGGATTCTGGCACAACAGCCAACCAACTTTTTCTTGAGCCTTTTTCATGATGTGCCATCGACAACAGCGATGCACTGTGGATGGAAAGATGCTCTGTATTGACTGCCTCATTGCACCATCCTGATCGGTTATGAAGTTGTCAGGAGGTTTGCCATCCATAGCCTCTAGGAATGCTCGGAAGACCCAATCAAAGCTCGATGCCAACTCCTGCCTCACAAACGCGCAACCCAGCATGAAAGATTGGCCATGTCGCTTTATTCTAATGAAGGGCGCGAACGGCATATTGTACATGTTGGTCATGTAGGTGGTGTCAAACGATATGCAATCGTGGTATGCCTCCGCACAAGCTTTTCAAGCTGAGCCATCCACCCAAAATATATTGACAACTTTGTCCTCTTCATCATATTTTACCTTATAGAAGAAGTCTGGATCGGTTTTTTTGTATATCCTTGAAGTGCGCAATTGTCTCAATCATGTCACCCTCCTTTGTGTCATCTCTACGGAAACTTGTACACAGATTTGTTATTGCCTTTGGTCCGAACAGCACCATCATCTCAGATCCATAGAACTCTGCCATTACAAGCATCATACGTCCTGCATAATACAAAAAGAAACAATATATCTTTTTTTAGTCGCACGAATGCACATATCCAGCTGCACAGTAATATGACATGTGTTGGCACAGAAGATAGTTGCAGAAAATGGGCAACCAGTTGCACCTTTTCAAAAACACTTTCATTTTGCACACAGGACATTATGTAGTTGCACAGTGAAGATAATCTAGTTGCACAGGAACATTATGTAGTTGCACAGTGAAGGTAATCTAGTTGCACTCTTAAGGCATTTTAGTTGCACACCAGTACCATAATAGTTGCACACTGGAATGCCTAGAGGGAAACTTAATTCTGTAAGGGATATAGAAACACACCTGTAGTCAAGTTGCAGTTATACAAGATGTGCAAAAACTCCTTTTCATCAGGAGAGATGCCTTGGTGAGATCTCAAGTATTTGGACAACGAATGTTTGTTAACCAGCGGATGATTATGGTCACAAACAAAGTGCATCACCTGCCATCGCCCATCTATTAGCTTCACCAACATTTTTGCTTTGCATTGAGTCTGCTTTATTGTCTCGCGTTTACGCTTCTTCTTTTTCTTACTAGTACCAGCCTCCTCTTCAGCAAATATTGGAGGTTCATCTTCTATCTCCTCATCACTTTCAATAGGTTTTGGATCTGGTATAGGGTCCAGGACAGGAGGAGCCTCAGCTCCTCCATCACTAGCTTTTGGCTTCTTGTACTCGTTGCAGCAAAACTATTGTTTTACCAATACATTTGTGTGATCTTTTTGCCTAGAGGTGTTCATTTTGACAGAGAAACCCATCCATAGGGCGTAGCTATTGTAGTGATCCTTAGCAATTTGAAGGCTGTCAAACCTCATGCCAACATAGGGTTCCATTGGCTGAGAACCAGCCTCATCTTCTCCTTCTTCTCCTTGCACAGCACTGTCAACAGCACCAGCTCCGAGCTCAGTCCTGGTTGGACCAGGAACATTTGTTGCGGTGCCCGTGTCATCAAGAGTATGGCTCTCTGACTGCAAAGACACCACTACAGGGGCACCACGGGTTGATGACTGCCCTACCACATTGTCATGGCCCATAGGGTTAGGCCCACGACTTGTCTGCGTGTAGTAAACAGAGCATCCATTTTCTGTCCAATTCCCTTGTGGTATGTTGGGTTGCTGCTCATCCATATCATGAGGAAGCTCATTGAGATCAGGAGGCAACTCATTGAGATCAAGCATATTTTTTCCTTTTTTTGGCTGCTGCCACAGATCCCCTGCATATATAAAAAGAAGGAAGTGATGTCATCGGTTTAATCATGAAAGAGTATTTTCAAACAACCTAAAAGCTTAGTAAATAGCCAGATGCACACCATTATGACAATCTTAGTTCCAAAAGCAACATGTCTATAGCAGAATCTTTATTATAATAGGTATCAGTCTTTTTTGCACAGAGTTTTTATGTTAGTTGCATAGTTTGCAGTAAATAGCTGGCAAGAACATGACTTTTTTACTATAGAGTTTTCCTGGCTTTTTCCTCTGTTTGTTGAGACGGCCTGCAGGTTTTCTGTTTTTGCAAGGAGCTGATTCAGATTTTTCTGCACATAATCTAGACATAATTTGATGCCACAATTGAGACTGGGAAATCCAGGTGAAAGAAGAAAGAAGAATTGGATGACAGATTATAGATATATGTTTTTCATCGTCGTTTCTGTTTTTACTTCTAGTATATTGAACATATTTTTTACACTATAGCTTTGCAATAGGTGTGGGACCAGAATATATGTGTAGTACAAGAATATATGCATGACTATTTTAATATGGTTTGTGGTTTCATTAGCTATGTACAAAAGTTTCTTTGTGTTTTCGCTGTCGTACTACAGATTTTTGGTTTTGCCTAGAATAGATGTCTCAGTTGACCAGGATACAGATTTTCAGTTGGCCAGCATGCATGTTCAGTTGGACAGTCAATGTGTTCAGTTGGCTAGAATAGATGTTTCATTTGGTCAGGATGCATATTCCGTTGGACATCATGCATGTTTAGTTGACCAGGATACATGTTTTATTGCACATATACTTTAGGTTTTCTATAGTATTCACTAAGAATACTACATGTTCAGTGTTGCCTAGCAAGCATGCTGAATTTCCAAAATACATGTTCAGTTGGCTGGGATGCATGTTTAGTTGCACACTTATGCATTTTCCGTTAGCTACAATGCATGTTTAGGTTTTTGGCTACAATGCATGTTGAATTGGCTAGAATGATATTTCAGTTGGCCAGAGAACTTGCTTTTAGTTGGTTTGTTTAACAAATCTAGGTGGGGGAAACTTGGTTGGCATGCATGTTAGAAAAAATTTCAGTAAAGTTGATCTCAAACCATGTTTAGTGTGCAACTAGGAAGTTGTGCAACTAAATCTAATGACTTGTGTTTAGTTGCACAAACCAGGAAATAGTAGGCTTCTATCCATGGTTAGTTGCATAGTAATTTGTGGTTGTTTTCAGTTGCAGATATGACACTCATGGGGGGAGGGTGGGGTTATGTGCCAGATCCACCTCTTTTTGAAGCAGCTTATCCATGAATTTTCTGCTAGATCCATGGAGAAGGGGGTTGACATATGCAGTAGAAGAAGGGGGAGAGAAGATGGCCAAAGGGAGGGAAATTACCTACACTGATGTTGCTGCCTGGTATGGCTCACCACCCTGCCCTTACATCTTTTTTGAAGCAACTTCTTCTTCTTCTACTTTGGGGCTGCCATGGCGGCTGTGTAGGAGGAGGAAGAAGGGCCTTGGATCCCCTTCTTTCGTGGAGAAGAAGAAGGCATCGTGGTGGCGTGAGGGCGAGCGGGCGTGGGAGGGGCTGGGTAGGTACAGCTGGCCACGTGGGAGCGTGAGGAGACTTTTCTCTCCTTCTATTTGGGCCTATCGGGAATGGCCGCTTGATCGCGTGGGTTCGGTGGTCGCTTTCCTTTTCTGGAGCGCGGGACCGCGGGGGGGACAGGGAGTTAACTTTTTAGGCCGGCCGCTCGATCGCACTAGTGGGCAGCCAGCCGCCCACTAGACGCGTTTAACAAGTTGACATATTAGTAACTCTGTGGCCAGTACAATTATTTTCAACCATCCGATCCAATTCCGTGACCACAAAACAAATACCCAAATGATAAATGCCACACATATGGCACTTATCAACTTGGTTCAAATGCGTCCAGGGCCATTAGATAAAAAACACGGATCTTGAAGCGCATCCCCGACCACGTCATCGATTGAGCGTGCGGTGGCAAGGGCCAACGTCTTGAACGACTAAAACGCAACCCACTCGCTTCCACCGCCCACACGCATCCCACTCCCCACCCACAGCCGTATCAATTTCTCAAAAAAGAAAAAGAAAAACCACGATTGCATCTTCTTCCCGCACTCCTCACCATCACATGTGAAATCCCTCGTGGTGAGATCCTGGCCAGCGACCAAAGCGAGGGGACGGCACTCGGCGCCGGTGGCGGCGACGAGGATGTGGGGCTACCTGTGGGCGGTCTTCTGCAAGATGTGCAAGCAGTGGCGGATCTAGAACTTTATCAACATGGGGAAACATTATAAAGGGTAGCATTTTTTCTTCTTAAAACACATTACAAATAGTTAACAAAGTACCGAATATACATATGAATGTAAAAATTTGCCAATTGTATGTGGGGGCCATGCCCCCCACCCCACCCATTAGATCCGCCACTGTGTGCAAGGGCAAGCGCAAGCTGCTCGTCGGCGCGCACCTCCTCATGAGGCGCTGCAACAAGTCCCTCTCGCGCTTCGTTGCCAACCTCCTCTCCCACCACAAAGGGCACCACAGAGGCCGCCGCGAGTACGAGTTCTCTTGAAGTGGCAACCTCGACCTGGGCTCCTTCTCCATGCGTTGACGCGTCCCCCGCGTCGTCATCGCCCGGGGCGCTGATGATGCGTGAGGAGCTCGCGATTGGGGAGGAGTGCCAGTCGGCGGGGATGTCGCCGCTGGTGCCTGGCGCGATCGACGGTGGGTTCTCGGTGCGGGTGTCCAACTTCTCATCGAACGAGGTCGACGGGGACCAGCTAGGCCTGGGCGACACCGTGGACGAGGCATAGGAGTTCATCGCCCGCTTCTACGCCCAGCTGCGTTGGTAGAACCAGATTGGGCTGCTCCCGTACAACCTACAGGAAGCCGCCCGACGCCAGCCGCTACGCGAGGTTTTCTGGTATACCTAAGCTTGTAGAGCCTGCATTTGTAAAGTGCAGGTTATCAGAGAGAAATAAAGAAGTAGGAAAATGTTCTTCAAACTGAAAGAAAGAAGAAGGAAGTATGATCTTAACAAGGAAAACTGGTAATAGGATTGAGCATAGCATGCAAAATAGGATAATACCATGGTTTTGAAGAACATTTGCCATGACTGTTCATTTTGGAAGAAAAAAATGAGTAACTCGCCATATTATTTTCATACATTTGCCATGTTGTTTTTCATACAATTCCCATTGCCTAGATATCAACAGCTTTCTGAACTTGCCACTTAATTAGCAACTTCAAAAACATGGCAAACTTGCCATGTCAACCTAAGATGGCAAACTTGCCTAAGATGTTCAAAAAACATGGCAAGCTTGCCATGTCAACCTAAGATGTTCAAAAACATGGGAGACTTGCCATGTCAACCTAAGATGTAAAAAAAACATGGGACACTTGCCATGTCAACCTAAGATGTTCAAAAAACATGCCAGACTTGCCATGTAATCTTAGTCATACGGCAATTTTCCAGGTAGTTATGTTTCTGACATCTTTTCTACTTCACAATGGTAATTTCATTTTTAATATGATGGCAAATCTAATTCATACAAAATGGGAATTTCTATCCTGTTCTTTTCCCGTATCATGGCATTTTTACACCATGTGCCTTTTGCTCCTAGCAAACTCCACGTTATGTGTTTACTTAGTTTACAGCCATCTAAAGATGTTTTTTGGCGCCATCTAAGGACCACGTGTAGTGAAATTGATGATTGGGAGTAGTTTTTGCTCACACCTTAGTGATGGCAATTTTTTATTTTTAGTAACCGTGTCATCATTTTTTCATGGCCATTTGTTTTTACATAAGCATGGCAAATTTGATAAAATATTCCATCAAATTTGAATACGCATTTTGCCATGGCAAATTGGAATATACATTTTTTTTCACGACAAAGTTGATCATTTTTTTGTGTTATTTCACAAAAAAGGCAAATTAATCACACAAAATATGGCAAGTTTTTGTAAAATACCATGGCAAATTTGAACATGCTTTTGCCATTGCAACTATTGAACATTTTGTATTATTTCACATTCATGGAATTTTTTTATTATATTATCATGGCAAATTTGATAAAAAAATCAATAGCAAAGTTGTATTTGCGTTAGCCATGGCAAGTTTCATCTCTATCCTTGTTCGTAAACAATGGCATTTTTTGCTATGTATTCATGTGATTTTCTATGGCACTTTTCTTTATCTAAAAACATGACAAAGTTGCCATGGCAACTTTGCCATGTTCAAAAACATCCCAAATTTATAGATATTGAAAAAAATGGCAACTCGATATGTTCAACAACACGACAAACTTGCCATGGCAACTTTTGCCATGTTTGAAAACATTATATATATATATATACACACTATTCATCACCCAGGGTGCAGAATAAATTATTCTTCACCCGAGGCAATCTTACGATCGCTTCCTAAATAAATTACGTTTAGAATATAAATGATTACATGCATATTAATTTAATATATAAAATTTGGTATAAAAAACCGAAATATAGGTTATAAGACAAGAAAAATCACATTTTATGTATGGTTTACACTATGTTTTTACATTCGTAATTTTACATAATATAAATTATTTTTTACGGCGAGTACATATTTTTTTCATTCTCTTTTTATGTATGAAATAAGACAAAATTTATGAAACGTAAAAATATGGTGCATTGATATCAAAACAGAGAGGGGTGAAGAATAACTATTCCTCACCCAGGGTGACAAATAGCGTGATCCTATATATACGTTTAGAATAATAAAACATGTCAACTTAATGTGTTCAGCAAGATGGCAAACTTGCCATGGCAATTTTACCATCATCAAAAAGATGGCAAAGTTGTAGATGTTAAAAAACATGGCAACTTATTATGTTCAAAAACAATGAAAACTTGCCATGTCAAACTTAAGGGGCATGGCAATTGTAGTTCACGGGGGCACGGCAAAAATACTTTAATTCACAATCAAAGTGGGATTTGTCTACATTTTCATTGCAATGGCAACCTCTACTTTTCTTTGACATGTCAATTTTTCTTCATTTTTTTGACATGGCAAATTTATTGTATAGGGCATGGCAATTCTAATTTAAATACGATGGAAAGTTTTACATTATTCAGAACATGACTTTTTTAAATATGTAGCATGGAAAATATACTTGTGTAGCAATGGCATTTTTTAATTTATTCCCATGGCAAAATTACTCTATTTTTGCCATGGTAAATTTTAGTCCATTTTTGCCATGGCGAAATTTACTACATCATTTCCATGGAAACTTTTACTTTTTTTCCCATGGAAAATTTATTGTATTGATCATGGTAATTTTTAGTTTAAATATGATGGCAAATTTATATATTTTTTCGAACATGACAAATTTTACTATGTAGCATGGTATATACCTATTTTCCGATGGCAATTTTTTATTTTTTTCATGGAAATGGCAAATTTTATTTAAAATAACATGAATTTTTCTTGTTATTTTTTCTATTTTCAATTTTTTTGTATTTTTTTTCAAAATGGTATTTTTGCATACATTATATGGAACTTGATTAAAATTACCATGGCATTTTTAACTTATGAATTTTCCATGGCATTTTAACCTTTATTTGTATGATGGGAGTTGCCATGTCTTGTTTCCTATGGGTCATAAAAATATAAACGATGGCATTTTCTGCTTTTTATAGGGAATGGTATTTATTTTTCGTACCATAGCGAAAACTAGGCTTTAATATGTTGCAGCAAAAAAATCTGGGGTTTTCACTGGTTACTGGTCTTTTCTTCTTTTTTTGTTTCACATGCAACGGCTTGTAGGGTGATCGGGAGGCTGTGCGGGCGTGGGGGAGATTGTACCGAACGATTTCGTTCGGTCCTTGCCTCTCCAGGACTGAACGTGCGGGTAGCCTCCTCCCCTACCACACTGTGGCAGATATTGGCGACCAACCAATAAAAAATAATGCCTGCAACCAACAATCTTGCACAGCTTGAACTTTCTCACATAAATGCAAAATAAAAGAATGTAATAGTACTATGGCTTGTGAAGGCTCGACTAAACTGTACAAAGACATTTTATATCTTTGTAAAAAAAGTCTTTTGCCCACAACGATCAACATACACGCAACTGTAAAATATACAAACACTTTTGAACATTTTTTGCATTTGTATTTTTTTCTAAAATATACAGATAGTTTTTAAAAATAAATTAACATTTTAATACATGAAAATATTTTAAATTATACAAGGAATATTATAAATAAACGCTGAACATTTTTAGAAAACAGATTGACCATATTGGTGGAAACACGATGATGTTTTTGAAGAATGTTGAACATTTTCCAAGTGCACAATGACAATTTTTCGAAGCATGTTGAACATTTTTCAGATATCTAAATATTTCTAAACTAAAGAAATAGTTTCAAAATAAATAAACATTTTTATAAAGTCTGTGAACATGTTTCTAAAATTATATGAAACTTTTCTCAATATACATAAAAGCAACTATGATATGTGAGCATTTTAAAAAATTCGTAATATTTTTTAATTTCATAAAAATATATAATTCATGGCTTTCTATAATTTCGTGAGTTTCAGTGTAAGTTTGTGGACATTTTTAAAATAAACAGTCAATTTTAAATTCTTGAAGATTTTTAAAAAATTCTTGGAATTTTTTCTTGAACAATGTTTTTAAATATATGATTATTTTAAAAATCAATGAAGTTCTATAATTTCTGACGATTTTTCAAATTTGTTAAGTTAATGAAAAATTAGCATGATACAAATCGAATAGAAAAGCTGACAACAAAAGGAAATCGCTGAGTCTCGAAGCAAAGAAAGCGCCACAAGGTGGCGGCTTAGCACACTTTATAGGGACAAGGCTGCGCATAGAGCGTGGAAACAAAAGAGAACAAGAGCTCCGTCAAGCACGCCAATTGCGAAGTCTATCGTTGTCGTTAGAGCATGTTCACATTACTGTGCTAGCCCATCTAAAGAGATTTGGGAAGGTTCTATAGACCGGTTTTTAAATCTTGCGTGCGCTTTTTCTGGTTTCTCTTTTTGTGTTCAATTTATTGGTTTCTTCATGTCATTTGTTTTTCAAATATATGTCTTCTTTTTCTATGCACGTTGTACATTTTTCATATGCACGCGCAACATTTTTCCGATACACATTGAACAATTCTCAAATGCATGACGACCATTTTCTCAAATAAATCTAAAACATTATTAAATATGCATTGAGCATAATTTTTCATTGGATGAAGCACATTTCTAAACTATGTGAATATTTTTGACCTTGTGTATACATCTAAAAAAACATGAGCATATGTTCAAATGCACGAAAATTTCTTTTATGTCACAACATATTTTCTGAATGGTATGAAATATTTTTCAAATTATGTGAACATTTTATTATATTATATACATATTTTTTTAAAAGTGAAGAATATTTCTTGAAACACGTGAAGATATTTATGAAAACGTTTCTAGTTACACACACACAATTGTGCATTACGTAAGTATTTCTTAAAAATGTGAATTTTTTTTCAAAGACGTGAATAGTTTTTACATGTCACGAAATATTTGTTCGAATGCTGTCAACATTTTCTGAAAGTTGTGCAAACAGTATATTTACACCGCATTACCCTTTGGAAAATGTGCATAAACGCTTTAAGAAATTTATAAAGTAATTATGAAATATGTATTTAAAAAATTGAAAGACAAACAAAATTAAAATGGAGAAAGAAATAAAAAGGAAAAAAAGGACCGAACGAACCGAGATTCGTAGCAACTAACGGGCTGGCACACTACAGTTCAGTGGGGTAGGCCTAGTCCTTGAATAAACTGAGTGCCACAAATCTCAGCCCATCTCCAAACTTTTCCTACAAAAATCTCAACCGGGCACGCGCCTGCATGCTGCGTACGGTGCTCACAGCGACGCTGATGACTAGCTGCTCCTGAGGTCCGGACGGCTCGTCGTCGTGAACACACGCGCTCTCGTCACACTCACGTCGTGCGTGCCCCATGCTTCCATGCGTACAGTCGACCGGTTGCCATGTTTGTGCTGAGCGTTGCACCGTGTGCTCGTGCTCCCATCCCTGGCTTTTACGGACGTTCAAGACATCTTTGCTCCGGACGGCGGCCCATGCCTCGCCACTGCTACCACGTCACCCTTTGGACGCATCGCCATGCCGATGCTATAGTACTACGTACGTCCGTTGCTTGTGCCACCGAAGGAACTGTGCTAGGCTTTGGTAGATGGATGGTGTAACCGTGTAAGAGTAAATCTCGCTGTCGCTGTGATCTCCCTTCAAAAAATGCGCAGGTTCTCATGCCAACTCATTATCCTACCCAAACAAATAGAATCCGGACAAAGCGATTGCCCGTGAAGTTGGCCTCATGCTGTTGGTGTCCTTGAGACGCTCCAGGTTTAATTTTGTCCCGGGCGCGCAGGAGGCATTTACCCGAGGACAGGAGCATGAGATCCAGTCAAATATGGAGTCAGCTAGCCACCTTGCAGTAGGGAGAGTAATAAGTTCATCCGTACTACGTACTACCTCAAGGCCAGGACTAATGGCGCATCCCGGGTTCAGGAATGGAACATTTGACCAGGAGGATCTTGCAGGTCTCGATGTGGAGGGGATTTTGACTGGGCAGGTTCCAGGTGTCGATGTGCATCGGTCTATTCTTGTGTACGGTACGTACATCGAGCCATCGAGGCGTACGTAACATGCATATGCCTTGTGGTCTTGTGGAACCATTCGATGCATGGAGCGGCCGGGTTTCGGACGGGTACCTGATATCTCTTGAGCCTAAGAGCATCTCCAACAGGTGCCAAACACGCCGCGCACAAAAAACTGCTTTGTCGCGCGTTTATCGTTTGGTTTGGCGCGGCGTGCAGCGCTGACTCCAGCAGCGCGCGCAACTCTCACACAAATAATATATGCATTCTATAAACATAAAGCAAAAAGATCAAACACAAACAAAAATAAATCAAAATAAATAGTTTAATTTCATTATTACAACTCAAACAAACAGTTTATTGTTCAATACAACAAATAGTGCAATAAACACAACAAATAGTTCAACAATACAATATCAAACGCACAAATCATGATGCTCTTTGTCGTCCATTCCATGCCCACCACTCCTCAATGAGATCCTTCTGAAGATCATTATGCGACGCGGAACGTCGAATGGCATGATAGGAGGCAACAAAACGGGCCACCATTTCAGCTCTCCGTCGCACTCGCACGGGATGTCCCAAAAGCTCATACTGAGAGTAGTCTACATCTTGACCACGCTCATTCTCGATGATCATATTATGCATAATCACACAATCGTGCATGATGTACCAAAGTATTTTCTGATCCCAAAATCTAGCCGGTCCTCTCACAATAGCAAACTGGGCTTGCAAAATCCCAAAAGCTCTCTCCACATCTTTTCTAGCCGCCGCCTGAGCATTGTGGAAATCAAGATTTTTCTTACCTTCTGGCTTTTTCAACGGCTTGACAAAGGTTTATCACTTTGGATAGATGACATCCGCTAGATAATAGCCATAGTTGTATGTACGGCCATTTGCTACAAACTGCACCGGTGGTAACTCACCATTTGCAATCTTATTCATCAGTGGTGACTGGTTGACAACATTGGTGTCATTCAAAGATCCAGGCATTCCAAAGAGTGCATGCCAATTCCAACTCTCTTGATCGGCCACCCCTTCAAGGATTATAGTGGAACCCTTTTTTGGCTGTGGAATTACCCATGCCATGCCTTTGGACAATTCTTCCAACTCCAATGCATGCAATCTATTGAGCCAAGCATGCCAAGAAAGCCGCGAGCTTTGTTCATCGCCAATAGCCTTGCGACGTCTTCAGCATTAGGAGATCTCAAATACTCCTCGCCAAACACTTGCACAATTCCGACTGCGAAGCGCTTGACACACATGATGGCTTGGCTCTCACCCATAGCCAAGTGATCATCAACAAGATCAGCCGGTATACCGTATGCCAACATACGCAAAGCGGCTGTCACCTTCTGAAAGGTGCTATGCCCGAGCTCTCCGGCGGCATTCCTCCTTTGCTGAAAAAAGCGGTCATGGCTCGCTAGTTTCTCTGCAATGCGCCTGAACAACTCGGTGTTCATCCTAAACCGGCGACGAAAATACGACTCGGGGTATGTGGGATTCTCCGCAAAACAATGCCTGATCAATCTGTTGTGGGCATCGATTTATCTCTCCAAATTTTCTGCCGACCCATAACCGAACCACCGTGCTTCGGTTTTTTATTGATATGCATAGCTAGGATCATTGCAAGATCCTCCTCCTATTCCATATCAAATTCTTCTTCGGAAGAATCATACGACGAACTCATCTACAATGTTCAATACTATGGTATAAAAACTACAATCAACATGCACGAAATTCATGGCTTTTGAGCAATACATACCTTCTAGGCGTTTTGTCGAACACCTTGCGGGCGCCGAGCGGCAGCGAGCGCGCGGGCGCTATTCGTCGGAGGACGGACGCGCGCTAGGGGCGGCGGAACTATAGGGGGGGCGGAGAAGCCGCCGCGGGGCGGAAATAAGTCGGGGAAGCGCCGGAACGGTCGCCGGGTGACGCGGTCGTCGGCGGCGGCACGGCTGGATGGGGGGTGGGAATTGCGAGCGAGCGCGCGAGAGTCCAGCGCGCGGGAGCGGACGCGGCAAATAAGCGGCGCACGATTGAGTTTCGGCCCGCGCGCTGTTTTTACGCGCCCGCTGGAGCAGCTATACCGGTTGCGCGTGCACTAGAACGAACAATTTTACAGCGCGGCGCTAGTTTGGCGCGGCTGTTGGAGATGCTCTAAATATACATACGACCGAGCAGCAGAACGTTTATGGCGTCCAGCAAGGAATTGCAGTGCTCGCCTAAAGAAAGAAAATGGGAAATTGCAGTGCTGCAAACTTCTTTTTGGTTTCTCGTAACAAAGAGGAAAAAGAAACTTCTAATCTGACATACTATGGTCATCTTCAGAACGGACGATGCTTCGGTGCCTTAAGGCACCTACCTTTGTGTCTATAGCATGTGGCCCCAACAAATAGCTCGCTCATATATTAGTGACCCAAAGACAGGTGCCTTTTAAGACACCAAAGCTGCGTCCCTCTGGAACCTCTCTCGTCGGCTGAGTTCGTGTGGCACGACGGAAGTTAGGACAAGCTGTAGGATCAGTCAGGGTCAGGCCACCAGCTGCAGTGCCTGATGCGAAAAGAAAAAACTGTTGGACTTCAATCAAATATCCCATCCCGACCCGAGCAGTTAAAAATCCTTCACTGTGCACCGGCTGCGTTCGTGGGCATGTCCGGGAGCCAAAACCTGACGGTGAACAACCTCCCGAATGAAAATGTAGCAGACGCTGCTGCGCTTTCCTCGGCACTTCGATGGATGTTTTGGTTGGAGCCACGCGGTCTGGGCAGGCACGTGCTGCCCGGCCCGGCGCTGCGGCAGAAAACGGCTCGGTAGCACTCGGGCGTGGCCCGCCACACATGCATGATACTGATGATAGTACCACCGGGCCGTGACATTTCAATTTTACCCTTTTTATCTCGTGTGGTAAACGCAAGCATCGTCTGGTCCCGATCATTAATCTGCTCACAGAGCCACTCAAGATGTTTTCTCAGAAAAAAGAACAAAGAGCCCCTAGCTAGGGACCGAACTAGCAGTGAGCATCCACAAAGCGTGCCACATATCAAGGGACTGTTCGTAGTACTATTTTTGTAGTGGGAAATGTCATGACAGTCACTGAACTCTTTTACAGTAGAAAAATTATCTCCCGGCAGCGTTTGAGAAAAGCCATTAGCAATGCCTTGGATGTGTAAGCACTGGGCGGTCGACGAAGACCACGTAATTTTCTCGCAATCTCTAGTTGTAATGATAGTATCATAACTAGTATTATGCATGCCAACTAGACAATTTTGATGAGGTGTCATAGCCTTAAATGAAGAAAGAGATGGTGGAGTATCATATCATGATACCATATCATAATAAATGCTATGCTACTTTATGTCATGCATGACAATTAATAGAATACTACATGATACTAATATATGATACTATGCATTAGGGAGGTAGTATTATACACCAGTATCATATGCATGATACTACTATATGATACTCCTCATTACAACTAGCCTCATTTTGGCCTTTACATCGCGCACCAACCTACTCGTACACGACATGCATGCATGGGATGGGAAGCCAGCCAGCCTTGGACACACACACGCCTACAGCGTGAACCGGTGAATGTGCCCATATGTCCGGACGTACCGTTAGTCAGCACTCAGCACTCGCCATGTTCGCGCTAAGCGTGGCACGTACCACGTACACTCGCCCCATGCACACGCTTTTATGGATGTGCCGAGCAGAGACGGTTCGAGCCCGGCCGGACGTACATCTCGCCAGCCACCTCCGCGCGGGGCCATGCCTCGCCCTCGATCGCCACTGTTGCAGCGCGCGTCACCTTTTGGACGTACAGTAGCTCGGCACGATGCTCCCGCCAGCGAAGGAACTGCTAAGCTAGTTTCGCATCATTTTTGTACGGTCGGTGTAAATGAATGAGGTCCTGTTTGGTTCATAAGTTGTAAGGTTTTTTTTTAGTCTCAACTTATAAGTCTTAAGTCCATAATTTCTGGCCCAATAACAAAAATAAAAGGCCCATTAAAAAATGTGTATTTATCTTATTCCTGTACGTCACATGTAAACGTATAATATCGTGAAATTTTGCATATACATAGTATACATGTGCATGTGTGTTCAAAAAATAAATTTGGAATTTTTCATGCTTCAAAAAAAGAAAAATTGAAAACGAGCTCACTGGAGCTCAGCCTCCTTTGGCATTTTTCGTTTTTTTAAGTCCCTAAACCAATAAACCCCTGAAAACAAACACCCTTCTCACGTCCACACCGCGGCCTCTCTCCGTTTTCCTCTTCTCAGACGCTTGATTGAAGGTGTACGGTACGTAGGATACGTACACACTTTCGTCCATGTCGCGCAGGCAGGCATTTATTCGAGAGGAGGAGCACATGAGATCCAGTCAAAATATGGACCTCAAGTCCTCAACCATCGGCGTGCCCGGCTCCAATTGCTGCTGCGGTCCAGTACGTGGACCATTTGACCGGCGGGATCTCGCGGATGGAGGGAGGGCTTTGCTTGAACGTCCCCACACAAAAAAAACATACGTCACCCCTCAAAAAAAAAACATACGTACTCGTACGTATGTGCCCGTGCAGCATATACCATACTCGAGATTGACCGGGTTCAGAGGTCACTGGATCCTTGAAAGAATGAATGTGCGGAGCCGCAGAGGTTCGCAGAGAGCGTCCAGGAAGGACTCAAGTTGCCTCTGCAGGTATGTTGCCTCTAAGAGTCTACTAAACGCTCCAGTCTCCGGGAGGAACGACGACAGCCACGCCGCCGCGAGATGAAATCGTAACTGAGCGCCTAGAGATCGATCTCCATCTTATAATTCTTTCCAATCGATCTGCATCTTCGTTTTTCCTGATCGCTTCCCCTTGCTAGTTGTACCTGATCGCTAGTCAGGGCTAGCAAGCTCACCCAATCTAGCGCCAGGGGCTAGCAAACCTCCCATGCTCCCGTTTTCTGGAGAATGGCCTTTCGGCCGGAGACGGGAGACACCCCATCGCATGAGACGCAGCTATGCCCAGGGGAGGCCGAGTCGCTTAGAGAAGATGGCATCGTGTGATGGCCTATGCGATTTTATCATGATAAGAGTTAAAGATTTACAAAAAGATTCATTATTATTTTTGACCTCACGAAAGGTACATCTTCAGTAAAGATTCAGTATGGCGCCTGCTACAAAT
Organism: Triticum dicoccoides; assembly: GCF_002162155.2. Classification (NCBI taxonomy): domain Eukaryota; kingdom Viridiplantae; phylum Streptophyta; class Magnoliopsida; order Poales; family Poaceae; genus Triticum; species Triticum dicoccoides. Next base: position 580,373,012 of record NC_041390.1, read on the forward strand.
CACCCGGCTGATGCCAGGGAAAAGTAAGCCGCCTCGCCCACCGCTCGATTAGGCTGTTTTTGATCGTTGGATTAATTAAGACCTTGAATCGTTTTCCACACATACGCGTGTCTGCAGTAGCTAGAAAAATGCGTTCACACCTCACGTGGGCATCCGTCCTGGTAGTAGCTAGATAAATACACTCACACCTCACGTGCCGCTGGTAGTAGCTAGCCTATATATAACTCAGCTCGTCAAAGAAGCCGACCCTGCTCGCACGCCATGCATGATGCATCCCATGCCACCAACGCTGCAACTTAACACCCTCCGCATCGCCGTTGTTGGCAGAACCATCCTTGCATTAGCAATGGAGGAGGCCCTTGAACCATGGATGTCCGACCTGCAAAAGACATGCAGCAACATGCAGCTTGGAAAGTGAAAGGACAAACGCCATTGTAGCGACATTAGCTGCTTCAAAGACCAGCGGCGGAGTGGCTGCTGTGTACAAGGGGGCCGAGGCACTGTAAGCTGAGATGATGATGTTGTGAGGGTCGGCCGGCTTCTACAGGCGCCACTGCGGTCTTTGCGACACCCGATTGCTTCAAACGGTTACGCGATACTATGACGTGTGATGCGACGGCCCCGGTGATGGCGCGACAACATGCTTCAAACGGCCGCGGTGTGCTGCGACGACATCTCGACTTCTACAAGGATGTTGCGATGGCTTGCTTCGACCGTCGTGGCGATGCTACGAGGTGTGTAGTCACAGCATGCTTCGATGGCCGTGGTGATGCTACAAGGTGTGCTGCGACGACATGCTTCGAATGCCCATATGTGCTTTGACGGACGCGATGATGCTGCGACGACATGCTTCGAGTTTCCGTGGTGTGCTTCAACAACCATGACGATGCTGCGACGACATGCTTCCTACAGTCATGGCGATGTTGCGACGTTGTGCTTCAACAACCGCGGTGATGCTACGACCAATGCTCGGCTAGTTCGATGATGTAGCAACGACGTGCTTCACGGACATGTCAGCTTTGATGATGGTGCGGCGGCGTGCTTCGACGGCATCAGTGATGCAGCAACGGGGCCGTGGTGTGCTTCAACGGAATGTGCTTGTTACTTTGATGATTGCAATGGCGTGTTTCACGGACAAGCCACTGTTGTGACAACGGACATGTCAGCTTCGATGATGGTGTGATGGCATGTTTCGACGGCAACAGCAATGCAGCGACGGGGTCCGGTTGCTCCGGTGATGCTGCGATGGCATGCTTTAAGGCCAAAGCAGCAGCTTCAAGGACGCTACATCCAAAGCAACTTTTACTCCGTGAGTTTCATAGTACCAAATCAAAACCAACAACAACCATTCAGCGTGCAAAACTATTTGTACCAACTGACCAAGGTCGCGAACGCGAGAGCCGTAGTGTCTTGTTGAGGACATTAACCAGCTAGTACTAGCTGATACTGGTGCATGGCAGCAATTTAACCATATATTAAAGAAAACAATACTAGTGGTGCTACTTGTCAGGGGGCATGCAGCCATGCAGTGAGTGGGTATAGAGAGAGAAACACGCGAGTCCGTCTCAAAGGCCAACACGCGCGCAGGGAAGAGGAAGGAAACAACCGTGGGCCTCGACCTGGACACGTGGTTGGCAGGGGAGGCGGCGGACGCGCGCGAGTTATCATCCGGATGAAAGCAATCGTTTTCCATCTCGATTATTCTTATAAAGTCATTGATAATGATTAGATATTGTTTAGGGATATAGTATATATCAGAGATTTGTCCTTTGTTAGTTAAACTTGATAATCAGTAAGATTTTATTGAGTTGGTCTAGTACCTTTGTAACTTTACACTAGTTTGGAATAACCAATTTCTTCTTTAAATTTTATCACATTTATATCATCCAAGTATGCATTCAAAAATATATTAGGAATAAAATAGTAAGGTAATTATTCTCAAAAAAATATGAAGTATTCATAAGTTATCTTATATGAAACTGTTTGGGAACATTTTAATTGTTTCTTGGTAACATTTTATATATACATACAACGATTATTATAATTGGTATTTATATTACAGGGCCCCGGGTTATAGCTTCGCCCCGGGCTCCCGAAATCGCAGTACCGGCTCTGAGGTCAGGCTGCTCGAGAAATGCCATCATCAACCCGTGGAGTATGAGCCAGTAAAAGCCTTTCACCGTCGACATGCCAACGCAAAGGCTGCCTCCGTCTGTCGACGTCCCAAGAACCACGACGGCGCACGACGTACGGCTCGTTAAGCATGCCATGATACGTATCTTATACGTATCCGGGGGCTCCCTATTAGTAGAGTGCCATGATACGATTTCCTTTTTCCATCTGCTGAGTTTCCCTTTCCGTGCCCATAGACAGATACAATTGCTGGACTACTGCTAATTCGTCTCTAACCATCAGATCGTCACTAGTGCTGCTGTTAAGTTTGCCGCGAACAGCCTGCAGGTAAACAAAGCACGGTCGTGCACACGTTTAACAGTGCACCACCTCGCACCTGCCCGTCAGCCCGTGGGCTTGTCTGTGAACAGAAAAAGAAAAACTTGCCGGATCGCGAACAGTTCGCTGAATGGAGAAACAGTCAATCGCCACGTCAATGGAGCCGCCCCCATTGCTGCAGCAAAGTAGTAGGTCACGAGTCCGGCCGTGTCGGCGTCCCATGGCTCATGGCTGGGCCGTACTGTTGTGCGCGAGTTTGCCGTGGCAAGAAGCATTCAAATGGATTCTAGAAAAAGATGGGAAAACTTATGTCTCCTCTTACCTATCTTATCAACAAAGAGTCAGGCATACATATTCTACACTTCTTCTTGTGCTTGACATTATGCACATGTACTCGGGTCGTTTGCAACTAACTCTATTCTCTCTTTATTTAATGGATGAAACAAAGCTTTTACCTCCGTTTCAAAACAGAAAACATTATGCACATGTACCTGCTGCACTGGGAGTCGGCACATTCAAATGGATCTCGATGGCGGTGGTACCATCTCCACCTCAAATTTGGTATAGCATCGACAACCGGTGGCCGATTTTGGTGTTTTGATCCTTTTGTGAATTTTGAATTTATTTCAAGATCCGATCATTTTTCTATCGTCGGGGTGGATGGCGGTAAGGTATAACAGCCTACCGCCGGGCCCCTTGGTACCCGCCTACCGTCGGGCACCACAGAGGTAGGGGTACTCAGGCTACCGCCAGCCTGTTTGGCGGTAGGGCAATAGTACGCTGACGTGGATAAGTTGCCTACCGCTAGGGGCCTTGGCGGTAGGCTGGTATACGCTACCGCTATCGACCTTGACGGTAGGAAAATGGCCAGATCCTGAGTTTTTTCGAGTCAGGATGAGATCTCGCTAAACTTTCGCAAAAAAAGGTCAAAACACCAAATTTGGCCACAACCAGTAGGGGAAAGAAAAGAAGAGGATGGATGAAGGACATAGGTCTGGTACGACAGGTGGGCATGCAAACATTGTTTTTAATATATATTTTGCTGGCTATAATGGTTGACTAATCTTAGTTGGCATGCCCTGGTGACTTGGCATTGCTCAGTGAGCGGTTAATGTGGTCAAAACCGCTTTTGATAGAGTCAAAACCACGAGTGATGTAACAGCCCAAGATGGACAATATTATTAGGAACTGATTTATGCATCATGATCATCTCATAGGCACCATATTTTATTTTATTTTAATTTGAAAATGAGGATGAAACCCTCATGTTTTTCTTAAAGACCAAAATCCTACAAAGTTACCAATTTTCGTCCAAAGAGCAATTTCCAAACCCTAAATAATGTGGCTAGAGCCTCATATTCATTATACTCCCAAAAAATTTAGGGTTATAAGTCTTATTTTTGGATTAAACCATAAAAATAATTAAATTGTGTTTATATTTGTACCGCTTAAATATAAGCTTCATAATCTTGAGATTATTTATGTGGACTTGGACTAGCCTAGTAGTGCCACATAAGAAGTTGCAAATTATTTGGTGTTGTTTTGGATCCTTGCAAAATTCAAAGCAAGAGCAAATTCATTAAAAAAGAAAGTAAATAAATAAAGCAGATATCCTTCTCTCTCTCTGGCCCAGACGCACTTCTTAGCTAGCCTACACACGCATCACAACCCACCTGTCCCTTTGTCATCTCCCTCCTCATGGCAGGTGATTCGCGTGAACCTCTCGATGCCGATGTCACCCATGAGCTCTGACCGTCGCGCCCTCACTCCTCCCCCGAGGTACAAAGCTACCGCGTGGAAACCCTAGCATCCGTTATTTACTACACCTATCTTCTTTTTCTCTTCAACGGTGTGAGGCACCCGCCTTGTTCCCCACCCTCATGCACCACCGTCAGCCGTTGGCCACGCGCTCTGAGGCTTCCTCAGGGGTCGTAACCTTGTTCGGTAGATCTATGATGTCGAACTCAAGTTCCCCCGCTAGGAACTCAAAATTCATAAGTAATTCAATTTTAATCCAAAAATACGAAATTATGTAGCCATGTTTAAATATGGAGTCGGATAGTTCAGGCTTTCTATTTACCATATGCATAGAAAGATCAAAATAATGAATGGGTGATGGATGCATACATATAAGGATGTGGCACAATTATCCCAAGCGTAGAACCATCTGTTGAGATGGGCTTGGGGCGTCCTCACAATGGTTGACTTTGTTTTGGAGCTTTGGCTGAATTTGTGATTCGAGTGCGTCTCACTTGGGTGATTCCCTGGACTTGTCTATAGCATAGGGGCGGTGTGTCAATTTTTTTTTCCTGTCGGCACACCTCGTGAAATATGCTACTCGCGAGCATTAAGAGATGACCGCGTGTGTATGTGTAACTTGATGCACCTCTGTAGGTTTAATCTATTCGAAAGGCCATGTCCGAGGTTCTGGACGACTTGAAGATTGTTGCTTGATCATAGAATAAGTTTAACAATTACTTAATAAATTTGCCAAGATAAGTGTAAGTGTCATGGATTGCTTCCTCATAGTGGAGTCAAGGGAGGATTCATGATGGGGTATTGTTGTGGTTCTAATTTAATTAGATGGACTCGTGTGCGCTCTCTTACCCCTTATAGCAAACTCTAGTAGCGGTAGCTTTTATAGGAGTCATATGTAGTATGCTAGCGCTTGTTGTAGACACCCACATATATCCTTTAATTTGGTACTAATGCATATGTGTAGATAGATCTGATGTAAGTCTTCCGAGTACACATCAGTTCTCGCCTTTCTTTTTTTTTTCTTTTGATCCGGATGCTGCTGATATGAGGCATTTGAAAATCGGTGGTCTCTAGTGGTGAAGGATGATGTTAGCCATGGTTATCCCAGACAATGAATTGGAACGGGTTATGGACACTATCTTCTCTTCTTTAGCCTTCTTAAGTATTAAATTTTGCTCCCTCCGTTTCAAATTAGTTGACTTGGATGTATCTAGATACGGATGTATCTAACACTAAAACATGTCTAGATATATCCGTATCTAAACAAATCTGAGTCAACTAATTTGGAACAGAGAGAGTACCTATCTAAGGTATATTTCGCTTCCGTAGTGAGAGCTGCAACTTGGTTGTAAGACCCTTGTATGTACTCAATTGTTCAATTTGATTCAATCCGAAGTTGTTGTATATATTTTTGCAGTTCTTTTTTAGAGTTCTATTGTGATACCTATCGTTCCACCAACACGGCGTGCATGTTGCATGTATGGATATAACTTGCGATGTGTTTGTTGGGCATACTGGGATCGATACTACGCATTTGCTTGCAAAGGTGTTAGACCTATATATTGCTGGTCCAGTGCGTTACAAATGATTCATCAACCACATGCTTAGTTTGGGGTATAGGTCAATCAATTTTGAAGTCCGGTGAAAGAACATGCGGTGCCCCCATGTTTAGTTTTGCTAATTGATGACAATCTCTATGGACTAATGGTTGCCTTGAGTTATATTTGAAGGTTTTGTCCATAGGCTTTTCTTGGACTACATGTGTTGGTTTCAAGGAGAGTTTGTGTCGACCAAGGTGATATTCAAGGAATTACCTAAAGATTGGTCATGTGAGAGTTGAGCTTATTGCAAGTATGTATTGAAGAAAAAGATTGTGTGATCATTCATGCTTACCTTCAAGGCATCATCCAAATGAACAGATTTGGAAAGGTTCAAGGTTGATCAAGACTAAGTCAAGAGTGAATCAAGTTGATCAAATCACAAAGCGTAGAAGATGTACCGAGAGAGATCAAGTGATCTCATGGTATGGTAAGCATTGACCATTACGCTTTGTGTACTAACCCATAGTCTTCGTGAGAGTTCTTTGTGGGGTTAGGTTGCGGTGTGCACATTCAAGTGATGCATCACGAAGAGATCAAGTGCTTGAATATTGCCGTCCATTGTGGTGACAATGGACTTGTGAAGATGTGCCGAAAAGTGGCTCACCCATAATGGAGTATGGGGGAGCAATCTACTAGTCTTCACCGAGCCAACGCAATCAAGAAAGATGGTCCTACTTGAGGAAGTCAAGCTCGTCTACATCTAGCTCAAGTGGACTTTTTGCAAGGCAAATGTTTGGCCTTGATAGGTTCTCTATTCTACCAGTCTCATGGTGGTAGTTTGGAGATCGGGTTATAGGATCGTTTGCCGTACTAACAAGGGGGGCTCTCAAGTGAGTAGCTTGATCGTATCGTTCGTAGAGAGCTCAAACCATTGCATGCTTGCATCATCTTTCTTGGTTCTTGTTTGGTTCTCTTTGTGAGTCTTAGAGATTATGGTCATCTAGATGACAAGCTCGAGTTCATCGAAAACGGACTTCACATGCTTCTTTTATTGCGTTTTCGGTGTTGGAGGTTTTACCGGTCTTATCCGAGGAAGGATTCTCACCATTTTCTAATGGGCCTTTTCTAATTTTCTTATTATTGTTATTTCTATCAACCCGTTCGTAGAATTGGTGTGTCACTAGCTTTCCAACAAACTTGGTTTCGTTGAATTCGGAGTCCGTTTGCAGAAGTTGTGTCAGTTTTGGTGTCCTCTTAAAAGCTGCAGCGGTACTACCGCTCGTGGGAGTGGTACTACCGCGGCTACTTCCGCTCCGGACCAAAAACTCGTCACAAGTCCAGCAGTGGTAGGCACGGATGTAATTTTTTAGTACCGCTCGCAAGCAGTAGTACCGCTACCCTTTGAGGTAGTACTGCTACCCCTAGCGGTAGTACCGTGAGGACGAGCGGTAGTACCGCTCTGTGCGGGCTGTGAGCATAACAGTTGGATTTTTCCCCACCTATAAAAGGGGGTGTTCTGCCCCAATGAACCTTATCCTTTGAGCTCGTGTTCTTCCCCCATTGTTGACGTTCTTCGAGCTTGCTAACTCTCAATCCCTTCATGGATTCTTGCTAGTTTTTGAGGGAAAAGAGAGAGGAGATCTAGATCCACATTTCCACCAATCACTTTCTCCTCTAAGTGAGGGGAACCCCTTGGATCTAGATCTTGGAGTTCTTGGTGTTCTCCTTATTGTTCTTCCTCTCATTTTCCTCCCTAGCATTAGTTGCTTCGGTGGGATTTGAGAGAGAAGGACTTGGGCACTTCGTGTGCCCTTGCTATTGCATTTGGTGCATCGGTTTGAGTTCTCCACGGTGATACGTGGAAGTTACAAGTTGAGAACCTTATTACTCTTGGGTGCTTGGTGCCCTTGAACTTGTTCCTCTTGGGTGCGCTAGACGGTTGGTGGTGTTTGGAGCTTAATCATTGTGGTGTAAAGCTCCGGGCAAGCGTCGGGGTCTCCAATTAGGTTGTGGAGATCGCCCCGAGCAATTTGATGGGTACCGGTGACCGCCCCCAAGGGTTGCCAAAGTGTACGGGTTCGGTGACCTCCCCCAAGGGTTGCCATTTGTACAGGTTCGGTGACCGCCCTCAAGGGTCCCTTAGTGGAATCACGACATCTTGCATTGTGCGAGGGCGTGAGGAGATTACGGTGGCCCTAGTGGCTTCTTGGGGAGCATTGTGCCTCCACACCGCTCCAAACGGAGATTAGCATCTGCAAGGGTGTGAACTTTGGGATACATCGTCGTATCCGCGTGCCTCGGTTATCTCTTACTCGACCCCTTTACTTATGCACTTTACTTTGTGATAGCCATATTGTTTCTTGTCATATATCTTGCTATCACATAGTTGTTTATCTTGCTTAGTATAAGTTGTTGGTGCACATAGGTGAGCCTAGTTGTTGTAGGTTTTGTGCTTGACAAATTAACCGCTAGGTTTATTCCGCATTTGTTCAAGCCTAAACTGTAATTATTTTAAATCGCCTATTCACCTCCCTCTAGGGATCTTTCAATTGGTATCAGAGCCTTGTCTCTATTTATTAGGCTTTACCGCCTAGAGAGTAAAGATGTCGACTAGGGGGTTAGGATTCTCTGACACTCTTAGTTTCGATGGCACAAATTTTGATGTTTGGGTAATTCGCATGCTTAATCTCTTTAGGGTCATCGACCCAAATTTAGAGCGAATTGTAGATATGGGTTTTTCTCCTCCAAAGTATCCCCAAAGATTATCTTTAGAGGGTGAGAAAAACTCTTATATCAATGCTCAAGCTTCTAATGTGCTTTTCGATGCTTTGAGCAATGTAGTTATATTTCAACTCATGTCGTTTCGGGATGCTCATGAGTTGTGGACAAAGCTTCAAGATAAATATGGCATGTCCAAGTTTTGTGGGGATGATTGTTCTCCCTCCACATCCGGCCGTGTTGTGTTCTCAACTTCTTATACTTAACCTACATGTGGTTTGCCACAAGGTAGTGACATGGTGAGTAGTGGTGTACATTGCAATGATGATAGTGGGCTTATTGTTGATAATCCTTCATCACTTTCTTATTGCAATGCTTCATCTTTGGACTTTAGCACTCCGAGCACTCCAAATGTTTCACATGCTTGTGTTGATAGTACTTGCATATCATGTAGAAATTGCTTGACTAAATCTCATGATGATATGTTTACTATGTCTTGTTGCCATGATAAAAATGCATATATTTCCTCGAATTGTTGTGCTAAAAATGTAGAGGAAACCCAACACCCCATGGAACAAGATGTGGTCTTGAATGGTGCTTCAACGGATCCTACATCATCATCTATTGCATTTTGCCTTATGGCCAAGGCTTCAAAGGTATCTCCCACTTTGAATCCCAATATATCTTGTGATGATATTGATGATGGCAAGAGTGATGATGATGTTGATTATGATGAAGAGAATGATGATGTTGCCTCCTTCAAAATTAAGGGGGAAATGATTTGTAAAGCTCTTCTTAAGAATAAAATTGCTCGTTCCAACTTCATGGAAATCATGTCTGTTGCTATTGAGGGCAAGCAATATATTGATGAGTTGGAATATCGTCTTGAGGAGCATGAGGTCACCATTGATAAAATGGAAGGTCATGAGCGTGATTACGCTAATGAGATTATGGACCTCTCTCAAGCTCTTGAACTTGAACAAACCACCAAGGAATCTCTTGAGGAGACTTTTGCTCTAGAATTATCTAGAGTGAGGGAATCTCGTGATAGAGATCTTGAGGTGGCCAATGATTTTGAAACTAAAAATGAGGAGCTTGAAGTTGTGCATGCTAAACTCCCTGAGGACTTTGAGCACCTTGAAAATGGCTCAAGGGTCATTAAGAGTGAGCTCATCAAACTCACTGAGTATCATGCTCAACTTAAAGCTTCGTATTCAAAAGAGCTTGCCAAGTTGTCTTCTCCTCTTGTTGTTAATGATGATGCTTGTGCTACTAACTCTATCTCTTGTGAAGCATCCATATTGAAGGCGAATGTTGAGCTAAGGGCTCCACTTGAGTTGCTATCTAGCAATTATGGGATGTTGGAAGAAAATCATGTAAAGCTCACAAGCTCTCATGATGATCTTCTAGTATCCCATAATGTGCTAAAGATAGCTCATGAGGCCATGCTTGCTAAGGTAACATCTAGTGAGCCTCATGTGGATACTAGCACTACTTTTAGTCAAAATGCTATATTATCGTGTGCTAGTCCTCGCAATTCATCCATGCATAACATTGGTACAGCTTGTGATGAATTACTTTCCTTGCCTTGTTGCTTTAACGATGAAGCTTATACTTCCTCTAGTGCTTGTGTTGATACTAACCATGTAGAGGAAAACAAAGAGCTCAAGGCCCAAGTCACTTCTTTGAAGAATGATTTGGAAAAGTGTCATGAAGGGAAGGCCACACTCAACAATATCTTGAGTGTACAAAAATCCCCCAATGAGAAAGGTGGACTTGGATTCAACTCCAATAAGAAGGAGTCCAAGAGCAACAACAAGAAGGGCCAACAACAAGTCAAGAATTCGGCCAAGACCATTTGCTTCAAGTGCAAAATTGAAGGGCATCATGTTAGATCTTGCCCTTTGAAGAAGAAGGCCATTAGTGACAAGCAACAAGGGAAGCGGCCACAAGTTCACTCTTTTTCTCAACCTCAAGTTGAAGAAAGGCCTCTTCCCAAGAAAACTCAAGCCAATGCTTCTCAAGTTGAGAAATCAAGTGAGAAGAAAGTAAAGAGTAGACGTTGCTACCTATGTCGTGAAAAAGGTCAGGTTGCTTCTTCATGCACAAATAGTACCTTATCCAACCCTATTCTAATTGATGATATCTATTCTCTTGGGAAGGATAAGGTTGGCAATGTGTTTGCCAAAAATTTTGGTGCTCAAAGTGGTGTCAAGAAAAGAACCATTTGGGTAGCCAAGCCTATTGTGACTAACCTCTTAGGACCCAACTTGGCTGGGGACCAACTAGCTCATACTTGATCAATAGGTGTTTTTGGAGGTCATTGGAGACTTCGTTACATTATGAACAATTAAGGGGACTTCATCATTCTTATTGTCTCAAGCCAAGTCTTTCGGATTATCAAGTTTATATCATATATCCAATGTTCCTCCTTGCGGCAACTCATGCTTAAAGTGTCTACATTGATAGTTACTTGCCCCTTTGCATGTTTGGTTTTGTTCCTTGCATGTGTTTGTATATGCTGTGCTTCCAACTTGATTATCTTGAGCAATCAAGTATGTGTGTGTTGGTTTGCACATCATGTACGTGTGTGTCATGCATTGAGCCTTTTGCATCTTGTTTATTTCTTAGTTGGCTCTTGTGAGATATTAATGGAACATCCCATTATGGGGGAGTGATGTGCTTTGTGCACCTCACAATCCTATAAATGTGTGTACATGAGTACTACCATCTAGTATTGATATTTCAAGATTATCTAGTCGCTATGTGGTATGTCTTCACATGAGAAATTCAAATTCTAAATAGTCCATTAGTTATCTATTGTTGGATCCTTTTATTTGCCTCTTGTTTATCCTTAATTGGTATCACATTATGGGGGAGTAATATGCTATGTGTATATTACTAGCCTAGAAAATGTGTACATTTGAGATATTGTCACCTAGAGTTGATATTGTAAATTATCTTGTTCCTAGGTGGCATGTTAGCTCTACAAGTTGCAATTTGCTTTTTGTTTGGTGTGAAGATGATGTCGGATATCCTTGCTATCTACTCAGGAATTATTTCCATTTACTTCTTGTCTTTTGACAATTGGTACTCACTTGCGTGGTAGAATTTATTTATCATCTTTACATTGGCTTTTGCTTTTATTTGCCTTTTCTATTGCCAAGGAATGTATCAACTCCCTTTATCTTCCATACCACTTGTGGATCTTGTTTATTTCTTGATCTTGTCTAGTGTTTTCTAGATATAGTGAAAGTGGTGATCCCACCTTGTGCATTTTGTATTCAAATGCAATTTCTCTATAATGCACTAGTCTTGGGGAGCTATCCTATTTTCTATAAAACACTCATCTTGCGATCCTTATCAAGTGTGTGTTGGTGGAAGGCAAGCCGTTTTCGTTTTGGTACTTTGTGCCATCATGAAACTTTGTAGAGAGCTTGGTTTGTTTGGAACCATCCTCTCTTTTGGGAGTTTGATATCTTTTATTTTGAGTGTATTAATGGATATCTCGTTCCTTGATGTATCGTTTAGTTGTTTTCCTCCAAGTGATGATTTATTCTTTTGGTATATTTTCTTCACTTGGTTTTTCTTTGTCAATTGGTATCGATTCTTGAAAGTCTTGAGCATGCATTTTAACTTCATGTAGTTTCTTTGGCATGCTTTCTTTCTTTGACCCAATATATAAGGGAAACTCCACCAAGTCTCTAATTGTCTAAGATGTGCATGAAATTCTATTTCATATCTATATGCACATATTTATGTGGAGTTTGTCATATGTATTGTTGGTTTGCTAAATCTTTGGTCCCAATGAGTTTGGGTACCATTTTGTTTGTGGTGTTGTTCTAGGAACAACTAGAGATGCATTGGATGTTCGGCTCATTCAAAAGGAAGGTGTTGTCACCATGTGCTTATTGGAGTCAAGCTAGGACGCTCAATGAACTACTATCGTTTACATTCAATTGGTATCTACTACATCCTTCCAATGCTATCTCGGTAACAAGTATCTACTCATGCATACATGTCTTACATACAACCTTGTGTAGGTTCCATCATGGCATGAATTTCTTGATTAGTTCTTGTGTTACTTGTTTCCCTTCTCAAAGCATCTCAACAATGATCTCTTTTTGATAGTTGTGATGTCTTTGATGTTCGTTTGGTTGAAGCTCATTTATATACTGTAAGATAATATTAAGCCATGCGCTATATGATTTTCAAGCAAAGATCTTATCAATATATTTTATGACTTTCGTTTGGGTATCCTATTCTTTCCTTAAGTAACCATTTCTTGTGTGCATCCTTCTTTGTGGATTGATATCATGATGATTTTCATCTACCTAGAATCTTATACACTTGAGAGAAGTTACATCTTTAGTGGATATCCTTATTCTTTCACGTCCACCTTTCTTTCCTTTGTATTTCCTAGGTGGCTCTGTGAAAGGATTTGTCTTGAGTGCGGATCTTATATCTTTGCTCTTGTTGCACTCTTTTGTGGTGAAGATTATTTTTCTCTTGCTTGTTATGATGAGGCTTTTGCCAATTTAATTGGTATACCTCCTCTTAACGGAGCTTCCTTTTATATCTTCACCCTGGGTTGTCACAAGCATAGGTTGTTTATATGCTTATTAGTGAGCTTGTGAGCCCGTTTGCTAGTTGTGTGTAGGAATTACATGCCTTGCACTGTGTGTCTCATTCATTCAAGACTATATTGATGCTTAATGCTCATCAGTACATTAGTCTTCTCAAGTGCATTGCCTTGACTCACACACATCGGTTTTGGTTGAGCCTATTCTTAAGTTGCTTCTTTTACATGTTTCTCAACCATGTGTTTGTTGCAAGTGCTAGGCTTAGTTTCCTATATGCTCACTTGCACTTGTTTGTAAGTTTCTATTGATTTTGGGGGAGCTATGATCCTATTTTGTGCACTTTGCATCCAAATACAAAAATTCTCTTTTTGTGCACAAATCATGGGAAGCTTCTCTAGTTTCTTTAGAACACTCCTCTGCTCATATCATAATATCGTTTACTCATGTGGCTCATAGGATCTTTGGTCTAGTTGGTTCAATTGATATCCATTGATTGCTTGCTTCAATTGGTATCTTTTGATTGCTTGTGTCTCTCTCTGTTATGTCTTTGTGGCATATCTTCCTTTAGCAATCTTTGTGACTCAATATAGTTGGTCTTCCTCCAAGTATTACATTTGGATATGTGTATGGAATTCCACTCTATTGTTGAGAAATACACAATTTTTTTGAGGAACACCTTTTATATTGGTCTTCTAAGCTTTTCGCCCATTTTGGCAATCGATGCCAATGGGGGAGAAGTTTCAGAGAGTTTCGTGTAGAAGTCTTTAGAGTTTTCTTCTTGCTATGGTTTTGTTCCTAAGCATTTGCATGTCATACCCATGCATCATTGGTTGTTGCATTGCATGGTGATGCATAATTCCTTGTATAAACTCTCTTGAAAGTGATTTTCATCAATTACCAAAATGGGGGAGATTAAAAGAACATGCGGTGCCCCCATGTTTGGTTTTGGTAATTGATGACAATCTCTATGGACTAATGGTTGCCTTGAGTTATATTTGAAGGTTTTGTCCATAGGCTTTTCTTGGAGTACATGTGTTGGTTTCAAGGAGAGTTTGTGTTGACCAAGGTGCTATTAAAGGAATTACCTAAAGATTGGTCATGTGAGAGTTGAGCTTATTGCAAGCATGTCTTGAAGAAGAAGATTGTGTGATCATTCATGCTTACCTTCAAGGCATCATCCAAATGAACAGAGTTGGAAAGGTTCAAGGTTGATCAATACTAAGTCAAGAGTGAATCAAGTTGATCAAATCACAAAGCATAGAAGATGTACCGAGAGGGATCAAGTGATCCCATGGTATGGTAAGCATTGACCATTACGCTTTGTGTACTAACCCATGGTCTTCGTGAGAGTTCTTTGTGGGGTTAGGTTGCGGTGTGCACATTCAAGTGATGCATCACGAAGAGATCAAGTGCTTGAATATTGCCATCCATTGTGGTGAAAATGGACTTGTGAAGATGTGTCGAAAAGTGGCTCACCCATAATGGAGTATGGGGGAGCAATCTACTAGTCTTCACCGAGCCAACTGATACGTCCATTTTGCATCATGCTTTTATATCGGTATTCATTGCATTATGGGTTGTTATTTCACATTATGTCACAATACTTATGGCTATTCTCTCTTATTTTACAAGGTTTACATAAGGAGGGAGAATGCCGGCAGCTGGAATTCTGGGCTGGAAAAGGAGCAAATATTAGAGACCTATTCTGCACAACTCCAAAAGTCCTGAAACTCCACGGAATACCTTATAATAAATAATGAAAAATCCTCGCCAAAGATGAAGACCAGGGGGCCCACACCCTTTCCACGAGGGTGGGGGGCGCCCCCCTAGGGCGCGCCCCCTACCTCGTGGGCCCCCTGGTGGCTCTCCGATGACCATCTTCTCCTATATGAAGTCTTTCGTCGAGAAAAAAATGGGAAGCAACCTTTCAGGACGAAACTCCGCCGCCACGAGGCGGAACCTTGGCGGATCCAATCTAGAGCTCCGGCAGAGCTGTTCTGTCAGGGAAACTTCTCTCCCGGAGGGGGAAATCATCGCCATCGTCATCACCAACGCTCCTCTCATCGGGAGAGGGCAATCTCCATCAACATCTTCATCAGCACCATCTCATCTCAAAACCCTAGTTCATCTCTTGTATCCAATTCTTGTCTCCAAGTCCGGGATTGGTGCTAGTAGGTTGCTAGTAGTGTTAATTACTCCTTGTAGTTGATGCTAGTTGGTTTATTTGGTGGAAGATCATATGTTCAGATCCTTTTTGCATATTATTAGCCCTCTGATTATGAACATGAATATGCTTTGTGAGTAGTTACGTTTGTTCCCGAGGACAAGGGAGAATTCTTGCTATTAGTAGTCATGTGAATTTGGTATTCGTTCGATATTTTGATGAGATGTATGTTGTCTAGCCTCTAGTGGTGTTATGTGAACGTCGACTACATAACACTTCACCATTATTTGGGCCTAGAGGAAGGCATTGGGAAGTAATAAGTAGATGATGGGTTGCTAGAGTGACAGAAGCTTAAACCCTAGTTTATGCGTTGCTTCGTAAGGGGCTGATTTGGATCCATATGTTTCATGCTATGGTTAGGTTACCTTAATACTTTTGTTGTAGTTGTGGATGCTTGCAATAGAGGTTAATCATAAGTGGGATGCTTGTTCAAGTAAGAATAACACTCAAGCACCGGTCCACCCACATATCAAATTATCAAAGTACCGAACGCGGATCATATGAACGTGATGAAAACTAGCTTGATGATGCTCCCATGTGTCCTCGAGAGCGCTTTTCCTTATATAAGAGTTTGTCCAGGCTTGTCCTTTGCTACAAAAAGGATTGGGCCACCTTGCTGCATTTTATTTACTTTTGTTACTTGTTGCTCGTTATTTATTATCTTATCACAAAACTATCTGTTACCACTTATTTCAGTGCTTGCAGAGAATACCTTGCTGAAAATCGCTTATCATTTCCTTCTACTCCTCGTTGGGTTTGACACTCTTACTTATCAAAAGGACTACGATAGATCCCCTATACTTGTGGGTCATCAAGACTCTTTTCTGGCGCCGTTGCCGGGGAGTGAAGCGCCTTTGGTAGGTGGAATTTGGTAAGGAAAAATGTATATAGTGTGCTGAAATTTACTGTCACTTGTTACTATGGAAAGTAATCCTCTGAGGGGCTTGTTCGGGGTATCTTCACCCTGACCAGTAGAGCAAATATTTGCTCCTCAACCTACTGAATCTATTGAAAATGAATATGAAAATGAAATTCCTTATGGGTATCCTTCGGGTATGATAGAAAAATTGCTAGCTAATCCTTTTACAGGAGATGGAACAAAGCATCCTGATGAACACCTAATATATGTGGATGAAGTTTGTGGATTATTTAAGCTTGCACGTATACCCAATGACTCTCTTCTGTGACAACACTGGAGCTATTGCCCTTGCCAAGGAGCCCAGGTTTCACAGGAAGACCAGGCATATCAAGCGTCGCTTCAACTCCATTCGTGAAAATGTTCAAAATGGAGACATAGATATTTGTAAAGTGCATATGGACCTGAATGTCGCAGATCCGTTGACTAAACCTCTTCCTCGAGCAAAACATGATCAACACCAGAACTCTATGGGTGTTCGATTCATCACAATGTAACTAGATTATTGACTCTAGTGCAAGTGGGAGACTGTTGGAAATATGCCCTAGAGGCAATAATAAAATGGTTATTATTATATTTCCTTGTTCATGATAATTGTCTATTGTTCATGCTATAATTGTGTTATCCGGGAATCTTAATACATGTGTGAATACATGGAACACAACATGTCCCTAGTGAGCACTACAAAAAAAAAGACACATCCGTGACATTTTGGGCCGAACAAAATTTTTTTCTGTCATACATATGACACCTCTATGATGATAATTGTGACAAAACCCGGTATCATCATAGATGTGGTGGGCTCCTACTTCTATGACAAAAAATCATGACAGAAAATGGGCTTTTCGTCCTGGGCGGGCCGGAGACGCAGCTGCATGACATTCTTTGGGCCGTCCATGACGGAAAAAACCGTGGTAGAAGCGAGGGAGAGGAAAATTTCGGGGAGTTCCCGGTTATGGTGGGAGGTCGGGGGGCCGAGCGATGCGCGCTTCTCTCGTACATGTACGCGCGTGTGTGCGAGGTGTTGGCTCTAACTGAACCCGAGCGAGGCGTTGGGCTCTAACTGAACCCGAGCGATTGCACTGCAGGCTATGCATTACTGAACCCGAGCGATCGATCGATGGCTATTAACTGAACCCGATCGAGCGATTCCTTCGCTACTGCTGCTAACTGAGGCCGATCGATGCTGCCTCTGGATGAACATTGAGCGT
>NC_041390.1:580390832-580417861 GCF_002162155.2 Triticum dicoccoides
AGTTCCCGGTGGGGGTGGATGAACAGGACCCTGTGGTGTTGCCTCTGGATGAAGAGGACCCCGACCGATCGAGCCGGTTGGGGCTGGATGAACAGGATCCCGTGGAGGGCTGGATGAACAGGACAACCCCATGGAGGGCAGGATGAATAGTAGACAGTGGAGGGCAGGATGAACAGTAGCCCATGGAGGGGTGGTTGAACAGGAGCCCGTGGAGAGGGCTGGTTGAACAGTAGCCGGTGGAGTAGCGCGCGGTGGAGGCTGGATGAACAGGAGCCCGTGGATGAACAGTCGCAGGTGGAGGCTGGAGGAGGTCGACGGTGGATGAACAGTAGCTCGTGGAGGCTGGAGGGGGTCGATGGTGGAGATGAACAATATCCCGTGGAGTCCTGTTTTGCGGTACGCCACACCCCTCCCGATGAACAGGACCCCCGTTTTGACCGTAACGCTCCAACACAAGTCCGTTTCGTCTGTTTTGCGGTACGCCACACCCCTCCCGATCAACAGGACCCCCGTTTCGACCGTAGGAGGTTCGTTTCCTTTGTTTTGCGGCATGCCATATCCCTCCCGATGAACATGATCCTGTTTCGAACATGGCCGGTCGAACACAAGGCTGTTTCCTCTGTTTTGCGGTACGCCAGGCCTCGTTTCCATGGCCTATTCCGTCCAAGCCCTCCCGATGAACACGACCACGCATTCCGTTCCGACCCAGCCAGTTGGCTCCCACGCGTTCCGTTGCCTCCCCATGAACACGACGCGTTCCGTTGCCTCCCCATGAACATGACGCATTCCGTTGCCTCCCCATGAACACGACGACGATGTTGTTTCTCCGTTCCGACCCAGCCATGTACACGAGCCCTGGCCGTACGTATGCGCGAGTAGGCGTTCGAGACCCCGCCCGTATGTACACATATGTGGCCGTATTTTCTTTCTTGCACCCTCGCCGCTGTACGTACATGTACATGCTACGTGCGCGCCTCTACTATGACACGTGCGCGCCTCTACACCCACCAGGATATATGTACGTACACGTTCGCGACCAGGATGACAACGCTACGTACGCTTCGACCAGGTGGGTACCGACTGTCAGGCACTTCCTTGCGTGCGAAGATGTAACTGGTGGGTCCCAGCAGTCAAGGGCAAACATTTTTTTCACGAAATACGGTGGCCCGTCCGGTGGGTCCCCGTTGTCAGGTGGAGGAATAATTATTTTGCATGTAATAAGGAGGCACTTCCTTGCTGCGGCCGTGGACCCAGTTGTCAGCCTCTCCACGTACAATCCACGTCCGATGGAAGCCGTTCCTTGACCACGTTGACCACGCCGTGCCGAGAGCACCAGGGCGGTGGACGACGGCGAGGCCTAGGAAGGGGATGATGCGGAGCCGGGGAAGACACGGCAGTGGATGCCCACGCGTAGAGGAGTACGAGGGTTCACTGGTTCGCTGCGGTGTGAGGCTGCAGTCGTCGCAGAATAATAGGGTGTGTGGGTGAGTAGAGGGATGGTCTGGCCAGCGGTGGGAGTAGTAGGGGCGGTGAGGCCTCCGCCGCATCGCAGCCGGCCACGGGAGGCAGGAGCACGAGGCACGACTAGCGCTGGTTTGGGCAGTTGGAGCAAGAAGACCAGAGGTTGAAGAAGCACTACGGCCGTTGGATGGACATCGTACGGTCACTGGAGCTAGAATCGTGCATATTGACTAAGTTGACAAAGCCCTCCGTCCCCGTCAACTTAGTAGGCCCACAAGTCAGCCTCCCACCAAGGTGGGTCCCAGCTAGCAGGGGGTATTCATTTTTTGTGCGTAATAAGGAGGCACTTCCGATGGATCCGAGCTGACAGCAGGGGGAACGTTTTTTTCACGAAATACGGTGGCCCGTCGGGTGGGTCCCAGCAGTCAGGGGCAAACGTTTTTTTCGCGATATACTGGTGGGCGTCCGGTGGGTCCCTGCTGTCAGGTGGAGGAATAATTATTTTCCGCGTAATAAGGAGGCACTACCTTGTGGCTGCCGTGGACCCAGCTGTCAGCCTCTCCACGTACAATATTCTTCCGATGGAATTCGGTCGTTGACCACATTGACCACGTCTCGCCGACAGCACCACGGCGGTGGACAACGGCGAGGCGTAGGAAGGGGACGACGCGGAGCCGGGGAAGACGCGGTAGTGGATGCCCACACGAAGAGGAGTACGAGGGTTCACTGGTTCGGCTGCGCTGCCATCGCCGCAGAATAACAGGGGGTGTGGGTGAGTGGAGTGGAGGGATGGCCTGGCCAGCGGTGGGAGTAGTATGGGGGCGGTGAGGCCTCCGCGGCAGCACAGCCGGCCATAGGAGGCAGGAGCAGGCAGCACGACCGACGCTGCTTGGGGCGGCTGGAGCAAGAAGACCAGAGGTTGAAGAAGCACTACGGCCATTGGATGGACATCGTATGGTCAGTCGAGCTAGAATCATGCATATTGACTAAGTTGACAAAGCCCTTCGTCCCCGTCAACTTAGTAGGCCCACTATACTGGGTCCCAGCTAGCAGGGGGAGTATTCATTTTTTTGTGCGTAATAAGGAGGCACTTCCTTGCGTGTGAAGATATAGCTGGTGGGTCCAAGCCGTCAGCGGCGGTAACGTTTTTTTCGCGAAATACAGAGGCCGTTTCGGTGGGTCCTGGATGTCAGGTGGAGGAAATCATTATTTTGCGTGTAATAAGGAGACATTTCCTTGCGTGCGGCCGTGGACCCAGCTGTCAGTCTCTCCACGTACAGTCTGTTGGAAATATGCCCTAGAGGCAATAATAAAAGGATTATTATTATATTTCTTTGTTCATGATAATTGTCTTTATTCATGCTATAATTGTATTATCCGGAAATCGTAATACATGTGTGAATAATAGACACCAACATGTCCCTAGTAAGCCTCTAGTTGACTAGCTCGTTGATCAACAGATAGTCATGGTTTCCTGACTATGGACATTGGATGTCATTGATAACGGGATCACATCATTAGGAGAATGATGTGATGGACAAGACCCAATCCTAAACATAGCATAAGATCGTATAGTTCGTTTGCTAGAGTTTTTCCAATGTCAAGTATCCTTTCCTTAGACCATGAGATTGTGTAACTCCCGGATACCGTAGGAGTGCTTTGGGTGTGCCAAACGTCACAACGTAACTGGGTGACTATAAAGGTATACTACGGGTATCTCCAAAAGTGTCTGTTGGGTTGACATGGATCAAGACTGGGATTTGTCACTCCGTATGACGGAGAGGTATCACTGGGCCCACTCGGTAATGCATCATCATTATGAGATCAAAGTGACCAAGTGTCTGGTCACGGGATCATGCATTACGGTACGAGTAAAGTGACTTGCCAGTAACGAGATTGAACGAGGTATTGGGATACCGACGATCGAATCTCGGGCAAGTAACATATCGATTGACAAAGGGAATTGTATACGGGGTTGCTTAAATCCTCGACATCGTGGTTCATCCGATGAGATCATCGTGGAGCATGTGGGATCCAACATGGGTATCCAGATCCCGCTGTTGGTTATTGACCGGAGAGTCGTCTCGGTCATGTCTGCATGTCTCCCGAACCCGTAGGGTCTACACACTTAAGGTTCGGTGACGCTAGGGTTGTAGGGATATGTATATGCAGTAACCCGAATGTTGTTCAGAGTCCCGGATGAGATCCCGGACATCACGAGGAGTTCCGGAATGGTCCGGAGGTAAAGAATTATATATAGGAAGTGCTATTTCGGCCATCGGGACAAGTTTCGGGGTTATCGGTATTGTATCGGGACCACCGGAAGGGTCCCGGGGGCCCACCGGGTGGGTCCACCTACCTCGGGGGGCCACATGGGCTGTAGGGGGTGCGCCTTGGCCTACATGGGCCAAGGGCACCAGCCCCAATAGGCCCATGCGCCTAGGGTTTCCAAAAGGGAGGAGTCCCACTAGTGGAAGGCACCCCTAGGTGCCTTGGGGGGGAGGGAAACCTCCCTTGGCCGCCCCCCCCTAGGAGATTGGATCTCCTAGGGCCGGCGCCCCCCCTGGCCCTCCTATATATAGTGGGGGAAGGAGGGCTTTTCATCCATGCCTTTGGTTGCATCCTTCTCCCTCTCCAACACCTCCTCCTCCTCCATAGTGCTTGGCGAAGCCCTGCGGTGTACTGCAGCTCCATCAACACCACGTCGTCGTGCTGCTACTGGTGCCATCTCCCTCAACCTCTCCTTCCCCCTTGCTAGATCAAGAAGGAGGAGACGTGGCTGTTCCGTACATGTGTTGAACGCGGAGGTGCCGTCCGTTCGGTGCTAGGATCTCCGGTGATTTGGATCACGTCGTGTTCGACTACCTCATCCCCGTTCTTTGAACGCTTCCGCTCGCGATCTACAAGGTACGTCGATGCATCTAATCACTCGTTGCTAGATGAACTCATAGATAGATCTTGGTGAAACCGTAGGAAAATTTTTGTTTTCTGCAACGTTCCCCAACAGTGGGATCAGAGCTAGGTCTATGCGTAGTTCTCTTGCACGAGTAGAACACAATTTGTTGTGGGCGTTGATGTTGTAAACTTTCTTGCCGCTACTAGTCTTATCTTGCTTCAACGGTATTGTGGCATGAAGCGGCCCGGACCAACCTTACACGTACGCTTACGTGAGACCGGTTCCACCGACTAACATGCACAAGTTGCATAAGGTGGCTGGCGGGTGTCTATCTCTCCCACTTTTGTTGGAGTGGATTCGATGAAAAGGGTCCTTATGAAGGGTAAATAGAAGTTGACAAATCACGTTGTGGCTTTCACGTAGGTAAGAAAACGTTCTTGCTAGAACCCTACTTCAGCCACGTAAAACTTGCAACAACAATTAGAGGACGTCTAACTTGTTTTTGCAGCAAGTGCTTTGTGATATGATATGGCCAAAGTTGTGATGAATGATGAATGATCTATATGTGATGTATGAGATGTTCATGCTATTGTAATAGGAATCACGACTTGCATGTCGATGAGTATGACAACTGGCAGGAGCCATAGGAGTTGTCTTTATTTTTTGTATGACCTGCGTGTCATTGAGAAACGCCATGTAAATTACTTTACTTTATTGCTAAACACATTAGCCATAGTAGTAGAAGCAATAGTTGGCGAGCAACTTCATGGAGACACAATGATGGAGATCATGATGATGGAGATCATGGTGTCATGCCGGTGACAAGATGATCATGGAGCCCCAAGATGGAGATCAAAGGAGCTATGTGATATTGGCCATATCATGTCACTATTATTATTTGATTGCATGTGATGTTTATCATGTTTTTCATCTTGTTTGCTTAGAACGACAGTAGTAAATAAGATGATCCCTCATAATAATTTCAAGAAAGTGTTCTCCCTAACCGTGCACCGTTGCGACAGTTCGTTGTTTCGAAGCACCACGTGATGATCGGGTGTGATAGATTCTAACGTTCACATACAACGGGTGTAAGACAGATTTACACACGCAATACACTTAGGTTGACTTGACGAGCCTAGCATGTGTATAGACATGGCCTCGGAACACAGAAGACCGAAAGGTCGAGCATGAGTCGTATAGAAGATACGATCAACATGAAGATGTTCACCGACGTTGGCTAGTCCGTCTCACGTGATGATCAGACACGGCCTAGCTAACTCGGATCATGTTATACTTAGATGACTAGAAGAGGGATATCTATCTAAGTGGGAGTTCATTATAATTTGATTAGATGAACTTAATTATCATGAACTTAGTCTAAAATCTTTACAATATGTCTTGTAGATCAAATGGCCAACGTAGTCCTCAACTTCAACGCATTCCTAGAGAAAACCAAGCTGAAAGACGATGGCAGCAACTATACGGACTGGGTCCGGAACCTGAGGATCATCCTCATAGCTGCCAAGAAAGATTATGTCCTACAAGCACCGCTAGGTGATCCACCCGTCCCACAGAACCAAGACGTTATGAACGCTTGGCAGACACGTGCTGATGACTACTCCCTTGTTCAGTGCGGCATGCTTTACAGCTTAGAGCCGGGGCTCCAAAAGCGTTTTGAGAGACATGGAGCATATGAGATGTTCGAAGAGCTGAAAATGGTTTTTCAAGCTCATGCCCGAATCGAGAGATATGAGGTCTCCGACAAGTTCTTCAGCTGTAAGATGGAGGAAAATAGTTCTGTCAGTGAGCACATACTCACTATGTCTGGGTTACATAACCGCTTGACTCAGCTGGGAGTTAATCTCCCGGATGACGCGGTCATTGACAGAATCCTCCAGTCGCTTCCACCAAGCTACAAGAGCTTTGTGATGAACTTCAATATGCAGGGGATGGAAAAGACCATTCCTGAAGTATTTGCTATGCTAAAATCAGCAGAGGTAGAAGTCAAGAAGGAACATCAAGTGTTGATGGTCAATAAAACCACTAAGTTCAAGAAGGGCAAGGGTAAAAAGAACTCCAAGAAGGACGGCAAGGAAGTTGCCGCGCCTGGCAAGAAAGCTGCCGGGAAGAAGCCAAAGAATGGACCCAAGCCCGAGACTGAGTGCTTTTACTGCAAGGAAAGGGGTCACTGGAAGCGGAACTGCCACAAATACTTAGCGGACAAGAAGGCCGGCAAAATAAAAGGTATATGTGATATACATGTAATTGATGTGTACCTTACCAGTACTCGTAGTAGCTCTTGGGTATTTGATACCGGTGCAGTTGCTCACATTTGTAACTCAAAGCAGGAGCTGCGGAATAAGCGGAGACAGGCGAAGGACGAGGTGACGATGCGCGTCGGGAATGGTTCCAAAGTCGATGTGATCGCTGTCGGCGTGCTGCCTCTACATTTACCTACGAGATTAGTTTTGAACCTCAATAATTGTTATTTAGTGCCAAGTTTGAGCATGAACATTGTATCAGGATCTCGTTTAATATGAGATGGCTACTCATTTAAATCCGAGAATAATGGTTGTTCTATTTATATGAGAGATATGTTTTATGGTCATGCTCCGATGGTGAATGGTTTATTCTTAATGAATCTCGAGCGTAATGCTACACATATTCATAGTGTGAGTACCAAAAGATGTAAGGTTGATAATGATAGTCCCACATACTTGTGGCACTGCCGCCTTGGTCACATAGGTGTCAAACGCATGAAGAAGCTCCATGCAGATGGACTTTTAGAGTCTCTTGATTATGAATCATTTGACACGTGCGAACCATGCCTCATGGGTAAAATGACCAAGACTCCGTTCTCAAGAACAATGGAGCGAGCAACCAACTTATTGGAAATCATACATACTGATGTGTGCGGTCCAATGAGTGTTGAGGCTCGCGGTGGCTATCGTTATGTTCTCACCCTCACTGATGACTTGAGTAGATATGGGTATGTCTACTTAATGAAACACAAGTCTGAAACCTTTGAAAAGTTCAAGGAATTTCAGAGTGAAGTTGAGAATCAACGTGACAGGAAAATCAAGTTCCTGCGATCAGATCGTGGAGGAGAATACTTGAGTCACGAGTTTGGCACACACTTAAGAAAATGTGGAATAGTTGCACAACTCATGCCGCCTGGAACACCTCAGCGTAATGGTGTGTCCGAATGTCGTAATCGCACTCTATTAGATATGGTGCGATCTATGATGTCTCTTGCCGATTTACCGTTATCTTTTTGGGGCTATGCTTTAGAGACTGCCGCATTCACTTTAAATAGGGCTCCGTTGAAATCCATTGAGACGACACCGTTTGAATTATGGTTTGGTAAGAAACCTAAGTTGTCGTTTCTAAAAGTTTGGGGATGCGATGCTTATGTCAAGAAACTTCAACCTGAAAAGCTCGAACCCGAGTCGGAAAAATGCGTCTTCATAGGATACCTAAAGAAACTGTTGGGTATACCTTCTACCTCAGATCCGAAGGCAAGATCTTTGTTGCCAAGAATGGATCCTTTCTAGAGAAGGAGTTTCTCTCGAAAGAAGTAAGTGGGAGGAAAGTAGAACTTGATGAAGTATTACCTCTTGAACCGGAAAATGGCGCAACTCAAGAAAATGTTCCTGAGGTGCCTGCACCGACTAGAGAGGAAGTTAGTGATGATGATCAAGATACTTCTGATCAAGCTCCTACTGAAATTCGAAGGTCCACAAGGACACGTTCCGCACCAGAGTGGTACGGCAACCCTGTCTTGGAAATCATGTTGTTAGATAACGGTGAACCTTCGAACTATGAAG
Organism: Triticum dicoccoides; assembly: GCF_002162155.2. NCBI lineage: Eukaryota > Viridiplantae > Streptophyta > Magnoliopsida > Poales > Poaceae > Triticum > Triticum dicoccoides. Next base: position 580,399,017 of record NC_041390.1, read on the forward strand.
AAGCGATGGCGGGCCCGGATTCCGACAAATGGCTAGAAGCCATGAAATCCGAGATAGGATCCATGTATGAAAATGAAGTATGGACTTTGACTGACTTGCCCGTTGAACGGCGAGCCATAGAAAATAAATGGATCTTTAAGAAGAAGACAGACGTGGATGGTAATGTGACCATCTATAAAGCTCGGCTTGTCGCTAAGGGTTATCGACAAGTTCAAGGGGTTGACTACGATGAGACTTTCTCACCGGTAGCGAGGCTAAAGTCCGTCTGAATCATGTTAGCAATTGCCGCATTCTATGATTATGAGATATGGCAAATGGACGTCAAAACGGCATTCCTTAATGGTTTTCTTAAGGAAGAATTGTATATGATGCAGCCGGAAGGTTTTGTCGATCCTAAGAATGCTGACAAGGTGTGCAAGCTCCAACGCTCGATTTATGGGCTAGTGCAAGCATCTCGGAGTTGGAACATTCGCTTCGATGAGATGATCAAAGCGTTTGGGTTTACGCAGACTTATGGAGAAGCCTGTGTTTACAAGAAAGTGAGTGGGAGCTCTGTAGCATTTCTCATATTATATGTAGATGACATACTTTTGATGGGAAATGATATAGAACTCTTGGACAGCATAAAGGCCTACTTGAATAAGAGTTTTTCAATGAAGGACCTTGGAGAAGGTGCTTATATATTAGGCATCAAGATCTATAGAGACAGATCAAGACGCCTCATAGGTCTTTCGCAAAGCACATACCTTGATAAGATATTGAAGAAGTTCAATATGGATCAATCTAAGAAGGGGTTCTTGCCTGTGTTACAAGGTATGAAATTGAGCTCAGCTCAATGTCCGACCACGGCAGAAGATATAGAAGAGATGAGTGTCATCCCCTATGCCTCAGCCATAGGTTCTATTATGTATGCCATGCTGTGTACCAGACCTGATGTAAACCTTGCCGTAAGTTTGGTAGGAAGGTACCAAAGTAATCCCGGCAAGGAACACTGGACAGCGGTCAAAAATATCCTGAAGTACCTGAAAAGGACTAAGGAAATGTTTCTCGTTTATGGAGGTGATGAAGAGCTCGTCGTAAAGGGTTACGTCGACGCTAGCTTCGATACAGATCTGGATGACTCTAAGTCACAAACCGGATACGTGTATATTTTGAATGGTGGGGCAGTAAGCTGGTGCAGTTGCAAGCAGAGCGTCGTGGCGGGATCTACATGTGAAGCGGAGTACATGGCAGCCTCGGAGGCAGCACATGAAGCAATATGGGTGAAGGAGTTCATCACCGACCTAGGAGTCATACCCAATGCGTCAGGGCCGATCAAGCTCTTCTGTGACAACACTGGAGCTATTGCTCTTGCCAAGGAGCCCAGGTTTCACAAGAAGACAAGGCACATCAAGCGTCGCTTCAACTCCATTCGTGAAAATGTTCAAGATGGAGACATAGAGATTTGTAAAGTACATACGGACCTGAATGTAGCGGATCCGTTGACTAAACCTCTCCCTAGAGCAAAACATGATCAACACCAAAATTCCATGGGTGTTCGATTCATCACAATGTAACTAGATTATTGACTCTAGTGCAAGTGGGAGACTGTTGGAAATATGCCCTAGAGGCAATAATAAAAGGATTATTATTATATTTCTTTGTTCATGATAATTGTCTTTATTCATGCTATAATTGTATTATCCGGAAATCGTAATACATGTGTGAATAATAGACACCAACATGTCCCTAGTAAGCCTCTAGTTGACTAGCTCGTTAATCAACAGATAGTCATGGTTTCCTGACTATGGACATTGGATGTCATTGATAACAGGATCACATCATTATGAGAATGATGTGATGGACAAGACCCAATCCTAAACATAGCATAAGATCGTATAGTTCGTTTGCTAGAGTTTTTCCAATGTCAAGTATCCTTTCCTTAGACCATGAGATCGTGTAACTCCCGGATACCGTAGGAGTGCTTTGGGTGTGCCAAACATCACAACATAACTGGGTGACTATAAAGGTATACTACGGGTATCTCCGAAAGTGTCTGTTGGGTTGACATGGATCAAGACTGGGATTTGTCACTCCGTATGACGGAGAGGTATCACTGGACCCACTCGGTAATGCATCATCATTATGAGCTCAAAGTGACCAAGTGTCTGGTCACGGGATCATGCATTACGGTACGAGTAAAGTGACTTGCCGGTAACGAGATTGGACGAGGTATTGGGATACCTTCGATCGAATCTCGGGCAAGTAACATATCGATTGACAAAGGGAATTGTATACGGGGTTGCTTAAATCCTCGACATCGTGGTTCATCCAATGAGATCATCGTGGAGCATGTGGGAGCCAACATGGGTATCCATATCCCGCTGTTGGTTATTGACCGGAGAGTCATCTCGGTCATGTCTGCATGTCTCCCAAACCCGTAGGGTCTACACACTTAAGGTTCGGTGACGCTAGGGTTGTAGGGATATGTATATGCAGTAACCCGAATGTTGTTCGGAGTCCCGGATGAGATCCCGGACGTCACGAGGAGTTCCAGAATGGTCTGGAGGTAAAGAATTATATATAGGAAGTGCTATTTCGGCCATTGGGACAAGTTTCGGGGTTATCGGTATTGTACCGGGACCACCGGAAGGGTCCCAGGGGCCCACCGGGTGGGGCCACCTACCCCGGGGGGCCACATGGGCTGTAGGGGGTGCGCCTTGGCCTACATGGGCCAAGGGCACCAGCCCCAATAGGCCCATGCGCCTAGGGTTTCCAAAAGGGAGGAGTCCCACTAGTGGAAGGCACCCCTAGGTGCCTTGGGGGGAGGGAAACCTCCCTTGGCCGCCGCCCCCCCTAGGAGATTGGATCTCCTAGGGACGGCACCCCCCCCTTGGCCCTCCTATATATAGTGGGGGAAGGAGGGCTTTTCATCCATGCCTTTGGTTGCATCCTTCTCCCTCTCCAACACCTCCTCCTCCTCCATAGTGCTTGGCGAAGCCCTGCCGGAGTACTGCAGCTCCATCAACACCACGCCGTTGTGCTGCTGCTGGTGCCATCTCCCTCAACCTCTCCTTCCCCCTTGCTGGATCAAGAAGGAGGAGACGTGGCTGTTCCGTACGTGTGTTGAACACGGAGGTGCCGTCCGTTCGGTGCTAGGATCTCCGGTGATTTGGATCACGTCGTGTTCGACTACCTCATCCCCGTTCTTTGAACGCTTCCGCTCGCGATCTGCAAGGTACGTATATGCATCTAATCACTCGTTGCTAGATGAACTCATAGATAGATCTTGGTGAAACCATAGGAAAATTTTTGTTTTCTGCAACGTTCCCCAACACAGTCCACTTCAGATGCATGTCGGTCGTTGACCATGCTGACCACGCCACGCCAAGAGCATCAGGGCGGTGGACGACGGCGAGGCCTAAGAAGGGAATGACACGGAGCAGGGAAGACTCGGCCGTTGTTTTTGTTTCCCACGCGGAGGGGAGTACGACTGTACGAGGGTTTACTGGTTCGTCTACCATCGTCGGAGAATAACAGCAGGTGTGGGTGAGTAGAGGGATGGCTAGGCCAGCGATGGGAGTACGGTGGGGCGGTGAGGCCTGTGCGGCAGCACAACCGGCCGCGGAGAGGAGGGAGCAGGCAGTCCCGCCGGCGCTTGTTTGAGCGGCTGGAGCAGGAAGAGCAGAGATTGAAGAAGCACGACGGCCGTTGGATGGCCTCAAATATGTGAAAAGCCTCAAATATGTGAAAAACAACATACAGCCCATCTGCCATTATTTCAAATAATTTACAGCCCATTTGCTAATTCTTACGGGTTTTTTTGGAGCCGATGTTCTTTATGTTAGCATTACAGCCCATATTGTGGCCACGGTTAAAAAATTATACGAAATTTTGCATATGTCGGTGTGCTCTGAACTGTTTTTAATCCCGAAATTTCGAGTCACATTCAGACTAATTTTAAAAATAAATGTATATCAATATAAAATCTAATAAAAAAAGATATTTGAAAATAATTGCCGGTTTGATGTGTTTTCAAAATGTACAACCCATTTCTCATTACTGATAGGCCATTTTCTCGGCCAGCCGAATGAAGCTCTCCTCGTCTTGAAAGATTTGCAGCCCAACAGGCCTGATAAAGCTACTTACTTGACAAATCACAAAAGAACTGGGCTAGCCATTTTCAGAAAGAAAGAAAACTACTGGGCTGGTCTGTGGTAAACATAAAAGAAAAGGCTGTCTAGACAGGCCAGAGTGTCCCGCACAGCCCAGTTGACACCCTGCTTCCGTCTCAAAAACAAATTAGATAAATGCCACTCCAATTATGGCGATTCATAAAAATGCCACTGCAATTTCCAAACTTTGAAAAATGCGTCTGCAATTTTTGCAAACTTTGAAAAACGCCACTGCAGTTTGCAAACTTTGAAAAATGCCACTCCAAACTTCAAAAAATGCCACTAGAAATGGCATAAAATGGCATTTTTCAAAGTTTGGAAATTGCAGTGGCATTTCTCGGATACACCAGATTTGGAGTGACATTTATCAAATTAACCCAAAACAAAAATAACTGGGCAAGCTGCTGGGTCCCTGGTGTCAGCCGCTCGTTGTGCAATTCTCTCGTTTATTGACTACGTTGACAATGGCATGGGACCCAGATGTCAGAAATCCACTAGGAGGAGCCATTTTTTTATTGGCTTGAAATAAGGAGGCACTTGCTTACGTACTGCCATGACCTTGGCGGGTCCCTGCTGTCATCCTCTCCACGTACAATCATCTCCCGATTGTGTATGCGTCAACTTGCTAGGACCACAAGTCAGTCTCTAAACCGTGGAGGACAAATACAACTCATTTAAAAAATAACAGCCAATTCCATACGTTCAAACAGAAAGTTCAACATTCAGAGCAAAGTAACAGGTCTGATCCACATATAGAGTACTGAACTTCCACGTTGACAACCATCATAGCCAAGATAACTATCTACTCCCACTAACACTCTAGTAGCGTACAAGTACTAACTTACTCTTAGCTAACTAGACGATGCCGGCCGCCATCTGTTGTCCATGCTAAACGCCAGCACCGACGTCCTCCGCCTCGCTTGGGACTTAGCAGAGGTACGATAGGGCGCGTTGCTCGTGCGCATTGGCCCTTTCCATACCGGCGTGGTCCACCGAAGCTTCGGCTTCCAAGCGGGAAACCCACTTGACGAGCTGGTAGTAAAAATCAGCGTCGTGAACGCGTGCGTGCCCGACAGCCTCCAGGGCTATTTGCCGGGCGCCGGCCTCCACGTAGTCGGCCCAGTTGCGGGCGCTCTGCTCGCGACTCAAAGCGTCGGTGCGCTGCTGCTCCATGTCCCGCTGGCGGCGCAAATCGGCGATACGCTGCTCCTCCGCCAGGCGGTCGTGCTCCAACAACTCCTGCTCCTCCGCCATGCGGTCGCGCTCCAACAACTCCTCGATCTCCGTATTGTCATCTAAAGACGGATAGAATGCCTCCTCCCTCCATCTGCCTTCCGGTGAAAACCCGAATACTAGTTCCGACGGTGACCGCCTCCAACGTCGCCTACCGCGGACGGGCGGGGGCATGGCGGACGTGGCGAGCAACGTCGGGCCGGTGGGGGCTTATGAGGATATGGCGAGTTGGGTCACAGTGGCACCTGAGAAGGCCGGGAAACAATACTTATAGGCGGAAGGTAGCGCGACGGTCATCGGAATTCAATGCATAATGGCTTAGCGTGCCAGCTTGCTGTGGAAAACTAGAGAAACTGAAATTATGACTATGCCATCCCATCCCGTCTGGGTCGCACGCCGGCATGGCGGTCAAACGAGTGCACTCGAATCATCTCCCTCCTTGTCAATAATGATTCCACGGATTTAAAGCGTATCTTTTTTCGCATCAGTTAGCTGCCTTAATTACGGTCGGTTGCATGCAGGCACTCAGAATCACTCGCAGGCAGTACGCGAAGCAGCATGCAATGAGTCGCAGCCGAGGGCACGCATGCAACCACTTAAATTGCTGGAATTAATTAGGCTTAAACTTCTGCATGCCGTTAATTATTGCCATGCCTTGGTCTTGCTGCTTTGCTCACGGACTAATAAATCCCGGACGGAGGGAGTACCTTGGTTGATGAGAGGTTGGAATTAAGCCCTACAAACCGGAAAGGAGGTACTAGTACGTGTGTGATCCGCTATTTATTCGTGTAGGATCAAGTTGGTCGTTTCTTGAATTGAGCCCTGCAAACCGGAAAGGAGGTAGTATGTGCGTGATCCGCTATTTATCCGTGTAGGATCGATAGTGTAGCTTGTCAGTTTCTGCAGAGGTAGGCATTTTTATCCGTGTAGGATCGATAGTGTATCCTGTCAGTTTCTTCAGAGGTAGGCATTTTTATTCAAAAAACTGCCACTTCGCATCTTGCGTCGCAAATAAAACTGCCAGGAGCGCATTTGTAGGCTAGCTAGTGATCGATCAGTAACTTGTAAACACCGAGCGAACAGAAATAAGTAACTGTTAATGCATCTTAATGATTCACAGATCATATACAAATATGTAGCTCCAAAAGCAAAGATCAGCCACTTCGGATCTTCCCTCGCAACTAAAACTAACTAGTACGATTCCCATACATAAGATCAACATGTTAATGCATCTCAATGATTCACATATCATATACAAATATGTAGCTCCAAAAGCAAAGATCTAGAAAAAAAATATGTTCTTCCTACTAACATGGATGCTTCTCTTGGCCAACATTCAGTACAGACTGAAAGACAAATTTGTTTGTGAAGTCTACAATTCCTCTTGCAAACGTAAGTGGTTTCACCAACAGCTGGAACCATGAGAATGAACCACACATGATGGAGGAACATTCACTGCAATATGATTTGGTCTTCTCTCGATCACAGGGCGAGACTATTTTTGGAAAACAAACTTTAACTTAGGCAAAATGATGCCCATTGTATAATCAGACCAAAGCAATGAAGCACCTAGTGTTGGCCAATAAATACTACAGTACTACTTTTCTGCAATCCATGAAGTGACTATCCAATCTTTCTGTGTCTATTTTCAAATGGCACTGCATGCAGTGACTATACTATTCTCTTGTGCAGTTCAACCAAAATTGCGGGCACTTTGTTTGTTTGCCAAATAGCAACGGGCAGACATCTCACAAATATCAAGCAGCTAGTAAACATATACCACACCTTGTATTTTCGGTTTAAACATGTCTCTTCCGCTTAGCATCTGTCATGTTCTGCACTGGACAATCTGATACAGTTATGTTTTGCCCTGGACAATTTCATACTGAATTGATTTGCTGGTTCAGAGCAGAAATATAGCGCCTATTCTTCATCAGACCAAGGATATCCATGTTCGCAGTGATGGAAGAGGTGAAATCGATACAACCAAAATTGACCATCCAATCATTGAATCTTGTCTTGCACCGCCAATGTAGGTCCACCCTGCCAATAAATTCACATGCAAACCACTAGTATTACTATCTAATGACAGTACAAAAAGAGTAGCAAGATAGTAGCAAACCATGTACCTTCATAATGAACAGCTCATAGTGCCACCAATTGGATATAAAGGTTTGGAAAAAAACATGCTCCTAATGCTGAAGCAGTTGGACTTTTTGTGCAGTTCCACTAAAATCGAGCATCCCTGTTTGCATAGGTATTGAAAGTGTGATTACTCTAAAAGTGGCACTAGTTGAAGCATAGACTCACAAATATAAGCATTCCAATTTCTTAATGGGAAAAGGTAGCAAGACTGTTTCTAACCACCTGTTTGAAGGAATTAATAAAGCAACAATGGCTGATGTCAGGAAGGCATACATAGTTTTTTCTGGAAAAATGATCCATTCCTGACCTTTCCTCTTCTTTTAAGCAATTTTGTGTAGTTCTACTAAAATAAAATTCCATCACCGCCTTGACAATTCAGTGACACTGTACAAAAGGAAATGACTTAACATTACATCATGATGTCAGGTATGTAGTCGACAAGCATTAGAGACAAACATACAAACCTCCTCAAGAGAACAACTGGAGGAGGTGCCCACTCTTGACCTTTCCTCTTTTCTTCATAATTGTCTATGCAGTTTAACCAAAATAAAATGACATCAGCACCTTGGCATTTTGGTGACACTGTACAAAAAAATTAACTTATCTCATGAAAGTGAGGTATGTAATCTATAAGCATTAACAGTGCAAAAATCTGAAGGTAGTAACAAGTTTCATCGTTGGTATACTGGCTGTGCAACAGCATTAGAATGCCTTAGCTGAAAAATCTTTAATACATCCACAATCAACAGCTAACCCTGAAATAATCCAGTGACATTAAATGGCATTGCTTAAATTTATGGGTGGCATTAGTTAAATGTGGCATCACTTTAGCAATAGCATTGCTTGACTTGACTGCTGGCGTTATACTAACAGCAAAAAAAGTGGCAATAAGAGCATGGGAGGCCCATTCGGACAGTGGGCGCACCAGTACGATGTACCTTCACGGACGCAGAGTGGTGAGGGAGGTATGGTTGCCCAGAGCACCAAATATCCAGGCAGCATATGTGGATTACGTCCCATTTTTGTTCTCTTTAGCCACCTTTTTCCTATGCGAGGACAACAAACCGATCGACCTGGTCATTCTCTATTGCGTTGTCATGCCTTTCTACCCTTCTTCAACAAAGAGACACGAGACTCGTTCCTTAGCTACTAATTTTCCCCTTTTCAACCTAGATGCAGGTTCGATGCCTACTCTCTTGGACAGTACAGTCTCCCTTCCTTTCCTTATTCAACCCAGACATGGATTAGTCTACATGAAGTAGGGTTTCCTTTAATAGTGCAAATTATGGTTTTCGTCTGCGTGGCCAGCAGAGCAGAGGATAGAAAATTGGGAAGATGGTGGAGTGGAAAAAGATCCACATGCAACGACGTGGCAGATGGGGCAATAGAGCAAGGTTATGGTTCGAAAAGAGGTAGCATACCCGAGGGTCAGCGGGAAGTGGCTTCGCTCGTGGTCGTTGTCCTCTGCACACACTACAACAACAAGTTTAGGGACGGAGGCCATCCCGCGCGGGCACTAGGTCTGAGAGGACGGCCTTGTCGTCAGTGCGTGACCTCGCTCGCCGACGACGAGTGCGTCAACGTTGCACGTCCTTTTCTTCCCCGGCGGATCTGTGACCACCGGTGAGGAGGGAGAGAGGGGCTGTCTTTTTTAGATCTGGAGAGAGGGTGGTAGTGTGAGAAGCAAGTGGGCAGCCCTTAGCAAGAAAGCGCTCAAGCTCCAGCCTAAATATCTTTTTTATACTACTAGTACTGGAGGTGGAGTAGTGGTAGAGTAGTTTATATTTTCTCTGCGTACAGTACTAGTTAGTCGTGCTTCAAAACTGATCGGCACGCCATTAAAAAAATAAAGGTCCATAACTAATGCAGCACCTCGGGCCAACGCGGCCAGATCGCATTTTGCACGAGAAATTACACACCATGTTTCATTGACATGTGGTCCCTTTCCAACATATCAGTGAGACGACGGCGAGTAGTAGGAGTATTTCCAAACAGACGTGTAGGCCGGGACGCCTCTTCGTGAACTGTGGCAAACTCGCAACCGTCCGCTGACTCTTCGCCTTTCCCTCTCGATTTGGAACTGCTGTCGCACACTCTTCCTCTCCCTCTTCCATTTTCCTTTAGCCCTTCACCCTTTCTTCTGCCATTGTTCGATCGTCTTCTCCATGGAGGGAACAGGCCAGAAACAACCCCGTTATTCTTGCCCCGATCTAAAAGATGACGTGGTGGAGGAACTCATTGGTCGGTGCGACATCATCACCTTAGCTAGCATGGCAGGTTCGTTCAAGCCCATTCTCGACTCAACTAATAACATCATTACCAGGAACCCAAGAGTCAAGGAGCGGTTTGATCTCCCCTATCTTCTTCGCTGTGACCCTGATGACTGGCGCCGGCACGACGAAGGCCTTGCCCTGTGCCAGTTGATGTCGCTTGATAATGATACGTATGATGTTAAGATGCCATCACTTGAGGGCAAGGCTTGGGCGGGCGCAAATGGAGATTGGGTTGTTTACATTGGGTCCAACTGCGAGTGGGAACTTGTGAATGTGTACACTCGTGACCGGGTTCCACTTCCAAAAATCTCAGTAGACTGCCCAGAGGTTGAGCACACCGGTATTGTACGCACGTTCAAATACGATCATGGTGACTGTCTTCTATGGAAGATAGCAATTTGTCGAGTTCCCACCCGCTCTTGGAATTACAACAACTATCAAGTTGTTGCTATCTTCGACAAGCTTGTTGCCGTCCTTCATGGTTCGACTCGATGGATATTGCTCAAAAATCAATTTATGTACACGGATGAGTACTGTGATGCAATTCAATACGAGGGCCTTGTGTTTGCTGCCACCACTCGTGGCACTGTTTTTGCATGGGATCCTCGTAGTTTCGGTACGTTTGTCTTCCACCATAATTATAATTGTTTCATCCACATGCATGCGGGTTAGCAAGTTTCCCTTTACTAATTAACCTTCTTCTTGTGTTTCCAAGGTCCTGTGAACATCCCACCACCTATACTTGAAAATTTTTATAACCAAGGGGGAGATGACGATGGTGATGATCACGAGCATGAGGACGAGCAGAACCCATATACTCAGTGGCGCCTGGCAACTAATTCCGATGGATCACCTCTTCTTGTGTGTATACAGCCCACTGATGATGTTACTACTAAGGAAGCAGGTGTAGTCTCCCATGGTCGCACTCTTCGGACCTATTCCAACACCCGTTGCATGGTATTCAGGATGGATACTAGTGTGCTAGCGCCAACTCCTTCTCCCTGGTACAGAATTGATAGTCTTGGAGAAAACTCGCTCTTCCTTGGACAAAACTATCCGGTGATGGTGAAAGGCGATCCAACTGCTATTGACACAACATTAACAGTACCATTTATGAGAAGCAACTGTGTCTATACCTCGGACATTTGGGTGGTTCCCTACCCTGGGACTGATATAGTAGGCCGCTTCAGCCTGGATGATTAGTCATGCATTGGTTTCCAGATCGACAATCGATGGCCCGTCCCAGAGAATCACTTGTGGTTCAAAGCAAGCGTTTCCAACTCCTAGGAATGGTTGAGTTGAAGTTCATTTCATTGCTTGTTATTTGTTGTGTGGTGAAAACTTTAGTATTTATAATGTATCCTCGTTGTCGATGTGGGTTGATGACCTGTTGTATGTAATAAAATGATATGTGTGTGATAAACTTACTAAATTTATGAATGGCTTTCGAGTCGCTTCTCTAAATTTGTACTAGCTTCACATGCTTCGCGCGTCGGGCAGGTGTTTTTACTGTAGCCATATGTTAATGTGTTCGCTGTACGTAACCAGCACCTCGAATCCTCGATACCAGTACTATATAGTAGGAGTAAGTAGTAGGAGTAGTAGGGTGGCATGGGCCAGAACAAGCATTCACGTCCAGGAGTATGGCACACGCCACCACCACGACATCCATCTGACACCATATTATTTCTTGGAGTCCATGCTAGAGCAATCTCTTCAACCTCGTCGTTTCTCTAACTTCAGCCATCGCGCGGCGGGCGAGGTGGGGGTTTGCCGATAGTCAGTTTCCTAAACTGCGGTCCCACTTGTAAGGCCAACTCCAACACACGACCCCAAACGCACCTCCGTTTTGCACGAACTCCAATGATAATTTTGACTAGAAAAGCAAGACCAAAGAAAACAAGAACCACACGAATACATTTTACTACTCCTGTAAGTTGGATTAGTGCCTTCTCGATGCATTCATTGTTGATCTGCGGAGGCTCGATCTTGCGTCTGTGCTAGCTAAAAGTGATAGAACATCTACTAAATTGCGCTCTATCAATATATGGATGTACTCTTCTTCCCAATACAAAAACTTGCATCCATTCTACTCCCTCCGTTGCACAATACATGCCTTCTATTTGTCAATATATATATGTATCTAGACATGTCTTAGTATGTAGGTACGTCCATTTTTGGACAAATGGAAGTCAAGTATTTTGGAACGGAGGGAGTACACAATAAATTTTTTAAGTTAGCACAACTAGTCTAATCCGAGAGCAGAACCAAAGATTTGGTCGGGTTCTTCCTCCTTTTGCCGACACGTGGGACATCCAGCATCCAGGTCGTGTCATGAAAGAAAATAGAGTGGTAGTTGAAGCCACGAGATGTGCATCTTGGGTTAAACTGTAAATAGAATCTTACTACTCTTGAGTAACTCCAAAAGCGGCCACCGAAAATCTTTATTGGATTTGTTTTTCATCACCAGCACGTCGAGGTGAAAGATGTGCAGGTTCAGTGGGTCCTCTTGCGTTTTCAATGACATGTGGGAACGCATGTGAGCAAACAGACGATGGGCTCTGCGCGTCCGTTGGCTGGCTGAGAAGAGAGATAGAGGAGGGCTGAGCACGGACTGCAGGAAATTTGTTCTACGTACCTCGATATAGGCTCGATATAGTGGGGTGGCATGGGCCATAACTAGCATTCACGTCTAGCAGTACGGCACACGCCACCCACACGAGTCCCATCCGACACCAAATTTCTTGGAGTCCGTGCTATAGCCATCTCTTCTCCCTCCTGTTTTCTCAGCCATTGCGCGATGGGCGGGGTGGGGGTTTGCCGATAGTTGGTTTGCTCAACTGCGGTCCCACTTGTCAGTGAAAATGCAACACCGCACGCATTCCCGCTTGAGCGGCGTGCCAGACCAACCGTGTGGGGGTGCGACACGAACACGGCAGGCTTTTCCTTTTGAACTCGTAACTTGTAAATTTTGGTTCTGCTCCATGGCGCGACCGATAGATAGAAAATAACGATTTTGCCTAGAGTAATGAGAAGTTTGGTTCTGGCGCCGTTCATGCATGGAGTACGTACGAAAATTATGAAGTTGATGTGAAAGGTAAGATAATTACTGTAGTATCATATACTACTACATGGATTTTATGGAAAGATAAAAATACATACGGATCCATCAACATTCAACGACATCCTCATGCTCTAGTGCGCCGGGTCACCAACCGACGTGTGAGGAGCAGCGACGTTGGCGGCGAGCTCAATGTGCTTCTGAACAGTGTCGTCCAAGGTTGCCCTGCGCTCCAAGAAGGCCAGCGTCCTATCGTCCTCCTCTTGCATGTAGTAGTCCTTGTGGACGATTTGCACATAGACATGGGTGATTATGTCGATGGTGTCTTGCTGCGCCAGGCGCTGCGCGGCGAGTGCGACCTCGAGGTGGACATTCTCTGGCGCGACGGCGGGCAGTCGCAGGGCCACCAGTGCGTCGAAGAGGTTGTTACCGTAGTGGCCGTTGAGGGTGGCGGGCATCGCAGAGCCTGGGCGTGTCGGCTGGAGGCTTACGTCAAAGTCGTTCGCAAGCTTCTTGACGAAGGTGAACTTCTCGAGGAAACCGACGAGGACCTCGTCGAACAAGGAGATAAAGATGTCGTCCAAGCGGCCCCTCGCCCTGGTGGCCTCAAGCAATACTAACTGGAGACGTTCCTCGGTGCCGGGCCGTAGGCCGGCGTCATGGACCATCTGGCACAGCCGGCTGATGCTCGCGCTCATCGCCTACATGGGTCTAGCGTAGCTTCTAGTCAACTGATCTTGCGATTCGAGTGATCACTCAGCCCTTGGTTAGCGTGCGTAGGTGCGTAGGATTTCGTACTACTCCTCGGCCCTCTACTGCACCTGCCTTTGGTTGTATGATAGGTGGGCCAGCCACCGCCTGGGGCCACGTGTCATTCACCCAAAGGCAGTTGTCGTAAGTCAATGAAGCTGCGTCCCCCTCCGTGCCGGTGCAGTATAGTCATCTCACTGGACCTCTAGTTGGGGCCAGACAAGAGAAGTTTGATGTTTACTGGTTTATTGGTCCCCTTTGCATTTTGCACCAAGTTTTGACCTTTGATTTAACTAATAAAATGTTAATGCATGTAAACAAAAATGTTGTATAAGTCACCTTACGAAAACCAAATAATCCCAAAATACTTAGGCACGGTGCATTAACTCCCTCCTTGTTTCTTATTTCGTGACATATCAACCAATGAGAGATGTGGGCCGTGCATGCTTTCAATGACTTGAGACTACCAAACATGACATGCAGTGTTTAGTTCATTTCATGTAATCCTATTAGTACTCTAGTTAGGAGTAGCAAAAAACATTAAGTTCTCTCGCCGATAGGAATAAAACACCATGTATTTATTTACAGAGGGAGTAGTACATTTTTTGTGACATGCATTACTAGATATTGCTAGTCAAATACTAAAATCCAGATGGACGTGGTAGTACTCCTAAATCCAGACGGTGGTGCTACTAGTACTACTAGTAGTACTACCAATGTAGTAGTAGGAGTACTAGCACTGTACTACTCGTTGGTCAAATTATTACGTGCTGCTCCTCACAGTGAAGTGACAAGACCCTACGCCGGAGATGACACCTGAGTATAGGCGCCGTGTTCGGCATACCATAGTCAGCCTCACCGTCTGCAGTCACTATCATCATGGCTGTAGAGCTAGCCTGCTTACAACTAGCCCTGTTCAACATAATTTCCAGTGCGTAGATGCCCGTGCATTGCACGGAACACCAAGATTGGGGGTGGACGGCTCCGGCAGCGGCCATCGCGCCAGATTTTTCCACGGCCTTCTACTCCTAGATGTGGTGGGGAGGAGATGAGGCTGATTGTGAGGGACAAGGAGTTGTTTGTAAATAAGGAACAAGTGCGGGCATCATTTTGCAAAAATGGAGAAGGTTGGTTTGTATGCGTCAGATCTAGATCCGACGGCTATTGGTGAAAGATGGGAGGCACAACATCATCACCAACTCAGGATCTGTTCGATACGCAGGATTTTGAAATTGCAGGAATAGGACACGGCAATATTACAAGTTTCAAACTGATATTACAAATGTTAGGAGTAATGCTGCACCTACGAAGAGGGAATTACTAGGAAGTTTACGTAAGAACTTTCGTTACTTTAGGTGGATGCAGCATTATCGTATAAACTAAAATCCACTGCCCTGACAAGTCACCAATGGGCAAATAAGTTTTCAAGTCTCTGGCCACTTGATGTTTCAAAAACAAATTCAGCTTCTGCGGAGACTTTGTCATTTAGGCTTAGACGCTTGCGGTGATCATCACGCCATTCATTGTTGCACCAGAGAACACCAAACCTCATTACCTTGAGCACACTTGCCTCCAGAACAAAGAACCTGGCCAATTTAATCTCAGATGTGCTACCTCGGTAGTCGATCAAATCAATTTCTGTAAGATGGAGATCAAGGCATTCCATGAGATTGTTATAGTGCAACACATTTTTCACTTTCGGGTCTTTTTTTATCTGCAAAAGAAGAGAACATATTAGAGCAGCTGGCTGCATAAGATTGCCGTGTCATCAAGAGGTACCAATATCATTCGCTCATACGATAGGGTTGGATGGCTAGTGATATTTTTTCACTCTCTCTCTCTCTCTTTTTGTTTCCTCTCATTTAACTAGGAGCACGTGAAGAGCTTGGGCATTTGTTGCCTTCCACTATGTGGCCGATGCCATATTTCGCAAAAGTATGCCACATAACACGCATCGATGTCAAATCAAAAGATTTTGGCACCGCTCTCGCGATGTGAGAGAGTTGGCACCGCTGTGCACACAAACCCACATGTATAAACAAATCAATCAAACCAACTACACCAGCCTCTCACTCTCCCAAACAAGTGTTTTTTATTGCCTCAGTCCTCTCTCTCTCCCACGCAGTGTTTTTTCATTGCGTGAGTTAATTTGGCACCGGAGCAAAGTAGGTGATCCAGATAGGGACACCAGGTGAGCAATGGAGGGGCATCGATGCCAAATGCATCACAAGTGAATTTGGCACATGTTTTGGCCTACATAGCCCACTTTTGTAATACTACCTCGTATTTAGTATAAAATTTTGACCATAGATTTACCTAAGAAAATGCCAATGCATGTCACTAAAAATTACACCATTTGAAATTATGTTCAAATACGAATCCAACGATATAGTTCTTAGTGACATGCATTAACATTTTGTCAGTTAAATCTATGGTCAAATTTTGATACTACAAAATTGGAAGAGTAAACCAGGACGGAGGTAGTACTTGCTCTTAGGGTAACCATAGAGTTACTGGAGTAGTCTAAGTTACTTTCCACTATGACTATCCTAGGCTACTATAGTAGTACAACATAAAAACGATGCAGGTGATCACGTGAGAAAAAATACTAAAAACATTTCTTTCGGTGCAGTGCGTAGATGCAGTTTTGAACACTACACTTGTCATCGTAATTTGGTTTCAACTTACTAGCGTGCGGGGTGCTACCCCGAGTGGTTTCAACTTTGTTTACTTCACCGTGTGTCAGATGGGCCTCTAGTTTACTTATTTTCACCCACTGCCACATGGGCCAACACACGAAGATACAGAACATGAGCTGACAAGGCAGCATGTGGATTGGTTGACCTGTCAACTAAACAATATACGGAGCTATACGCTGACACAGTAAGCATATAATCTGTCGGTATAGAGAGTTCGAGTGAGAGGGGAGGCCCGTGAGAGATAGCAGAGAGAGAGAGAGAGAGAGAGAGAGAGAGAAAGATCTACTCCCTCCGTTCGATAATGTAGTTCCAACATTTTTTAAGTCAAACTTTTGAAACTTTGACCAAGTTTATAAAGAAATTACTTATATCTACAATACCAAAGATAAATGATAGTATGAAGTAAGTACATGTTGTGATGAATCTAATGATCGTTCCAGATGTAAATGTTTTTCTCCACATATACCTGGTCAAACGTTTCTGAGGGTTGACTTTTCAAAACATCCATATGCTTATGGACGTGACAGAGTCCCTAACAAGAGAGAGAGAGAGTGAAAAAATTGTGTGTGCGTGTGTGAAAGAGACATGGACAATGCACGATAAAAGTAGAGAAAAAGCGTGCATGTCTTATGCAAACATATCACACATGCATCTTCAACAATGGAGGCAAGGTGAGGAGATAGTGTGTGGTTGTTTGGAACCGAGAGAGCAAGACCCCTAGCACGTGGCCAAGAGGGGTCTGACAAACAAGGGAGAGAGGTCGAGAGAGACGTACGGAGAAAATGCAGACATGGGGAGGAGAGAGTGTATGTTTGTCATAGAGAGATCCCCTGGAGATCGTGACGGGACTACATGGGTGGGAGATCGAGTGACAAGGTGTGTGCGCAATAGAAGATGCCCCGAGAGATATCGAGATAGACGTATGGATGGAAGGAGACAATACGTGTGTTCCTAATGGCTAGTAAGAGATAATCATACTTAGGAGGGAGGGGGAGTGCTTGCGTCTATGATGGATTGAGAGATTATGGTACTTAGGGGGGTGTCACATGGAGAGAGAACAAGGGCGGAGAGTGTTGGATGGGTCTATATGTATAGCGCGAGCGAGACATGTGTATGTGTGAACCAGTGAGATATAAGGCCAGTTTCGCTTGCGTCCTGAGCATCTTTTGCCTGGCCTGGGGTTGTGGCTGGATTTCATGCACGCTTGTTTGGTTACTATCCTGTGAAAAAGAAAGCCTGCCTGGCCTGGGTTCCCTTGCACTTTAATTAGCCTGGCTGAACTCCAGACACTGCAGGTAGCCTGGCCCAGGCGACTGATTTCGAACGCCTGGTCGTGCCTGGTCGTGTGGCCACGAGGCTAACAGCAACATGGATGGATATTAGCATTAAATAATTGATGCATGGATTGATTGATGGGACGTTGATGCTTTGCCTGGCCCAGGCATGAACCAAACGCTTCAGCACCACACAAGCCTGGCCAGGCAGAAATATTTTACATCTCACGTCCACACCAGGCAGTATCGGCCATCAAGGCATGAGGGTCAGGTCATGAACCAAACTGACCAATAAAGTTTGAGAGAGATTGAGGAGCCCCGATAAGGCTGAGTGGTGCATCAGATAGCTGAGAGGGGGAAAGAGATATTCCATCCACTCGATAATGCAGTGCATGTAAATTTTTTAGAAGTCAAACTTTGGAAACTTTGATCAGGTTTACACAAATGTTATTTATATCTACAATACCAAAGATACATCATACAAAACTACATCTCATGGTGAATCTAATGGTATATGTTTGCCGTACTAGATGTAATTCTTTCTCCACGTACATGGTCAAACTTTGTGATGTTTGACTTTTCAATAAATCTATATGCTATGGACCGAGGAGAGTGCCTCAGTCGAGACAGATCAAGTGCGTGTGAAGGAGAATGAGTAAGTGTGCAAAAAGAGTATGTGTGTGAAAGAGAAAGTGACAACAAACGATAAATTAGAGAGAGAGTGTGTTTTTCGTTTCTTATGCGAACATATCACGCATGCATCTCCGAGATGGAAAAGCGAGGCGAGGAGATACACGAAGATAGCTAGTGTGTGATTGTTTGCAACGGAGAGAGACACCCCTGTAGCACATGTCCAATAGAGGTGTGGCCAACAAGGAACAAAGGTCGATAGGGACACATGGATGGCATGGACGCATGGGGAGGGAGAGAGGGTGTGTTTGTGATAGAGAGATCCCGTCGAGATCGTGAGGGGACTATATGGGTGGGAGATCGAGGGAGTGCGTGCGCGATAGAAAGATGCCCCGAGAGAAATTGAGATAGACCATGCACATGTTTGTGATGGAGACTAAGATTAGCTAGTCATATACATATAGGGGGACTGCATGTGCCTACAATTGAGTGAGAGACCATAATACTTGGCTAGCTAGGCCTGAGATTGTGTGTGTGCGCGTGTGAGATGGAGAGAGAACGAGGGGGAGAGATAGAGTTTTAGATGGGCCTATCGAGTGCGAGTGAGATATGCATGTGTATGTGTG
>NC_041390.1:580418243-580439394 GCF_002162155.2 Triticum dicoccoides
AGACAGTTACAGACAAAGAGCCAAGGAATCGGTGTGCGTACGATGAGTGCACCCAAGATATCTAGCTTGGACTAGCTAGAGTATCATACATAGTGTGCGAGAGAGACCTATAGATGGTGTATATATGCATGCGAACTAGAAAGACCCCCCCCCCACACACACACAAAGAGAGAGAGAGATGGAGAGAAAGGGAGAGGGACGAACAAGGTTTTTGTGTCGGATGCGTGCGACGGAATTGAAGATTGTTGGAGAGAGAGAGAGAGAGAACAAGAGTCCGGGAGAGGGGGAGGTCGCGTTTTATGCATCAAAGACTGATATAAACCACGTTTCGATATAAACTTGCATACAAATATTTAAATTGGAGAACATGTTGTCTGCAATCCACACATGAACGGATATATGTGTATATCAAACAAGTTCATTAATTTGACTTTCAACATGTTCATGGAGTACTATAATACTGTACAACATGCTACTCGATTGAGGTGTTCAATTTTGGATTTAGTTCACTATTTTGACCTACTGAACGAGCTATTTCATTGAATCGAGATATTTCATTTTGGGTTTGATTCGCGTTTTTGAGTGGGTCAACTATTTGTCATATAGTAAATCGCTAGCAACGAGCATGTAAAAACACATTACTCCCGAGCATCATCTCTCCATCTAAAAAAGAAGTGGCAAGCTAATATTTCAAAATTTGATCCGAATCGACTTGATAAGGTAGACGTGGATGCTCGTTCTACCAAAATTTGAACGAACCGTTAAACATCCTCTCTGCTCGGTGGAATTCGCCCGAGAAAATAAATGGGAGACGCGAAATTACCGTCCTATGTGGGACACACATCAATTGGCCCGTTGTACATCGAGGGTAGGTTCGTAACTTCATCCAAGCGCGCCTTCTCCTTGGCCGAAATGACATATGCCGAATAATTCATAAACCATGGTCGGCAAAACATGCTCTCCTCGCCCAAAATAGCTCGCGCCCACTATTTCAAAACACACTCTCCTCGCCCGAAATCGCCCGCGCCCACTATAGTTCAAAATACGCCCTCCTCGCCCGAAATCGCTCCCGCCCAGAGAAGCAAAGTTACTCTTTATCCCCGACCCTCAGTACACAGACCCAAGCCGAGAAGCCTATAGGCAAGGGTAGAACTGTAACTCCCCTCACATTTTAGACAAATGCGTCCGTAAGACATGGTTCCACTCCCCTCCCAATTTCCCCCGCCCGCCCCCATTCAAACCTCGTGGGCGCCAAATCACCTTCTCCCCGGGAAGCTCCCTTCTCCTGAGCCGCGAAACCTCAGCCCCACCTCCATGGCGCCCCCCACCGCACCAATTTCATAGCCGCCCTCCTCCCTAATGCCGAAGACGCTGTCCATTTGCCGTCGTGCACTGGGTCGTGTGCCTCTTACTCTGTGCTGCTGGTGCTGCCTCGACGACGGCCGCGTGAACCGTACCGGAGCCGATTCACCCCCGCCGTTGTTCACGGTGCCGGAGCGGCTCCAACTTCGGATCCGTCCAGAGTCCTGGCGTTGCTTTGGCGTAGCCATCGACCATCGCGACATCGCTCTTTCCCTGCCGCCGGTCGTCACCGCAACCGCGCTGGCCTCACCGACTCGGCAGCTGGACCTGCCTACTTCACCATGCCGCCAGATAAGTCGCACCCTCATCTCAAATCACTTTATTTAGGCGTCAGTTGTCTGAATTTTTATTCTGGGCCAATCGATTTGCAATGGGAAGCAGCACCCCTCGAGGCGGCGGAGCTCCTAGGCTGCCGGTTGGCTGGTGTCTAACGTAAGGGTGCGGGGCCGCAAGTTCGTCGTGGAAGCAACGCTTAGATGGCTATCTTTTAGAGTTGCATGGGTTGAAGGTACTGCCGCCGCCGAATCTGGATGACGGGGAGTCTTTGTGGATTGGCCCGGGGGCGGCGCAACCACAGCAGTGCAGTGGGGCGGGGAGTGGGGTTTTGGCCGGGGCCACGAACGGCGGAGGCAGGCTGCTCTGCCATTGGTCGCTGGCTCTTCAAGGAAGATTCCGAACAGTGCCAGCCGAGAGGCACAAGACGGCCAGCCATCCGGCGTAGATCGGACAATACCAAAATAAAATAAAATCGTGTGACCCCAATTTAGTCTTCAGTCAACAGACGTGTGACCACTCTCGTACCTTGTTGTTTATCTCTTAGTGTATTTCTCCAGATCAAAGAGATATGTCATTCTTAACATTATGCGTTATCTGCATCTTCAGACACACCGTCTTCCGACTCACCGCAGCTGCTCCAACAAGGGAAGCATACACCAGAAGGGAGATATAGTCCCCACTCAACAGTTCCCTGCATCGAATGCGCGTGCCCGACATGCACAACCACAACAGCTGCAGGGCCATCGACAAGTCAGCACATGATGCTCACTCCTATGGATGGCAGCCAGATAGGTTGTACCCTCATCTTACTTGTGTGCAACATTTATGGCTTTGTTATTCATCTAAGCATGGAAAATAGATCATCACATTTCACTGTATATTCATGCTGATCTCTTACGGGTCTTGTTCAGGAGTGAACGCTGTTCCATAGTTCAGCTAAGATACTTGTTCTTTAGGTAACACTGTTCCATAGTTATCATCCATCAGCCAATGCTATCCCACAGGCTGGTGATTATAGTATTATACCACTTCTAGTATTTCCTATGTTGTTCTTTAATACTTTTGTGTGCCATCTAGTTAATCTCGAGTACAAATGATACATATTCTGTAGCTTTCATCTATGTTCTCCCTTTAGTTTATGAGACCTGTTGCTGCTAGTTAACCCCAGTCCTACTATTTATGTCGTCTCCTACAGGCACTCATTACATAAATCTAACTACTAGTTGTCTTCCATGCATGTCAGATATAATTGCACACACTGATATATCCACAAGAATCTCACGGAGCAATGTAAAGGCCAATAAACTTGATGTCAATGATACCCAATATGATGGAACATGTAAAGGCAGTTCTTCAGAAGACTTGCAGAAAGATGATGAATCCTCTTCACCCCACAAGGTCCTTGCTCTAACTTGGCCTGTGATATGGGTACAACATGCATATAATGTCCTGGAGTGTATCTACTCTGTTGCAATGCCATGTGCTTAGCATGCTGATCATGCATGTAAATATGTCATGCCTTCCTGTTTTTCAGTACCTATTCCATTCATGATAACATGTTTTCAAATTCAAGTACTGTCATTCTACTCTATCGCAATGCCATCTGCTTAATTTGGACATCATGCTTCTGAATATCTTATGCATTGTTATTCATCAGTATGTACTTCATCTATCTACCATACCATGTTTTTTTACATTGAAGTGTTGTTCTAGTGCTCTGTTGCAGTGCCGTCTTATTTTCCCAATCATACACGTGTTTGTTGCCTTAGTTATTTCTGTACGTATTCCGCTAGCATACAGTTTTACATTCAACTAGTGTTTTTTTTGCTGTGTTGTCCTGTCGTATCCCTAGCTCTTACACCATACTCCCTCCATCTGGATTACATGTTGCCAAAATGGATAAAAAATGATGTATCTAGAACTGAAATACGCCTAAACCCATCCATTTTTTCCAGATGGAGGGAATACATGTCAATATGTCATGCCTTTCTATTCTTCAGTACCTATTCCATCTCTCTGCTGCCACATGTTTTATAATTAAAGCACCATTCTTCTATACAAGGCATGCAAGGGGAAGACGACTATGTTAGAATCTGAAGGGTTACAAACAAGGCCTTTGCAAAAGATCCAAACGCCAGGAGATAATAAACCAACTCCAGTTTTTATAGATACTGCTCCAGCACAGCGAAACCCAACTCCTACTGATAATAAGTAGTTTCCAGTGGCCAAAGAACTAGTCCGCTCCAGTCCAGCAAAAATATGTCAACTCAATTCTAAGAAGCGTGTGCGTATCCTTGCATCATGAAATTTTATAGCATGCTGATAATATTTTCTACATGTTTCTTACCCATCTCTCTTTTAGAAAATAAGCTTAACAGATAGAAGATTTTCTGCAATGGTATCGTTTATGAGGAAAGGTTTTTGCAGGAATTCTCTGTGTTCCAATGTAGATGTAAGTACCTGTTGTATATCACTATATTTTTACATCAGCATGTATTTTGTTAATCGGCATGAATCCAACCTTTATCTGATCTAAATTTAGTTGTAACAAAATGTATGATTAAAGGCCACAATGTTGCTTTTTGCAAGGAAAACTGCCTGGTAGTTTTGCATCCTGAGCTGCATGAGTGTACTATCTCATATCAGTGGGTTTGAATACTTTGGTTCTGCAGTGGGTTTTTCAGTGTTTTTTTACTGTGTTGTCCTGTCGTATCCCTAGCTCTTACATCATACTCCCTCCGTCCGGATTAAATGTCGTAGAAATGGATAAAACTGGATGTATCTAGAACTGAAATACGCCTAGACCCATCCATTTATTTCCGGATGGAGTGAATACATGTCAATATGTCATGCCTTTCTATTCTTCAGTACCTATTCCATCTCTGTTGTAGCATGTTTTATAACTGAATCACCATTCTTCTATATAAGGCATGCAAGGGGAAGACGACTATGTTAGAATTTGAAGGGTTACAAACCAGGTCCTTGCAAAAGATCCAAACGCCAGGAGATAATAAACCAACTCCATTTTTCATAGATACAGCTCCAGCACAGAGAAACCCAACTCCCACTGATAATAAGCAGATTCCAATGGCTAAAAAACTAGTCCGCTCTAGTCCAGCAAAAGAATGTCAACTCCATTCTAAGAAGCGTGTGCGTATCCTTGCATCATGAAATTTTATAGCATTCTGGTCATATTTTCTACATGTTTCTTACCCGTCTCTCTTTTAGAAAATAAGGTTAAATGATTCAAGACTTCCTCCATTGGGATCGTATTCGAGGAAAATATCTTGTGGGAATTCTCTGTGCTCCAGTGCTGATGTAAGTACCTGTTGTATATCACTATATTTTTACATCAGCATGTATTTTGTTAATCGGCGTGAATCTAACCTTTATCTGATCTAAAATTAGTTGTAGCAAAATGTTAAAGGCGCCAATGTTGATTTTTGTAAGGAAAACTGCCTGGTAGTTTTGCGTACTGAGCTGCATGAATGTGCTATCTCATGTCACGCACATTACTGAATTGTAGTGCTTCTCTGGTTGCCCATTCATTCATTGTGTCAATGTTGCTTTCGTATTACCTTACCTGGCTGATGATAGCTATGTCATATTGTGTTAATTTGGTGTAGGCTAGTTGCCCAAACATTCGTTGTGTCAATGTTGCTTTCCTATTATCTGACTTGTCCAATGATAGCAATGCTAGTGTGTTAATTTTGTGCAGGCTGCTGAAGATAAGAAGACAAACTCTAAAAATAGCAAGGCAACCCCATTGTTTCTTTCCAGTAAATCTAGGCCAGGTAATATGGCAATAACTCATGATTAATCTGTTTGATTCCCGTCCTAATTTATGTTATGATGCAGTGGTCAAGACACTCTCCACTATCAATAATACAAGCCTGCCAAAATCGCATCTGAATCTATTCAATATCCTCTGTCTCGAATGCAACGGAATAAATGTATGTTTGTGAACCAATTAATGGCTGAAGCAATGATGGAAATGGTGGATGAATCAGAGGTGCAGAGTCGTGCGACATAACAACTGATCAATGTTTTCAGAGACAGTGTGGCAAAGCAGCAAGAACTTGCCCACATGCTTATGGGCATCATCTGTGCTGAGGTTGCAGATGGTGACGTTGTAGATGGTTAGGTTCTGTTCATTTATTTGCATTGGCATCAATCTTTGATTGCCCAGTGGATGTAATTTCCTGTAATATATTCTGGATGTGCAACGTTATTCCCTGTATGCCGTACCTTTGCTCGTCGTAATGGGCTCAAATTATCTAATTTGGCCTAAAGACATGAACGAACTTTAGTGGGCCCATTAAGTTAATGGGTCGTTACTAGGCCGAAAGTTAATGGTCGGCCCTCTTACCTCCCGGGTCGTTAACATGCCGACATCGAAGCGGGCAACAGGTGGCCCCAATTTATTTCACGGGTCGTTAACAGACCATTACTAAGTTTGAGCTACATATGGCCCAACTATACTGTAGGCCTTTAGCAGGCCGAAAGAGATAGCAGGCTTGTATTGGACCATGAAGAGCATGGGCCGCTAAGAGGCCGAAAGTCAGGTCGTATTGTAGGGGCCCAACTGTGTTGTGGGCCTTTAGCAGGCCGAAAGAGAAACCGGGCTGGTATTGGACCATGAAGGGCATGGGCCATTAAGAGGCCAAAACTAAGGTCCGACTACAAATGGCCCAACTCATTTATGGTCCGTTAACAGGCCAAAAGGCACACAGGGCCGGGAATTGGCCCAACACTTAAATAGGTCGCTAAAAGGCCAAAACTCAGGTCCGACTACAATTGGCCCAACTGATTTATGGGCCGTCAACAGGCTGAAAGTGACACCAGGCCAGAAATTGGCCCAACACTTAAATGGGCCGCTAATAGGCCGAAACTCAGGTCCGACTACAAATGGCCCATCAGATTTATGGGTCGACAACAGGCTGAAAGACACACCGGGCCGGAAATTAGCCCAACATTTAAATGGGTCGCTAAAAGGCCGAAAGATGTACATCCTGAAAATTGGTCCATCCATTAAATGGGTCGTTAACAGGCTGAAATCTCATCGGGCCGATATTGAGCCCAAATATATAGCGGACAATTAACGGGCTCGAACTGACGATGCGCTGCAATGGTGTCAAATCTTTAGCGGGCCGAATTGGCACATCTCGTATGGGCCGTGGGCTTAAATGGACCTGACACAAGTAGGCCTTATATGGGTCGGCCTGCTAATTTTTACTGGGTCGGCCTTTTTCACCGGAATGGGTCACTGTTGGGCCGTGCCACGTGTCGACCTATCATAGGCGCCTCCTGTCCAATGAGTGGATAACATCTGTCCCAACGATGAGCCGACACGTGTTTACTCTAGCCAATGATGGTTTTACACGTGGAAAATCCCCATTGGTCGGGGCTGTTAACGGGTTATCGGATCCAAAACCCGACCCGATAGCTTAACTGCGTTCCTTTACGGTGGATGCCACGTGTCGGTCACCCTTGACGAAAGCACTTCTGTGACGCGCGATTTATCGTCATGGAAGTGGACACTTCCGTGATGATAATTTTGGTAATGTCATGGAACACTTCTACGACAACACAGGTATGACTATCTTGATTCTATCATAAATTTGTCATGGACGTACATGCATGACAAAAAACGCGACCTGCTGTGACAAACACGTATCATCACGGAAGTGTATTTTTTTTGTAGTGGAGCCTTTAGTTGACTAGCTCGTTGATCAATAGATGGTTACAATTTCCTGACCATGGACATTGGATGTCATTGATAACGGGGTCACATCATTAGGAGAATGATGTGATGGACAAGACCCAATCCTAAGCATAGCGCAAGATCGTGTAGTTCGTCTGCTAAAGCTTTTCTAATGTCAAGTATCTTTTCCTTGGACCATGAGATTGTGCAACTCCCGGATACTGTAGGAATACTCTGGGTGTGCCAAACGTCACAACGTAACTGGGTGACTATAAAGGTGCACTACGGGTATCTCTAAAAGTGTCTATTGGGTTGGCACGAATCGAGACTGGGATTTGTCACTCCGTATGACGGAGAGGTATCTCTGGGCCCACTCGGTAAGACATCATCGTAATGAGCTCAATGTGACTAAGGGTTGGTCATGGGATGATGTGTTACGCAACGAGTAAAGTGACTTGCCAGTAACGAGATTGAATGAGGTATTGGGATACTGACAATCGAATCTCGGGCAAGTAACGTACCGATTGACAAAGGGAATTGTATACGGGATTGCTTGAATCCTCGACATCATGGTTCATCCGATGAGATCATCGTGGAACATGTGGGAGCCAACATGAGTATCCAGATCCCGCTGTTGGTTATTGGCCGGAGAGTTGTCTCGGTCATGTCTGCATGGTTCCCGAACCCGTAGGGTCTACACACTTAAGGTTCGATGACGCTAGGATTATTAGGAAGATTTGTATGTGATTACCGAATGTTGTTCGGACTCCCGGATGAGATCCCGGACATCACGAGGAGTTCCGGAATAGTCCGAAGGTGAAGATTTATATATGGGAAGTCATCATACGGTCACCGGAAATATTCGGAGGTATACCGGTATTGTACCGGGACCACCGGAGGGGTTCCGGGGGTCCACCTGCCCCGGAGGGCCTTATGGGCTATAGGTGGAAGGGAACCAGCCCCTAGTGGGTTGGGCGCCATTCCCCCCTAGGGCCCATGTGCCTAGGGTTTGGGGGGAACCCTAAAGGGGGGCGCCCCCCTTGCTTGGGGGGCAAGCCCCTCCCCCTTGGTCGCCCCCCACTAGATATCATCTAGAGGGGCCGGCCCCCTTCCCCCTTCTCCCTATAAATAGAGGGGCGAGGGGAGGGCTGCAGCACCACATCCAAGGCGCAGCCCCTCCCCTCCCCAACACCTCTCCTCCTCTGCGTGAGCTTGGCGAAGCCCTGCCGGAGAACTGCCACTCCATCACCACCACACCGTCGTGCTGCTGTTGGAGCCTTCTTCCTCAACCTCTCCCTCCTCTTTGCTGGATCAAGGTGCGGGAGACGTCACCGGGCTGCACGTGTGTTGAACGCGGAGGCACCGTTGTTCGGTGCTTAGATCGGATTCGGCCATGATCTGAATCGCTACGTGTACGACTCCTCCAACCGCGTTCTTGCAACTCTTCCGACTCGCGATCTTCAAGGGTATGAAGATGCACTCCGCTCTCCTTGCTAGTTACTCCATAGATTGATCTTGGTGATGCATAGAATTTTTTTAATTTCTGCAACGATCCCCAACACCACGCCGAAACTTATGGAGGACACCACGCGGGAGATAGAATTGCACATAAGGTATTGCAATCCGGTTTTTATTGGCCTACTCTCTTCAAGGATGCCCGTAAGATTGTCCTATCCTGTGATGAATGTCAAAGAATTGGTAATATTAGTAGACGTCAAGAAATGCCTATGAATTATTCACTTGTTATTGAACCATTTGATGTTTGGGGCTTTGATTATATGGGACCTTTTCCTGCTTCTAATGAATATACACATATTTTAGTTGTTGTTAATTACATTACTAAGTGGGTAGAAGCTATTCCAACTAGTAGTGCTGGTCATAACACTTCTATTAAAATGATTAAAGAAGTTATTTTTCCGAGGTATGGAGTCCCTAGATACTTAATGACTGATGGTGGTTCACATTTTATTCATGGTGCTTTCCGTAAAATGCTTGCTAAATATGACGTCAATCATAGAATTGCATCTCCGTATCACCCACAGTCTAGTGGTCAAGTAGAATTGAGCAATAGAGAACTCAAATTAATTTTGCAGAAGACTGTCAATAGGTCTAGAAAGAATTGGTCCAAGAAACTCGATGATGCATTATGGGCCTATAGAACTGCATATAAAAATCCTATGGTTATGTCTCCGTATAAAATGGTCTATGGAAAAGCATGTCACTTACCTCTCGAACTAGAACATAAGGCATATTGGGCTGAAGAGCTCAACTATGATTTTAAACTTGCCGGTGAAAAGAGGTTATTTGATATTAGCTCACTTGATGAATGAAGAACCCAAGCTTATGAAAATGCCAAGTTGTTTAAAGAAAAGGTTAAAAGATGGCATGACAAAAGGATAAAAAAGCGTGAGTTTAATGTAGGTGATTATGTATTGCTATACAACTCTCATTTAAGATTTTTTGCAGGAGAACTTCTCTCTAAATGGGAAGGCCCCTATGTTATCGAGGAGGTCTATCATTCCGGTGCCATAAAAATCAACAACTTCGAAGGTACAAATCCGAAGGTGGTAAATGGTCAGAGAATTAAGCATTATATCTCAGGTAATCCCATAAATGTTGAAACCAATATTATTGAAACCGTAACCCCGAAGGAATACATAAGGGACACTTTCGAGAACGTTTCAGACTCTGAAAAGGAATAGGTATGTGGTACGATAAGTAAACCGACTCCAAAACAATTTTTAAGGCAATATTTCTCCGTTTTGGAATATTTAGAAAAATAGAAAATTAAGTAGCAGTCCGGGAAGGACACGAGGGCCCCACGAGGGTGGAGGGTGCGCCCTACCCCCCTGAGCGCGCCCCCTACCTTGTGAGCACCTTGTGTGCCTTCCGGACTCCGTTTTCTTGCACGATACGTATTTTGGTCGGTAAAAATTCACTATATATTCTCCCGAAGGTTTTGACTCCCGTATCACACAAATATTCTCTGTTCTTGTTTCGAGCTGTTTTTCTGACAGATCTAGATTATCACGACGTCCCCAAGTGCTTCCAAGGACAAGTTCTTCGAGAAGGTCATCAACCCTTACCTCGCGGAGGTGCTGCGACACCCTAAAACCATTGAGATGCGTGATAGGTTGCTGCACATCCGCGATGCTGAGCGACCAAAGGGAACCGGAAGCGTGGAGACGAGGCTCGAAGCAATGGAGCAACAAGTTTTCAAGTGCCAGGGGATGGTGGAGCGTGGAATCAATGCTAGCCACACGATGCTCGTGGAGTTCACTAACAACTACAAGCCGGATGCCAAGAACACCGAGGAGGCCATCTTCAAGCTACATGAGAAGATTGAGCACCTCCAAGCCCAAATCTATGACCTGCAAAACCAAAACCGTGAGTATGAATATAGATTCAAAAGAATGAGTTTGGCTGCAGATTCGAGGATTCTGGAGACTCGATCATCCTTCTATGATGGTGAACCTATGCCTTGGAAGATGGATGACAAGCCCGCATCATCAACAGCACCTCCACCTTCTTCACCAACCAAGGAGATATAATCACATGGGTATGGGCACTCCCCTTGGCAACTGCCAAGCTTGGGGGAGGTGCCCCAGTATCGTATCACAATCACAACTCCTACCTTTACCGTTTTCCTTAGTTCGATCCTATTAGTAGTATTTTGATCTAGTAGAATAAAGTTTATGGCATGATCTAGTTTTAAGTTTTGCTTTATGATCTCTCTATGTAATCGAGTCCGTGAGCTATATAATAAAGATTAGTGTTGAGTCAAGGGCTTGATTTTCTTGCTATGATCTTGGGTGAATAAAAAGAAAAGAGAAAAAAAGAAACAAAAGTTCATATTGATCTTATTGATAGTGATGACTTCACATAGAAAGAGTGTGATGATTAAAAGTTGTTGGGAGTTGGCAGACATAGCTTTGGTCATCGTTGCAATTAATAGGAAGTAATAAGGAAAGAGAGGTTTCACATATAAATATACTATTATTGACATCTTTTATGATTGGGAGCACTCATCAAAATACGACATGCTAAAGAGTTGATGTTGGATAAGGAAGACAACGTAATGGGTTATGTTTTCTTATATATGAGATAAAGTATGTTGTCATGGATCATCCAACATGTTGAGCTTGCCTTTCCCCCTCATGCTAGCCAAATTCTCAGCACCAAGTAGAGATACTACTTGTCCTTCCAAATACCCTTAAACCAGTTTTGCCATGAGAGTCCACCATATCTACCTATGGATTGAGTAAGATCCTTCAAGTAAGTTGTCATCGATGCAAAGCAATAAAAATTGCTCTAAATATGTATGATTAGTGTGGGAGAAATAAGCTTTATACGATCTTGTGATGTGGAAGTAATAAAAGCGATGGACTGAATAATAAAGGTTCATATCACAAGGGGCAATATAAAGTGACGTTCTTTCGCATTAAGATTTTGTACATCCAACCATAAAAGTGCATGGCAACCTCTGCTTCCCTCTGCGAAGGGCCTATCTTTTATTATTATCTTCTACCTTATGCAAGAGTTATGGTGATCTTCACCTTTCCTTTTTACATTTTATCCTTTGGCAAGCACAGTGTGTTGGAAAGATCCTAATAGATATATCTAATTGGATGTAGGGGAGTATGAGTTATTATTGTTGACATTACCCTCGAGGTAAAAGGTTGTGGGGCGAAACTATAAGCCCCTATCTTTCTCTGTGTCCGATTAAAACTTCGTAACCACAAGTATTGCGCGAGTGTTAGAAATTATGAAGGACTAGATGATAGTTGAGTATGTCGACTTGTTTTTTAGCTCTGACATAGACTCTTTCTGATGTTATGATAAATTGCAATTGCTTCAATGACTAAGGTTATAGTTTGTTGGTTCTCAATAAGGTTTCTGATTCATACTTTTACATTATGAATTGATCATCACTTGAACATAAGTAATCATATGACAATATGTATATATGTTGCTGTTATGAGAATAATCATGATGCCCTTATGTCCGTAATTTATTTTTATCGACGCCTCTACCTCTAAACATGGGGACATATTTATTGTTATCGGCTTTCGCTTGAGGACAAGCGAGGTCTACGCTTGGGGGAGTTGATACGTCCATTTTGCATGATGCTTTTATATCGATATTCATTGCATTATGGGCATTATGTCACAATACTTATGGCTATTCTCTCTTATTTTACAAGGTTTACATAAGGAGGGAGAATGCCGGCAGCTGGAATTCTGGGCTGGAAAAGAAGCAAATATTAGAGACCTATTCTGCACAACTCCAAAAGTCCTAAAACTCCACGGAATACCTTATAATAAATAATGAAAAATCATCGCCAAAGATGAAGACCACACCCTTTCCACGAGGGTGGGGGGGCGCCCCCCCTAGGGCGCGCCCCCTACCTCGTGGGCCCCCTGGTGGCTCTCCGATGACCATCTTCTCCTATATGAAGTCTTTCGTCGAGAAAAAAATGGGAAGCAACCTTTCGAGACGAAACTCCACCGCCACAAGGCGGAACCTTGGCGGATCCAATCTAGAGCTCCGGCAGAGCTATTCTGCCGGGGAAACTTCTCTCTCGGAGGGGGAAATCATCCCCATCATCATCACCAACGCTCCTCTCATCGGGAGAGGGCAATCTCCATCAACATCTTCATCAGCACCATCTCATCTCAAAACCCTAGTTCATCTCTTGTATCCAATTCTTGTCTCCAAGTCCGGGATTGGTGCTAGTAGGTTGCTAGTAGTGTTGATTACTCCTTGTAGTTGATGCTAGTTGGTTTAATAGGTGGAAGATCATATGTTCAGACCCTTTATGCATATTATTACCCCTCTGATTATGAACATGAATATGCTTTGTGAGTAGTTACGTTTGTTCCTGAGGACAAGGGAGAAGTCTTGCTATTAGTAGTCATGTGAATTTGGTATTCATTCGATATTTTGATGAGATGTATGTTGTCTAGCCTCTAGTGGTGTTATGTGAACGTCGACTACATAACACTTCACCATTATTTGGGCCTAGAGGAAGGCATTGGGAAGTAATAAGTAGATGATGGGTTGCTAGAGTGACAGAAGCTTAAACCCTAGTTTATGCGTTGCTTCGTAAGGGGCTGATTTGGATCCATATGTTTCATGCCATGGTTAGGTTTACCTTAATACTTTTGTTGTAGTTGCGGATGCTTGCAATAGAGGTTAATCATAAGTGGGATGCTTGTTCAAGTAAGAACAGCACCCAAGCACCAGTCCACCCACATATCAAATTATCAAAGTACCGAACGCGAATCATATGAACGTGATGAAAACTAGCTTGACGATATTCCCATGTGTCCTCGGGAGCACTTTTCCTTATATAAGAGTTTGTCCAGGCTTGTCCTTTGCTACAAAAAGGTTTGGGCCACCTTGCTGCACTTTATTTACTTTTGTTACTTGTTGCTCGTTACAAATTATCTTATCACAAAACTATCTGTTACCACTTATTTCAGTGCTTGCAGAGAATACCTTGCTGAAAACCGCTTATCATTTCCTTCTGCTCCTCGTTGGCTTCGACACTCTTACTTATCGAAAGGACTACGATAGATCCCCTATACTTGTGGATCATCACCAACGCAATCAAGAAAAGGTGGTCCTACTTGAGGAAGTCAAGATCGTCTACATCTAGCTCAAGTGGACTTTGTGCAAGGCAAATGTTTGTCCTTGATAGGTTCTCTATTCTACCGGTCTCATGGTGGTAGTTTGGAGACCGGGTTATAGAATCGTTTGCCATACTATCAAGGGGGGCTCTCAAGTGAGTAGCTTGATCATATCGTTCGTAGTGAGCTCAAACCATTGCATGCTTGCATCATCTTTCTTGGTTCTTGTTTGGTTCTATTTGTTAGTCTTAGAGCTTATGGTCATCTAGATGACAAGCTCGAGTTCATCGAAAACGGAGTTGACATGCTTCTTTTATTGCGTTTTCGGTGTTGGAGGTTTTACCGGTCTTATCGAGGAAGGGTTCTCACCATTTTCTAATGGGCCTTTTCTAATTTGCTTATTATTGTTATTTCTATCAAGATTGTGTTAGCCCTTGTCACTAGCTTTCCAACAAACTTTGTTTCGTTGAATTCGGAGTCCGTTTGCAGAAGTTGTGTCAGTTTTGGTGTCCTCTTAAAAGCTGCAGCGGTACTACCGCTTGTGGGAGCGGTACTACCGCGGCTACTTCTGTGGCTACTTCCGCTCCGGACCAAAAACTCGTCACAAGTCCAGCGATGGTAGGCACGGATGTAATTTTTTAGTACCGCTTGCAAGCAGTAGTACCACTACCCTTTGAGGTAGTACCGCTACCCCTAGCGGTAGTACCGTGAGGACGAGCGGTAGTACCGCTCTGTGCGGGTTGTGAGCATAACGGTTGGGTTTTTCCCCACCTATAAAAGGGGGTCTTCTTCCCCAATGAACTTTATCCTTTGAGCTCATGTTCTTCCCCCATTGTTGACCTTCTTTGAGCTTGCTAACTCTCAATCCCTCCATGGATTCTTGCTAGTTTTTGAGGGAAAAGAGAGAGGAGATCTAGATCCACATTTCCACCAATCACTTTCTCCTCTATGTGAGGGGAACCCCTTGGATCTAGATCTTGGAGTTCTTGGTGTTCTCCTTCTTGTTCTTCCTCTCATTTTCCTCCCTAGCATTAGTTGCTTCGGTGGGATTTGAGATAGAAGGACTTGGGCACTCCGTGTGCCCTTGCCATTGCATTTGGTGCATCAGTTTGAGTTCTCCACGGTGATACGTGGAAGTTACAAGTTGAGAACCTTATTACTCTTGGGTGCTTGGTGCCCTTGAGCTTGTTCCTCTTGGGTGCTTGGGTGACCTAGACGGTTGGTGGTGTTCGAAGCTCAATCATTGTGGTGTAAACCTCCGGGCAAGCGTTGGGGTCTCCAATTAGGTTGTGGAGATCTCCCCGAGCAATTTGAAGGGTACCGGTGACTGCCCCCAAGGGTTGCCAAAGTGTACCGGTTCGGTGAACTCCCCCAAGGGTTGCCATTTGTACGGGTTCGGTGACCGCCCTCAAGGGTCCCTTAGTGGAATCATGGCATCTTGCATTGTGCGAGGGCGTGAGGAGATTACGGTGGCCCTAGTGGATTCTTGGGGAGCATTGTGTCTTCACACCACTCCAAACGGAGATTAGCATCTACAAGGGTGTGAACTTCGGGATACATCGTCGTCTCCGCGTGCCTCGGTTATCTCTTACCCGACCCCTTTACTTATGCACTTTACTTTGTGATAGACATATTGTTTCTTGTCATATATCTTGCTATCACATAGTTGTTTATCTTGCTTAGTATAAGTTGTTGGTGCACATAGGTGAGCCTAGTTGTTGTAGGTTTTGTGCTTGACAAATTAACCGCTAGGTTTATTCCGCATTTGTTCAAGCCTAAACCGTAATTATTTTAAATCGCCTATTCACCACCTCTAGGCGACATCCACGATCTTTCATGTGGGGTTTAATATTAAATTGGGTGATTAGTTTTGAATTGTAATGTGCACCTTTCTCAAAACGGCACAACCTCCTTGCCAAAGTATAAGAAGCAATTTAATTGTTCATGTTCATGTTGTGATTGTAAGTGTCTCATAAAATAAATAGTCCATGGTTACCTAAACATAATAGTGAGAAAATGCTTTTGATATGAATATAATGATATTGGTTTTGGGTAACATAAAGTGCATATTATTAGACGGGTTCAAAGCATTAATTCTGACACTCAAACTACACCTTATATTTTGGAACATATGTGGTACTAACTACACATGGCCCACCTTTGTATGCCTTTTCTTTCCGTGTAATACCTGCTAAGGTGTAAATGCAATGTTTTGTACATGACAAGCAACATCTAATTGGTATTCTACATTTAAATATCTCTTTTTAACCTTTTTCAATATATTAATAATATTAATAGCGTCATTAAGGGAACCTCCTATGGTTTCTATTACTGGAAATCAAAGGTAAACTTAAAAGAAAGGATCATTAAAATACACTAGTTGAGCAAAATATCTCTCTGCAGTGGGTAGAAATTTATATATGTTTACCGGGATAGTCTTGGAGGACATCATTAGTCTCTCTAGAAGACATAAGTAAATAATTGTGGCTAGATATATACGCGAAAAACTTCGTAACCAAAACTATATGAAAACGAAGGGTCGTATCCATTTTTCAAATACAAGGCTCAGATTGTTATTGAACTAGGTGAAAAAACTCTTGCTAATGTGATTTTCTCTTTAACAAGAATATGATTAATGGAATTGAATAAGTTGGAAGAGTGGGAGATGTTAGCTTATTTTCAACAAGATGTCTTGAAATGTTAAGTCGCCTCTAATAATATAAGCCATATACATAGCATTGCCAAATAAGGATAGCTCAAAGAGGAAACTTTCGGTGTGCTCCTCATGTACAACACCATAAACCATCAAAAGGTCCCACATAGCTTTCACATTTTTATCCCAAAGGTTCGCCGATTATTTTTCATGTTAAAGGCACACACTTCTAAGATTTATTCTGTCACACCACAAAGGATAGCCCCAGACTTGTGAACAAAAGGGGTCCATTTCAAAAATAAATTGAACTCATTTTCTAAAGAAGCTTTGAGAGAACTCTTCTTTCATAGTTTCTTGCAACCCGAGGAAATCCAATGAATGGTGCTTTAATGAGGTCATGGATGTTGCCATGTTGGCGGCCATTTTCCTCTCACTTGACGAAGCGCAATTCTATATACTCCACTAGACTTTCTATTTTTGCCAATCCTACTAAGCAGATGGGTAGGGGATGCCATTGTTCATTTCCTACTTCCTTCATATGAGATTATTAGAACGAAGGACGGTAAAAGCGTGTCCATTATTCCAAGGGTGTTGAATAATAGTGTTCCATTTTCCCTCGATAGCCATCCCCTTCGGTTTTGCATCAAGGCAACTTTATTCTTAGACGTTATAGATGGATCTGACACGGCGGAAATCACACGAGGGAGGGGGTTTGCTTATTAACCGATGATCTATCCACCCCGAATTATGTGAAGAAGAGAGAGTACATGCGCGCAATAACTACCAACACTTGAGACTGTAACATGCGCACTAATCTACCCGAGTTAATTGATGGTTGGCATGTTCGATAATCTTGCGTTGTTAGAGTTATTTCCTGTTTTGGTGCCAGAATTTCGACCCGGCGGACTATTAATCCTGGACGGAGAAAGTGGGTCTCCTTGACTTGGAGTTACAGGTTTAGAAGCGAAACCACTTTCTTAACAACATTAAAAGGTTCATCATCTACTTCCTCGTGACATTGACGGTTTGAGTGGGTTCGCTTTTCACTAGCATTATTAGCAATAAGCAACACATTAGCAGCTAATAATTGCTTGGAGAGCAAAAAAATGGTGGTGACGTTTCTTCAATCGGGCGGATTTTCTTTCCGTGCCACGACACCAACTTAGAACACGTCGCGGGAGGGACTAGCTTTGTAACTCATTTGTAAACATCAGATTTATCACGAGGTAAAAGCATCCCGGGTACCCTAATTTGCATGGAATATGATGATTTAGTTCCAAACTTGTAAAATGCAACTCCACCATACCCCAACTTGCACCGGATGTGACGATTTGGTCCCCGGCCTATCATAGCGTGACAAATGGCAGCCAGGTGGCTGGAACAGTGATCACCTACACTTTTGCAAAAAAACACCCTGCCATTTTATCTAATCAACCCACGGTACATGGCACCTGAATTAATTCTGTCTCAATTCCCCCTTTGCACTACACGAATTCAGTTAAGTATTCACATTACACCGCAGTACATGGCATCAGGTGAACGACATGGTTTCAACAGAATCTTGCTACTAATTTATTTCAGAGTTTTTCTTTGTCCGCATCCTTATTATGTATTCTGTGTTCATCGCTCCATTCGCTCATCTGAAAAGTGCACCGATGTTTCTCCTCCATCAAGAAAAAATGAACACCGCACGCGATACTACAATGGGGACAAGAGCCAAACTGACAGACATAGCCCGGCGACCGATTTCTGGCGAAGAAACAGAATTAATCAAAGAAGCTAAACAGTTGTCCATCATCTTCTTGCGCAAGCTGAAGAGCTGGGGTGAGCCGCTCCGCCATGAAACTTTACAGAAACTTCGTCGGAATTGGGGATTTCTCCCGTGCTGCAAGTTGGTGGCCTGATCCGGCCGGAGGCACGGGTGCCGCCAGCGTGACGGGAGCAAGCGACGGAGAGACGCGACTGATCTCTTGAAGAGCTTATCCGTAACCCGAAACAGGGGCGAGACGCAACCACACTCCAGAAACAGAAACAGAAACAAGAGCAGAGAGTTGTTGCGGCAAACAAATCATCCAAGGATGTATAAGCCTCCGGTCACGGGACACATCAGATGCATGTATGTGTGTCTCCAATTTGTCACTCATGTATTGATGTATATCCAGAACCAAAATCAAGGGCTATACACAGCGCGCAGAGAGGACAAGAGCTCACTCTATGTGCAGCAGCGAGGAGGAAGAGCCTCACTCTATGTACAGCCACTCTATCAACAGCTAATTGAGCAGGCCGTAATCGAATTGGGTCTTAAAACTCCAATCTACCGGCTTGATCCCCACCGATCTTCTATACAACTAACGGATTATTCGGGGAACCTATGTACAGTTTGTGCAGTATGTACTAGTAGTATCTTCGCTATGGCATGTCGACGCTGTTGTTTTTTCATTGCAGGCGGCCGCCGGCCATGGACGTGGACATGGCGGAGAGCCGGCTGGCCCCGGCGCGGAACCCGTCAACGCGCTTTCTGTGCTGCAGCTGCTGCACCGAGGGAGACGGAGCCAGCGCCCTGCGTGCCCAGTGTCCGCTCCCCATGCGCTGCGCTAGCACGTTTACCATGCGCCTAGAGCAGCCGCCGCCGACGGGCGGCTGGGAGGCGGGCTTGGTGTTGCCGGCCGGGGCCTCTGCTCCTTGTGCAGGCTGCAACGGAACGAGCCCGGGTGGTTCCTCGGGGAGCACATGCAGGACCGACGGATCTTGGCGGCATCGCCCGAGGGGGAGGAGGGGGGAGACGAGACGCTGACGGACTTGACCGGCGAGCCGCCGGCGGAGAGCTTGACACGGGAGAGGAAGGCGGAGTGGTAGCTGGGAATGGGGCTCAAAAGGACACGGCCGCTGGGTCGGGGTTGCAGCCGCCGTCGCCATGATGAGAGATTGGCGAGGCGGAGCAGTTGGGAATCAGAGGAGAGGGGTGGCTTTGGTGGAAGCGGATCATCTAACGTCCTCAAGAGATGTCATGAAGCTACAGTAAAATATATGTGTAAAGCTGAGAAGGGACGTCAGGATACTGTAGTAATTACTATGCGGATTTATTGTAGCATATACAAAAATAAATCAAAAAATAATTTTATTGCACCATAATTTTGTTTGTATGTAAGTTTTGTAAAGGTATATAGTAGATTTGTAATTTGCAAATTAATTATAATCATTTTAGGCTTAATCATATGGATGTGAAGAAGGGATGTCACGGTTACTATAGCTTAGGTGATATCCCTTGAGGATGTTAGAGGATCCGATTCCGGCTTTGGTATCCCAGTTGAGCTCCGGTGATTCGCTGCCGGTTTGAGTAACCAGAGATGCGAGTTGAGACAGAATTAATTCAAGTGACATGTACTGTGGGTTGATTAGATAAAATGGTAGGGTGTTTTTTGTGAAAGTGCGGGGATGATCGGGCCAGCCACCTAGCTGTCACTTGTCGCGCTGTGATAGGCCGGGGACCAAATCATCACATCCAGTGCAAGTTGAGGTATGATGAAGTCGCATTTTGCAAGTTTGAGACTAAATCATCATATTTCATGTAAGTTAGGGTACTTGGGGTGGGGTGCTTTTATCTCATTTATCACCACTGCTGCTAAAGCGTACCACGAACAGCCAGGCAAACAGCGCAGCACCCGGCCGGCACCTCCCCGTCCCCGTGTGCATGTCCGCGAGCAGGAGAGGATAAATCTCACTTTGCGTGACCGTGAACAATTCCCTGAATACTCCCACCGGAGGCCGCAGTCCGCAGCAGCAACGTTTCACGGGTCAGGCCGCGCCGGCGTCCCATGGCTGAACCTGAACCGAACGGCTGCGCGCGAGACGCGCCGGAGCCCCGGCGGAGAGGCGGCCCGGATCCCGCCGGCCGGGCGGGCGGGGGCTCCATCCGTTTCACTCTCCACACCCTCGGCGTCTGATTAAAACGGCAAGCTGACTTTGGGAGCTCGGATCGGAAGCACCGGGGCGTGGGCGCGTGGCCCGCCATGCGCCAGCGCCAGCGCACGGCTTTCTACCTTATCATCAGCGCGTCCCTTTAAAATTCACCCTTGGTTACTGCTGCTACCAGCAGCATCGTCCCGAGGTAGAAGCAGAACGCAGCGCGTCGTCGTGCAGGACAAGCATCGTCTGCGCCTGGTCCCCGACTCCACCCGACCATCATTATCCGCCCGCACACACACTTGCTCGTAATGTAATGCCGATTTTTTTTTTTACAAGGAGTCTCTAGTGTAGCCAGATGAAAACCATGTTTGACGCCACTTCAATTCAATGCCAGCTTATCCGGCGACCGTTTGCGCCGGATGAGTTTCGGCAAGTTGAAAAACGGAAGTGAAACCGACTGACTGGCTCGCCGGGTACACGCGACGCAAGTGGTGCTGCTGCGGCTCTGCGGCCGCGAAAGCAGCAGTGGCAGCGAGCCACATGGGCGCGAGCCCCACCGTAACAAACCACAGGAGGTCCCCCCCTCTGCGGCCCCATCGCCTCCGCACGAGATCCTCC
>NC_041390.1:580439710-580469444 GCF_002162155.2 Triticum dicoccoides
GGGAGGGATTTGGAGGGGGTTTGGCAGGGATTGAAATGGATTTAATCCCCTACAAGTCAAAACCTCCTCAAATCCCCTCCAATCCTCTTGTGAAGGGGTGTAACCGAACAAGGCCTTCAGCAGCAGCTCAAGCGGCCAGCACGGCAAAACCCCAAACCCCGTTGGATTAAACGGGAGGCACCCGCGCCGGCATTTGCAGCCCGCGCCAATGCCGCCTCCCGCTCGCCGCCGCTCCCCCTCCGTCCCCGTGACCGCGGCCCTCCTCGCCGCCGCGCTCCTCGTCTTCGCCGCCGGCGCGGGCGCCGACGACGGTTCGTGCTCGTGCTCGTGCTCCCTCCCTGCCCGCCTCGCCTCCTCCGGGCCTCCCCGTGCCCATGGCTTCGTGTTGGCGGCCTCCTCCGGGCGACCGGGCCTCCCCGTGCCCATGGCTTCGTGTTGGCGGCGGGTTCTGCTTGCTCGGGGAACGGGGATTCGTCGGGGGTTCCGGCTTACTCTCTCGCGCTGGTGGTATTTTATTAGTGCGCGCTTTTCTAGTGGGGCGTGGTCCGGTCTTTGTTTATGGCTCGCTGATTTGGTGTTCCCTCCGCTGTTGAGGATGGCCTAATGCTAGATTAATCCCGTCTCCTGTTCTTAGTAGTACCAGCATCTCCCATTGTTTAGCATTTCCTCTGCACTTCTTCTTCCGTTCACTGCTACATCTGCTGCATCTTTTCCCTGTCGTCGGCGCCTCGGCGGTGTATAAGCTCCGCCTATGGCTATGCACAGGCACAAATGCGGCATATTTCATTTAGTACTATTTGTTTCCCCTTCTCAAGTTGTTTTGGGGGCCGTTTTTGGTTTGGTTATCTGAACTTTTGGTCAGCAAGCAAGTTTGTGTTGTGCATTTGGAAGCAACAGTCAAGCGCCTCTGCCGGCTGACTCCATTCCTCGTGGCGTCAGATTCTTCAGTTCTTCTTCTTCTGCTGCTGCTTCTGCTAATCGAGTGTTCTTATGCGTGTTTCCAGGGCGGACGCTGCTGGAGATCAAGAAATCCTTCCACGATGCCGACAACGCGCTGGACGATTGGTCCGGCGACGGGGCGTCCCCGGGCTACTGCTCCTGGCGCGGCGTGCTCTGCGACAACGTCACCTTCCAAGTTGCAGCTCTGTAAGCACCTCTGCCTCTAGCAAAAATTTATGCTCTCTTGCTGGCTGTAATGAGCGGTTACTGACGTGTGTTCATGTGTGCAACGACAGCAACCTCTCAGGGTTCAATCTCGGCGGCGAAATCTCCCCGGCCATCGGGGATTTGAAGAGCGTCGTGTCAATGTATGCTGTTACATTCTTTCCTGAAATTTGAATGCTTTTGTCCGTGTGATGAGTCCGTGTTAAACTTTTTCCTGATTGTTTGGTCATATGCAGTGATTTTCAGTCCAGTGGACTTTCCGGGCAGATCCCTGATGAGATTGGTGATTGCTCCTCGCTTAAAATGTTGTAAGTGGGCTTCAGTAGTACTGTGTTTCTTTCTCGTATTTTTTTACAGGTGTCGTATTCCTTTGGATCTGTACAAGTAATGCCTGTTTCAATTTTCATTTTGATCAAGGAACCTGTCCTCCAACAATCTGGAAGGAGACATACCCTTTTCCATATCTAAGCTGAAGCACCTTGAAAACTTGTGAGGGTTATTCTTTCTTGCCGGAACTTGGTAAAAGCACGCGTTTCACTCATCATAATCCCTGCTGTTACTTGTATCTTTAGGATATTGAAGAATAATCAGTTGGTGGGGGTGATCCCGTCGACACTCTCTCAGCTTCCAAATTTGAAGATATTGTAAGTTAGTGCTGCTTAACTGATCTGTGATTTTATTGGGTTAGTTCTAATGTGATATGTGCCCTAGGGACTTAGCTCAGAACAAGCTAAGCGGTGAAATTCCAAGGTTAATATACTGGAGTGAGGTTCTTCAATACTTGTAAGTATGCATTCACTCCGTTCCCAGTAATGAAGAAAAACATTATTTTGGTTTAGTACTTAAACTGTCTATAATATTCAAGGGCCTAGCAAATGCTAATAAAACTTAATTTATGCACGATTTAGGGTTTGGACAAAATGCTTGTGCTAAATACGATGATTGCTCAGACATAGTGTGTAGGGGTAGCAGACCACGGTTTGTTTTTTACATGCTTTGTTGTATGCATCTAAGTTTGTCATATATTCAAGGGGACTGCGAAGCAATAAATTAGAAGGAAGCCTCTCTCCAGATATGTGCCAATTGACTGGCTTGTGGTACTTGTGAGTGTATTGCTTTCCTCCGTTTATCACCAGTGTAGCTGCTTGTGCCATTTATTCTGCTAACAATGCCGCTTTTGTTTGGTTCAGTGACGTGAAGAACAATAGCTTGATGGGCACAATACCAGATACCATTGGGAACTGTACGAGCTTTCAGGTCTTGTATGTACATTCGTTCTACTCCCTTTGAATAATGTTGCTCATTTTCTAGCTTTTAGAACACTCCTGATCTTCCGCTGTTTTAGGGATTTGTCTTACAATCACCTTACTGGAGAAATCCCATTCAACATTGGTTTCCTGCAAGTGGCTACATTGTATGTGGTAGTCATTTCACCAATAGAATTAGATGCTTAAGTTTTCTTACTAATACAAGTGATGACTTGAAATATTATTTGCTATTTGTGCTAGGTCTTTGCAAAGGAACAACTTCTCTGGCCCTATTCCAACAGTGATCGGCCTTATGCAGGCGCTTGCAGTGCTGTATGATAACATTCTTTTCTTGGTTTATGGTGACTGAGGAATTATATCAGCCCTTAAATGCGAAACTATGATATTTTTTGAAATGTTCTTTTTATTTTGAAATTGATCCAGGGATCTGAGTCTTAACCAATTGTCTGGCCCAATACCATCTATACTTGGCAACTTGACATACACTGAAAAATTGTAAGCTTGCTACTTTTTGTATCTGTTTAATTAATAGTTGATCAAAGCTTTTACTTTTCACTAACTGATATTCTAGCCCTCTGCGAAATCTCTATGTTTTTTTTATCACAAGTAGTTACTGATACCACAATATCTTGTACTACTAGATACCTGCAAGGCAATAAGCTATCTGGGCCAATACCACCAGAGCTTGGTAATTTGTCGGCGCTTAATTATTTGTAAGCCATGTAGCCTTTGTACTATTGCTTTTATTCTT
Organism: Triticum dicoccoides; assembly: GCF_002162155.2. Taxonomy (NCBI): domain Eukaryota; kingdom Viridiplantae; phylum Streptophyta; class Magnoliopsida; order Poales; family Poaceae; genus Triticum; species Triticum dicoccoides. The sequence continues at coordinate 580,442,894 of NC_041390.1, forward strand.
CATAGTTAATTGATTAGCGTTCTATCCATTTGATATGCTACGATCGCTATCTCATTTCAGGGACCTCAATGACAATAAACTGACTGGGCTCATTCCACCTGAGCTTGGAAAACTCACAGCCTTGTATGACGTGTAAGTAAAATTCTGTTCATTTGTGTTTCTTATCAACAGTGCTAATTTGGTCGGTGGTCCATATCATTTGCTTCTTGCAGGAATCTTGCAAATAATGAACTTGAGGGAATGATACCTGATAATATAAGTTCATGCACAAGTCTTGTTAGCTTGTAAGTTTCACTTTTTCCCCCTGAAATTATTTAGCTATCTCTGATAGCTGGATACATAACTTGTTTGCTACTGAAACAGCAATGCTTATGGCAATAAATTGAATGGGACCATCCCACGTTCATTGCACAAGCTTCAGAGCATGACTTATTTGTAAGTGGTTCCTAATTTTCCTAGTTTCTATTTTGTTTATGGTAGGTTGTTCTTGTTCTGGATTGCCATAATTACACTTCTAATAGTTATTCCTAATGACTTTTAGGAATTTGTCATCTAATTATCTTAATGGAGCAATTCCCACTGAGCTAGCAAGAATGATAAACTTAGACGTACTGTAAGTTCTATCATTTAATTACTATATCTCCTTCAGAAAGTATTTAATGCCATCATGCGTTACATGAATACACTTTTAGGGATTTATCATGTAACAAGATCGCTGGTTCGATTCCTTCAGCAGTCGGCAGCTTAGAGCATCTTTTGAGACTGTAAATCCTATAACCTCTATTTTTTGCTTGTTGTTAAAATGCCTGTATCTTTTTCTGACAACATTACTTATTCATGTAGCAACTTGAGCAAGAATAATCTGGTGGGACACATTCCTGCTGAGTTTGCAAACTTGAGGAGCATCACGGAGATGTAAGCACCTTAACATCTCTATGCGCTCAAATCTGTATCCTTTAAGAGTAATATGGACACCTTTTGCTTTTGTTTCAGTGATTTGTCCTACAACCACATTAATGGTTTCATTCCTCGAGAGCTTGGAATGCTGCAAAATCTGATACTGTTGTAAGTACATGCAAGCTATGGGTTTTGCCTTGCACCCATTAACATTGATAAACTAATATCGATTTCCCTGCCCAATTATTTGAGATTGATTTGTGTGATTGTTTTGTTGTTACAGAAAACTAGAGAGTAACAATATGACTGGGGATGTTTCTTCACTTACTAACTGCTTCAGTCTCAATGTCTTGTAAGTTAAGACCTGAAAAGCTATTCGAACTGTTTACACATGTGTGGATTTCACTCATAGTGAGCTTTGCTGCAGAAATATATCATACAACAACCTGGCTGGCATTGTACCTACAGACAACAACTTTTCACGGTTTTCACCTGACAGGTAGTATCATCTGGTATTAACCATACCTTCAAAAAGATTTGTTCTGGCTAAACCGTTATTTATAATCTGAACTTTCCTTTAGCTTCCTGGGTAATCCTGGACTATGTGGCTCCTGGCGTGGTTCTTCATGCCCTTCCTCCAGTCATGCAAAGAGATGTAAGTACAATGTTGTCTTTATTAAGTTGCTCTGGAACATAACCTCATCAGACCACTAACAAACGTTCCAATACTCTTTCGTGCATTTTCACCGCAGTCTCTGTCTCAAGGGCTGTCATTCTTGGTATTGCTATTGGCGGGCTTGCAATCCTGTTGTTGATCCTAGCAGCTGCTTGTTGGCCACACAGTCCAGCCGTTTCCACAGATTTCTCTGTAAGCAAACAAGGTAATACATTTGCTTAAATCCCTGTATGTTGCTTTAACACATCAATTTCGATAGCTACTTGACAAGTGATGTCTCATCATGCTGGATCTTGCGAATGGTTGATGCCTGTCTCAAACAGTTGCCAGTCTGCTCAACTTGACAGATGCACTGTTTGTTTGTTTGATGGCTAATATGGTTTCAATGAGATAATGATGATAATTTTTTGTTACAGAGATTCATGCTGTGTTATCGAGCAATGTTCCTCCCAAGCTTGTGATCCTCCACATGAATATGGCCCTCCATGTATATGACGATATAATGAGGATGACAGAAAATTTGAGCGAGAAATACATAATTGGGTACGGGGCATCTAGTACAGTTTATAAATGTGTTCTGAAGAACTGCAAGCCAGTGGCAATCAAAAAGCTATATGCTCACTACCCGCAGAGTGTAAAGGAATTTGAGACTGAGCTCGAGACAATTGGAAGTATCAAACACCGGAATCTTGTCAGCCTTCAGGCTTACTCGCTATCACCTGCTGGGAATCTTCTCTTCTACGAGTATATGGAAAGTGGCAGCCTCTGGGACGTTTTACATGGTAAGTGGACATACCAGGCAAAATGCATGTGGGGCACAGTTTCACTTCATCGTGCTCAGTATTTAGAACCTTTTCCTTTCTACCCTCCATACGGTTATCTGTCAGCAAACATGTGCTGGCCACTTTCTTATTAAGATGGACTGATTACTATTTCTATTCTCTTGATTGGAATGTCTGCAAGGCATACATATAGTTTGAGAATTTTCCACAACCATATGCTAATCTGCAAGTCTTTGTTTATCTCAGCACCTTCGTCCAAGAAGACAAAACTGGACTGGGAGGCTAGACTCCAGATTGCTCTTGGCACTGCCCAAGGGCTGGCTTATCTTCACCATGACTGCAGCCCGCGAATAATTCACAGGGATGTAAAATCGAAGAATATCCTCCTGGACAAGGACTATGTGGCGCATCTTGCTGACTTTGGCATTGCCAAGAGCGTGTGCATCTCCAAGACCCACACATCAACCTATGTGATGGGCACAATTGGCTACATTGACCCTGAGTATGCGCGGACATCCCGCCTGAACGAGAAATCTGATGTGTACAGCTACGGCGTCGTCTTGCTCGAGCTGCTGACTGGGAAGAAGCCAGTTGACAATGAGTGCAACCTCCATCACCTGGTAACTAATTTTCACTTGCTTGTTCGTTGCCTTCACTCCCTTCTGATTCTGAGGCTCAATAAGTTCACAGTCATGGGCATTAGGTTCGTGTTCCTTGAAGGGGACAAGCAACATGAAAGCTATCATGTGATGGGGGGTTAGATCTATCTGCACTGTGGTGGGTGCGATTCATTGTATGGCTGGTGAAAGCTCTATTATCACTGGCAGCTTGTGCAGTGTCCTGCAAAGCCTGCCATGTTTGTCCCCTGCCTTCAATCATATGGCTGAAAATTCAGCAGGAAGCACACCACTGTCAAAAACTGTAGCTATCTAGTACTTCCTCTGTAAACTAATATAAGAGCGTTTAGATCGCTAAATTAGTAATCTAAATGCTCTTATATTAGTTTACGGAGGGAGTAGTAACTACTAGTACCTTCTGCTTTGATTACTAATATGCTGGTAATTTGGCTTGAGCATTTTACTTTCCCCTACTCTGTCAAAATTAGCTTGTTTGGAGTAAGATGCCCATGTTGTGTAGGGAACAATGCAGCTGTGCATAGTTAGTTTTGACTGTTGAACTTCCCTGTCCTGCACCAATGTCGGTTGTGCTCATTGGTTGCTCCCCTTGCAGATCCTATCCAAAGCCGCGGACAACACCGTGATGGAGATGGTCGACCCAGACATCACCGCCACATGCAAGGATCTCGGCGAGGTCAAGAGGATGTTCCAGCTGGCGCTCCTCTGCAGCAAGCGGCAGCCGTCCGACCGACCGACGATGCACGACGTCGTGCACGTCCTCAGCTGCCTGGTCTGCCCAGAAGCGCCCCCGAAGCCGGCGCAGCCACCGGCGTCGCCCCAGTCGTCCACGGCCCCGAGCTACGTGAACGAGTACGTCAGCCTGAGAAGCGGCAGCGCCCTCTCCTGCGCCAACTCGTCGAGCGCGTCCGACGCGGAGCTCTTCCTCAAGTTCGGCGAGGCGATATCGCAGAACACAGAGTAGACTGACCTGAGCGGCCAGGGTAGCATTTCCGCTAACTGTTTTCGTCAAAAATAGCAGAGGGGCTGGGTTTGGGGATGTGTTCGATTCGATTCACTGTAAATATGCTGCTGCTCATTCTGGTTTCATCAGTCAGTTATCTCTTCTTTTCGCCTTCCCTTTTGCGACCACTGTTGGGCTGGGATCATGATGAAACAAGAAAGGAAGCTGGTGTTTTGCTGGAGACGGGTGCATCCGGGCACAGGCAGTGCTGCTTTTACGGTGCCACAGGCCTGTTCGCTCAGTTGGGACGACACATACTGTGCCAGTGACATTCTGTTGTTGTATGAACAGCCTCCACCAATCGAAATACTGCTGGGTAGAAGTTCTGAATGTGCTTCTGCACTCTGCCCAGATCGCCGGCGTTGCCCACCCGCCAGCTCATGCCACTGTGATTGATTCCTGGATAAGTAGCCACGGCATGGCCGTTAGATGGTAGTGCCGAGGAATTCCTACCTCTTTGCAGTAAAATCTACGTACTCCTTTCTGTCATTCTGTGCGAGCGATGACTGATACAGTACATGCATGGGGCCAAAGCTTATCTCTCTGCCAGCCTCCCACGCAAGTCGACTGTCTAGTTGAGCTCGTGACCTGCCGGCGCAGAAGAGAGTAATGCGCTGCGAATCAGATGCCATTGCTACTAGTGTGGGGAGCACGCACTGGGCCTGCAGCGTTGCGTATCTCACAACCAATCATCCCTAAAAAAATATATATGAAAAACTCACAACCAATCGATTCTGATCTGGAGCAACGGAGATCTAATGGGAGTCCGATACAATCAGCGGGATCAAAAACTGAGGCAACCCAGATAAGAAAAAACCGAGGCAACCCTCAGCGCCAAGGTTCGGGAATCAGGATCCTTCCTCACCGGCAGCGTTCCAGACAGTGACACGCCGAGAAAACACACATTGGATGGTTGTTTCTACTTCCATTCAAACCAACACCTTGGAAGCAGCAAAAGACTTTGTTCCTATCATGCCAGATGATCACATGAAGGCCCTATGTTTTCACGGATGAAGCTAGACGCCCGATTTGCCCCTCCGTCGAGGGCTCCCTCTTCTTGTCCGGGCAGAAGACGAAGAATGCGACGGCACCTGGAATGAGGAAGTAGGACAGTCTCTTGTGGAACTGCTCGCTACGCTCGAAGCTGCAGGTTAAGAAAGACCACACAACCTGAATATCATAGCATTACATGCGTGCATACGTATCGTGCATGAAGAAAAAACGAGTTGCTTGCTTTACCGTCTCTTATGTTCTAGCAGAGTACCAATATCCTTCTCCATCACGCACAAGTTCTCATTAAGCTTCTCCAGGGCCGCCTCCATGCGCATGCCGAGGGCCGCCTCCTTGCGCATGTGGGCCACGCAGCACGCCTGGATACAAATGGAACTTACACATAAGAGAGCATGCAATGTATCTTATTTGAGTGCCAAAAAATCGCTATATGTTTGCATTCTCAACATTAGCACAGCGCCTCATTACTGAACCATGCGGATGTCAGACACACTGAGAATACTTGCGGTGCCCCATCAGCCTTGCTAGCTGCTACAGGGAAGAGTACAGAGTACAACATCAGGCAACAGACAACTACGAGTGGTACCAATGGAAGGCTCAATCCTTATGAAGAAGCTAGTTCTATTACACCAAGCTAAGTCGGTACAAGGTACCAAGGGAAGGATCAGACTATATACTTATTTGTTATACCTATTGGTCAAGCCGTCAAAGCATCCAGTGTGAAGAGCACAAGAGCAGTGGACGTATAGTATACTAAGAGAACAAAAGAGCTTAAAATTGAAAGTTTACTAATCACACCAAGCTGTCAAGCAAATAATAATGCCATTTCTGTCGAACCAACATGTCATAACTCTATATGAAAGAGCATTTGCAAAAGGGATATTACCAGTGAGCATGTCAAAACTGATGTCATTGCAAACTAAAGCGGTTGAAGGATACTACCTTTTCCCCTTAACAACATGGAAAGCAACTCCCACCCAGCAATACAAGCTCTCCTAGAGGAATCTTAAGATGTCTTTTCTGAACCAACATGATTGCCTACTGTCTGACAATTTCATCATGCAATTCCTCTAAAAAAGGGTGTAGAACCACCTATGTTGAGACCTTATAGAGTCTCACATCAACAAAAAGGAGAAAAGGAAAAACAAGTTAAACAGCTGTTGGCTTCCTCAATTGTAAGACCTAGTGACATATGCGGCGCCTGCACTACTGGTTAGAAAGAAGGACTGCAAGTGGAGATTGTGTACTGATTTTAAGAAACTCAATGACCAAACTGTGAAAAACAAATTTCCTATGCCCATCATAGAAGATCTTCTGGATGAACTGCATGGAGCTACTTATTCTCCAAGCTGGACTTGAGATCAGGGTACCAAATTAGGATGAGGGAGGAAGATGTGCACAAAACTACACCAAGCTAAGTTGGTACCAAGGTACCAAGGGAAGGATCAAACTACTCCCTCCGTTCCTAAATACTTGTCTTTCTAGGCATTTCAACAAATGACTACATACGGAGCAAAATGAGTGAATCTACACTCTAAAATATGTCTACATACATCCGTATGTAGTAGTTATTTGAAATGTCTAGAAAGACAAATATTTAGGAAGGGAGGGAGTATATATTTGTTATACCTATTGGTCAAACAGTCAAAGCATCCAGTGTGTGGAGCACAAGAGCAGTGTAAGCATATAGTAGTATAATAAGAGAACAAAAGAGCTCAGATTGACAGTTTACTAATCACACCAAGCTGTCAAGCAAATAATAGTGCCATTTCTGTCGAACCAACATGCCAAGCATCCACGCTTACTGTGCTCCTTCCTGCCAGAGCTTAAGATTTTGTTTTGCTACAAACAGGCCAACACAATGTTGATTCACTGATTCTAACCATGCAGGTTGTCGTATCGTATCTTGTTGGAAAAATTCCCTGCATTTTTCAACCTTGCAGCAACATGTATCACATATATGGGTATCCAAACAACTAATTTGACCCAAGAGATCCACCATGGGCATCCGTGTTCACCATAGCACTAAAACCCAGGGAATGCTATGCTACAATCAAACAGAGGAACATTCCGAAGCTCAAACAACTTAAAATTACGTGCTGGATGTCTACAATTTGGATCATACCTACATGGCTCCATGAAACTGAACACGATTGAGTGCACGTGTGATTCTAAGCGAAGGGATGTTTTCTTCCACAGCGGAAGCTACGGATTGGGTGGTGAGCGTGGATTCACCCAATCCACCGGCGGATCCCTTTGCCTAGGGGATTCTAAACCCAAATGCCAAACAAACCCTAAGGGGTACCAACGCTGTCAGGACCTCGATTTCAAGTCACATCGATCTAGCTGGTAACATCTCATATCACTTTGCGGCCTCACGCACGGTATTCCCACGGGTGTCGCCTTACCATGGCCCGGGACCGTTTGCGCCTTTTGGCTCACGTATATGATAATGTCGCTAGCATTCATATGACAGAGAACCCGAGCCGACATGGCTAGTCGTGAACCCAAAGCGGCACTAACCTATGGGGACAGGCATACATGAATCACATCGAGCATGTCGGTCAGCAGCGTGTGAATCCGGGCTGTAGCGCTGGGCTAACAGGACTCCGGATGTCACCGCGTGACATTTCCCTGAAGGGACAGACACAGGAACGAAGTGAAACACATGCCGGCCAGTCAAGTGATCTGAGCAGTAGTGCTGGGCTAGCAGGACTCCGGTGAACCAGGCTGTAGCGGACTACTATGGCTCAAGGAAGCACTGGACTACATTTCCCCATAAGAGAGGCTGCCAAGGATAAACGACTAGATTGTCGGATCCCACACATACCAAGCATTTCAATCATACACACAATATGCTCGATATGGGTAAATACAACATGGCATCACAACATAACTCTACGACTCAAAGTATTTATTCATTAGGCTCCGAGGAGCGAGATATTACAAACATGGGTCTTATGACCCAACATACAGAGCATACAAGCAACAAGCACATGCGAAAGCTTAACTTGTCTGAGTACAGACAACTACAAATGAAGAAGGCTGAGAAGCCTGACTATCTACCAGATCCTGCCAAGGGCACAAGATCGTAGCTGAGGTATCAAGCTAAACGTCGAAGTCCACGCGGAACTACTAGCGATACTGACGTCTCTCTGCAAAATATAAAATAGGCAAACGTGAGTACAAATGTACCCAGCATGACTTACATCAGAACTAGCTACATATGCATCGGTATCAACAAGGGGGGGGGGTGGTGGAGTTTAACTGCAGCAAGCCAACTTTGACTCAGTGGCTAACCTGAACTACGACTGCAAGCAACTCTTTTGAGGTGGCGCACACGAGTCCACATATTCACCATTCAATACACCACTATGGATCCGCTCCCGTCTCCCTACGAGAAGGCCATCCATAACACTCACACTTATCTTGCGAGTTTTAGAGTATCCACTTTCACTCGTCTATGAACTATACAAGGGGTCCAAGTTTCCATATCCGAGAAATCCGGCTATTCGAATAGATAATGATAACCCTGCAGGGGTGTACTTCTTCACACACGCTCCCACCACTTACCGTCGTTTACACGACATGTACTCGGCAACCTTCAAGCGAAAGCCCAACGAGGGTGTCGGCCACGGCCTACCTAAACACCTAAGTCTCTAGTCCAGGTTTATCGCCTATCCAGGTTCCATCCGCAGTGAGTCCGGCCGAGGTTTCCACATACGACCCCGAACGATGTGAACAGGGTTCGCGAGACACCAAACGGGCGCCCGGTACACCGTGCCATGGTGTATCTACTGCAACATAGCCCACCCCTAGGGTCAGCGCTACGCACGGCCGCCAACACATATCCTATAAACACCAGAAATTAGTTGCAACTCCTGGACAGAGGACAAGGGTGATCAAGAAGCCGAGAGGGTCCATTGGTTTCGGGCCCAATGCGTGGTAGTAACTGTTTCATGGATCACAAACACAGAACTCAGTTCCTAAGGATGGCTTCAATGAGACAACCCACCATGTACTCCTACATGGCCTCTCACTGCTACCTTTACCAAATCGTGTTCTCACACTTAGCTCTCAACAGTAGGACATGTTTACACACCTCCGATTCATCCCCGATGAATCAGACCTGACTCAACTCTAAGCAGTACCAGGCATGACAAACAAGCATGAATGAGTAGGCACATCAAGGCTCAAACAACTCCTACTCATGCTAGTGGGTTTCATCTATTTACTGTGGCAATGACAGGTCATGCAGAGGAAAGGGGTTCAACTACCGCAGCAAGTAACAGAGGAATCATGTTGTCCTAATGCAGTAAAAGAGAGCAGGAGAGGGAGAGTAGGATTGTATCGGAATGAACAAGGGGGTTTTGCTTGCCTGGCACTTCTGAAGATATCATTGGGTCTTCATCAGTGTCAATGATCACAACGTCGGTACAACGTCTATCGAGAGGGGACAACCACCGGCAATAGAGAAGGAACACAATCAATGCAATGCACAACATGATGCATGATAATGACATGGCAATATGTTGTTGATTGAGCTAATGCAACCAGCAACACAATTAAATGAAGTTGGTTTGAATACAAGATTCAAATTCAAACTCCATATATGATTAGTTAAATGCCATTTATTTGTTTTGTCCAAAACAGAGGACAAACATTGTTCAAACATGCATGAAAATGCCATAAACAGATTCCTTGAATTTTTCTGATAATTTTTCATATATAATTTATTTCATTTGGAATTACGGTTGATTTTCTATGATTTTTAGAAGTTTTGGGCATTTTCTGGAATTTTCTGAATTATTATAATTTAAACTAAATCCAAAAAATGTATTACTGCGTCAGCATGACGTCAAGGTGATGTCAGCAGGTCAAAGGCGTTGACCAGGTCAAACCTGACCAGTGGGACCCACTGGTCAGTGAACCAGTGCTGGTTAGGGTCGCTGACGTGTGGGCCCAGTCAACTGCCTCGTCAGCAAAGTCAACCTGACATGTGGGGTCGGTCAACGTGTGACGTGGCAAAGTCAAAATGACAGGTGGGGCCCTCCTGAGATCGGTGCTAATCTAACAGAGTAGTTAACTAACTAATTAGGCACTAGGGCCCACATGGCAGTGGCTCTAGAGGGGTTGGTTAGTGGGATGTTTAACCACTAATGACGGCCATGTCAGCTACCGGCGTTTAGCCGCCGGCGACCAAATCCGCGGCGGAGGGAGTCGGGATTTCGCTGCAGGGCCCTATTTGGCGCGCGGGGAGCATCTACGTGAAGCTGGGGGGCTGCCGCGTCGAGTGGTGGTGGTGTTTGGGCTCGGGGTGGTCGGAAAAGACGCTGACGACGATGTTGGCGGCTGCCGGAGCTCGGGCGAGCTCGGGGTCGTCGCTAGGAGGCGCAGCAGGAGGTGCGGAGGGGTGCTGCGGGCTCCTGGGGACACAGCGAGTGCGGTGAAGTGCTCGGTTGCGAGCTTGCGCGGGTGTGGCCACGGCTATGCCATGGCCGGCGGCGAGATGCTCTCGGGCTCGAAGAGGGCGGCGACTACACGGCGCAAACGAGCAGGGGGGAAGTGGGGATCGAAGGAGAAGCTCACGGGGAGTGCAGCGGTGGTCTTGGGGAGCTCGGGGAAGCAACGGAGCGGGCGCACGGTCACCGGCGATCTCGGCGGACCGAGGTTGAAGAAGACGGCGATGGCGGTGCTGCGGTGCGTCCCGGCTTGCTTGACTTGGCGGAGAGGTCGGGGACGATGTGGCGAAGCGCCTGGACTGGTCGAGGAAGCGAGAGGGAGGCGGTGGACACGGCAACAACGAGCGGCGGCGATGGCTCCGCTCAGCTTTGGGAGAGAGAGCGAGAGAGAGCGAGGCAGGGAGAGAGCGAGAGCGTCAAGGGGGTCCAGGGGGGTAGTGTGGCGTCGCAGAGGGAGTCCAGGGCGACGAGAGGGCAGACAGGCAGGTAGCTGCCGGCGTGGCACGCCGCGGCGCCGTGGCTGTCTTCTCCTCTGCCTTCTGGCAGGAGGAAGAAGACGCCCCTGCCCTCGGTGGGCCGGCCAGGTGGCTGGGCCTAGCACAGGGGAGGCCCATGTTTGTTCCTTCTCTCTCTCTCTCTCTCTCTTTTATTTAGTTTCTATTTTCTATTTTTCTATAATTGTTTTGACTTAATTAAAATGCTAAGGCATTTTCTACAACCCTGAAAATAATTGTGGGCTCTGTATGGAATATTTCCAACAGCCCTCACTTAAGTTCAGAATTATTTGGACATTTAATATATTATATAGCATTTAATTGTCCAAATGCAAATACGTATGAATTAACTCCAAAATCCAGAAATGTCCTAGAAATGTGTGCATCATTTTTGGAAGAAGTTTTCACCCATTCCAAAATTGATGAACTTTTCTAAAAGCCATTTTGGGTAGATGGAAAAGATTTAGTTTGACCCTAGTTGTATTTCACTTGCTGCTAGGGTTTATCAGTCCCCATTTCAAAATTAATAGAATTTAGACATGATGCATGAAGGCTAATGCAAAGGCAGGCAAGGCCTGAACTGGGGCTGTGACAGCTCACCCCCACTAAACAAGAATCTCGCCCCGAGATTCAGGTGTAGGGTAAGATGAAAGGGGAACACAAATAATCTTCACGATCCAGGTTGCACCTCTTAGGGTTGTTGATTCGTTGCATACGTTGACTCTGACATCCTTGCCTTTGAGATCTTCATCCATGCAATGACGAGAAGAAAAGAAACTCTCGAAGAATCGATCTTCTTGAAGATCGAGCAACCGACGATCAACTCACAGAACGAGACATGGCGACATCTGTCGAGATGAGACACAATACACACATCAAGAATGATGGAAATGAGCATATGACAAGGTTTAAGTAAGTAGCGGAATTCCCACACCTAGGAGGGTGGTGAACGGTGTCAACGTAGCGAGGGGTTGGGTTGCCATGATACCATAGCGAGACATCTTAAGGAAGGTGACTCGCAGAAATATTCCCTTAAGTGGCAAAAAGAATTACTTTTGATACAAAGATCATTGAAACTCTTTATACCAGCCTGAGGTAATCACAATCGATCGTTGGAAGGGGTTTGAAAGAATGGCATACTCCGACTAGGATGGATGATGTGGACTATCTTGTTGAAGACAACGCAATGGATGATTTTTGCTTATCATCGGAAATGGATGGGACCCATGGTAAGTCCACTTTTGAAGATGATCCTGAACAACAACTACTGAGGTGCAAGCTGGGAACAAAATGCAAATGTTGGGAATGATTCTAGTAACTGGGGAAGAGCTCAACAGTCGAGAGTGAGTCCACTGTTTGAAAAGGTTATAACCTAACCGAGGAAACTGGAGGCAAATCCCAGTTAACGCCAACGGTAAAACCTGGTGCTTGCGCGTGCTCTCAAGAACTTGAGTATCTCCATATTCGTCAAGGTTTTACCAATATCCGTGTCAAGGATCCTGGCAACACAACATACCACCATGATGAATGGTGATGGATGATGCCGATGCAAAGGAAGATAACACTTTCTCAGATTTCACCTTAGCGAGGCCAAGGAAACAAAATCTGGATAATCGACCGAGAGACATTTAGCACTCCGCTTCTAATGTTCTCCTTGATGTGCTAGGATAACTCATTTATTGATATGGTTTGGTATCTAGGACATCAAGTGAAAGGTCGGACTTCGGGAGCACAAGAATCCGTAAGGATTAACTACAGAGGTAAATCCTAAGAAATCCTCATGGGAAGGTGGCCAACTTTCTTCAATCGAGATACTACAATAATAGGTCTTCTGGCTGGATGTGTTGGCCACGACATCCACTTTACCGGTTATCGAGAGACCAATATTATAGTTCTTGGAAAATGCTCCAACCATCATATCTGCCTGAGATTCAGATCTGGTTGGTGTCAGGATATTCCAGGCTCATCGAGTCTAGAAAGGAAAATGAAGGTTTGCAACAGAAATCGACGAGACGACGTTGCGAGATTCTCGGGGGAATGAACTATGGTAGTAAGCTCCAAAACATGAGCCGGTTCTGCTACAAGCATGTGAACACGTTGTCCTAGACAAGCATGGTCACCTGGTAGTCTTAAAATGAAACACTACCGAGTTCAGGGGAAACCATCAACGAGGATATCGAAGTCCTTGCGTAGGTCTAACTCTTAAGAAGAAACTTCTTCTCCTTGAACAAATCAATTAGTGGCTTGGTGTGCTAGGGATACGTATAGAATGTAGATGATCGGTCTATCAGACCATAGAATACTTCGCACATGCATGATTGACTTGGGATGATTCCAGAGGAAGCAAAAACAAACTTTCTCGAATTCACGGCGGCAACTTACATCAGATGCACATGAATTAGAGGGAGTCACACCTTTCAACCGGACATATGCTTCATGATCGAGACATGAGGGCAATGCTTATAAAGTTTCCAACACTAGTGTAATGTTCAACGTGAATCATGGGGGAGACAAAATGCTGCTGATGGGCTTAACAACAACTCATCGGAATCTCCATATCACTGGACTTCCACCACTATGTGAACAATGTGATAGTATTGGTCAGACCAAAAATATAATGGTGTATGCTCGAGGGACAACTGCAAGTAAGACAACATTACGAACATCGTTGGTTCTGATTTGATTTGACGATAGCCCACACTCAAATCAAGGTTTGGACAAGATAATAGATTCAACAGTTGATCACGGGGATCAGTCGATGAAGATATCATCTTTCTTCAACACACACACACACACACACACACACAAGGATATCCCTTAGTGATGAACTAAGTCGGACAAGTTTTCATCTTCCAACTCTCCAAGTTGTTGTCTAGCTTAACCAACTAGCTCAGGGTATCCAACATAGATTCCTGGAGAAGAGGGTGGCTACAAGAAACCAACTTGATCACGAGCTCAACATAGCGATCAGGTGACAGCCTGGTGATACCTCCGAGAAGATATTCGGAAAATCACGAACCACCGATATGTTATTAAGCTCGAGAACAATCTTGCTTTTCAGGGCAAGACGATATGATCAAGGAGCAAGGGATTATCACAGTCCTAACTCATTGCTCAATGAGTGCACCCGGAAATATGGATTAGGTAGCACATCAATCTTAGAATGATGATTTAATTACCAGCACGCTAAGAATGAGAGTATTGTCCATTAACTACCAAGCAACGGAGTTGCTAGGAATATTGCTTTCACACATCACGGTTCACTTGTCGGCATTCCGGTTATAATAACACGGAGCTGAGGAACGAACAATGATGGCAAGAAATATTACCGCGTCAAGAATTTATAAAAGGTGGTGCAATTCCCATGACATTCCTGATATAAAGATGGTAATACCCCAAGGTAGAATAGAACAAAAACTAAATTGGCATTTGATCTGTGGAATACAACTACTTTGACCCAATCCTAGAAGTGGACGAGGTACTGGAGTTTGTTTCTCCTAGTCATTCTGGAATAGAATGGCTTGACGGACCACAAGAATTATAGGCATCGATGAACACAAATGCACACATACTCTTGGCTATCAACTGATAGAAGATGGTCGGAATACAACCGAAGAGGAACAACTCGAGGAACATATAATTTTCTGAGTTGTGGATGCATAGATTAGTATGTCGAGCATAGCTCAACATTTCTTCCGGACAACCCATGCAGAATGGTAGGACTGGCAGATTCACAATGAAGAATGGAGAACTCATCAAGAGCACTCTGGTTGTGATCTTATGGTTCAAAGAACTTCTGCCATAGGCGGTTCATAGTATTTGGAAGAAGGATATACCACGGACCTCGAGGACTAATGCAAAGGTTACTAATATCCTAAAGGAACTAGCAACACTATCAACATGAGGTAAGTAGGGTGAATCTCGGGTTCAAAACCCAGTAGTAGAATACCTACTAACTAAATGGCATCACGGGATGCTTTTGAGAATAATGGCCAGAATCACACACTGGGGATACAAAACATGGCTAAATCACTAGGTGACTCCCTAAAACACCTAGGGTCATAGTAATAGCTCCAGCATATATGTCGAGGCAATAGAGTACCTCAACTGACCGGTTAGTGTGATTAATCTGGCCCAAATGGACATCAGGAACAGGAGGAAGGGGTTTGCAAATGCATCAGACTATTTAGAAACCTGGAATGACTCGGATAGCATAACAGCTATAAATGCTCAAAAAGAGTTGAGACAACCTGCAAAAATGGCGGCATAGCCACTCAATAACAATATCAAGGTTCCGGGATCAACTGACAACATACGGAGGTAGTAGGAACGGAACTGAGGCTTGAAACTATCAATTCTATAAGTCTATGGATTAGTAACACGTCATCCTGATAGATAGATGAGAAGGCCTAGTTCTTAATCCCCGTAGAAGAGACGAGGATGACTCAGATCAGAAGGGCATAAGATATAAGGAGTAAAAAGAGCCTTACGTTTCCTTCCACAATCAATTCCCTTACATAACTAAAGCATTTCTAGACACGAATTCGACCAGTTTGGCTTGGTAATCCTACAGGCAGTCAGGCTCTGATACCAACGCTGTCAGGACCCTGATTCCAAGTCACATTGATCTAGCCGGTAACACCTCATATCACTTTGCGGCCTCACGCACGGTATTCCCACGGGTGTCGCCTTATCATGGCCCGGGACCGTTTGCGCCTTTTGGCTCACGTATATGATAATGTCGCTAGCATACATATGACAGAGAACCCGGGCCGACATGGCTAGTCGTGAACCCAAAGCGGCACTAACCTATGGGGACAGGCATACATGAACCACATCCAGCATGTCGGTCAGCAGCGTGTGAATCCGGGCTGTAGCGCTGGGCTAACAGGACTCCGGATGTCACCGCATGACATTTCCCCGAAGGGACAGACACAGGAACAAAGTGAAACACATGCCGACCAGTCAAGTGATCTGAGTAGTAGTGCTGGGCTAGCAGGACTGCGGTGAACCGGGCTGTAGCGGACTACTATGGCTCAAGGAAGCACTGGACTACATTTGCCCATAAGAGAGGCTGCCAAGGATAAACAACAAGATTGTCGGATCCCACACATACCAAGCATTTCAATCATACACACAATATGCTCGATATGTGTAAATACAACATGGCATCACAACATAACTCTACGACTCAAAGTATTTATTCATTAGGCTCCGAGGAGCGAGATATTACAAACATGGGTCTTATGACCCAACATACAGAGCATACAAGCAACAAGCACATGCGGAAGCTTAACTTGTCTGAGTACAGACAACTACAAATGAAGAAGGCTGAGAAGCCTGACTATCTACTAGATCCTGCCAAGGGCACAAGATCGCAGCTGAGGTATCAAGTTAAACGTCGAAGTCCACACGGAACTACTAGCGAGACTGACGTCTCTCTGCAAAACATAAAATAGGCAAACGTGAGTACAAATGTACCCAGCATGACTTACATCAGAACTAGCTACATATGCATCGGTATCAACAAGGGGTGGTGGTGGAGTTCAACTGCAGCAAGCCAGCTTTGACTCAGTGGCTAACCTGAACTACGACTGCAAGCAACTCTTTTGAGGTGGCGCACACGAGTCCACATATTCACCATTCAATACACCACTATGGATCCGCTCCCGTCTCCCTACGAGAAGGCCATCCATAGCACTCACACTTATCTTGTGAGTTTTAGAGTATCCACTTTCACTCGTCTATGAACTATGCAAGGGGTCCAAGTTTCCATATCCGAGGAATCCGGCTATTCGGATAGATAATGATAACCCTGCAGGGGTGTACTTCTTCACACACGCTCCCACCACTTACCGTCGTTTACACGACATGTACTCGGCAACCTTCAAGCGGAAGCCCAACGAGGGTGTCGGCCACGGCCTACCTAAACACCTAAGTCTCTAGTCCAGGTTTATCGCCTATCCAGGTTCCATCCGCAGTGAGTCCGGCCGAGGTTTCCACATACGGCCCCGAACGATGTGAACAGGGTTCCCGAGACACCAAACGGGCGCCCGGTACACCGTGCCACGGTGTATCTATCGCAACATAGCCCACCCCTAGGGTCAGCGCTACGCACGGCCGCCAACACATATCCTATAAACACCAGAAACTAGTTGCAACTCCTGGACAGAGGACAAGGGTGATCAAGAAGCCGAGAGGGTCCATTGGTTTCGGGCCCAATGCGTGGTAGTAACTGTTTCATGGATCACAAACATAGAACTCAGTTCCTAAGGACGGCTTCAATGAGACAACCCACCATGTACCCCTACATGGCCTCTCACCGCTACCTTTACCAAATCGTGTTCTCACACTTAGCTCTCAACAGTAGGACATGTTTACACACCTCCGATTCATCCCCGATGAATCAGACCTGACTCAACTCTAAGCAGTAGCAGGCATGACAAACAAGCATGAATGAGTAGGCACATCAGGGCTCAAACAACTCCTACTCATGCTAGTGGGTTTCATCTATTTACTGTGGCAATGACAGGTCATGCAGAGGAAAGGGGTTCAACTACCGCAGCAAGTAACAGAGGAATCGTGTTGTCCTAATGCAGTAAAAGAGAGCAGGAGCGGGAGAGTGGGATTGTATCGGAATGAACAAGGGGGTTTTGCTTGCCTGGCACATCTGAAGATATCATTGGGTCTTCATCAGTGTCAACGATCACATCGTCGGTACAACGTCTATCGAGAGGGGACAACCACCGGCAATAGAGAAGGAACACAATCAATGCAATGCACAACATGATGCATGATAATGACATGGCAATATGTTGTTGATTGAGCTAATGCAACTAGCAACACAATTAAATGAAGTTGGTTTGAATACAAGATTCAAATTCAAACTCCATATATGATTAGTTAAATGCCATTTATTTGTTTTGTCCAAAACAGAGGACAAACATTGTCCAAACATGCATGAAAATGCCATAAACAAATTCCTTGAATTTTTCTGATAATTTTTCATATATAATTTATTTCATTTGGAGTTACGGTTGATTTTCTATGATTTTTAGAAGTTTTGGGCATTTTCTGGAATTTTCTGAATTATTATAATTTAAACTAAATCCAAAAAAAGTATTACTGCATCAGCATGACGTCAAGGTGATGTCAGCAGGTCAAAGGCGTCGACCAGGTCAAACCTGACTAGTGGGACCCACTGGTCAGTGAACCAGTGCTGGTTAGGGTCGCTGACGTGTGGGCCCGGTCAACTGCCTTGTCAGCAAAGTCAACCTAACATGTGGGGTCGGTCAACGTGTGACGTGGCAAAGTCAAAATGACAGGTGGGGCCCTCCTGAGATCAGTGCTAATCTAACAGAGTAGTTAACTAACTAATTAGGCACTAGGGCCCACATGGCAGTGGCTCTAGAGGGGTTGGTTAGTGGGATGTTTAACCGCTAATGACGGCCATGTCAGCTACCGGCGTTTAGCCGCCGGCGACCAAATCCGCGGCGGAGGGAGTCGGGATTTCGCTGCAGGGCCCTATTTGGCGCGCGGGGAGCATCTACGTGAAGCTGGGGGGCTGTCGCGTCGAGTGGTGGTGGTGTTTGGGCTCGGGGTGGTCGGAAAAGACGCCGACGACGACGTTGGCGGCTGCCAGAGCTCGGGCGAGCTCAGGGTCGTCGCTAGGAGGCACAACAGGAGGTGCGGAGGGGTTCTGCAGGCTCCTGGGGACACAGCGAGTGCGGTGAAGTGCTCGGTTGCGAGCTTGCGCGGGTGTGGCCACGGCTACGCCATGGCCGGCGGCGAGATGCTCTCGGGCTCGAAGAGGGCGGCGACTACACGACGCAAATGAGCAGGGGGGGAAGTGGGGATCGTAGGAGAAGCTCACGCGGAGTGCAGCGGTGGTCCTGGGGAGCTCGGGGAAGCAACGGAGCGGGCGCATGGTCGCCGGCGTTCTCGGCGTTCCGAGGTTGAAGAAGACGGCGATGGCGGTGCTACGGTGCATCCCGGCTTGCTTGACTTGGCGGAGAGGTCGGGGACGATGTGGCGGAGCGCCTGGACTGGTCGAGGAAGCGAGGGGGAGGCAGTGGACACGGCAACGACGAGCGGCGGTGATGGCTCCGCTCGGCTTTGGGAGAGAGAGCGAGAGAGAGCGAGGCAGGGCGAGAGCGAGAGCATCAAGGGGGTCCAGGGGGGTAGCGTGGCGTCGCAGAGGGAGTCCAGGGCGACGAGAGGGCAGCCAGGCAGGCAGCTGCCGGCGTGGCACGCCGCGGCGCCGTGGCTGTCTTCTCCTCTGCCTTCTGGCAGGAGGAAGAAGACGCCCCTGCCCTCGGTGGGCCGGCCAGGTGGCTGGGCTGCCAGGTGGCTGGCCCTAGCACAGGGGAGGCCCTGGTTTGTTCCTTCTCTCTCTCTCTCTTTTATTTAGTTTCTGTTTTCTATTTTTCTGTAATTGTTTTGACTTAATTAAAATGCTAAGGCATTTTCTAAAACCCTGAAAATAATTGTGGGATCTGTATGGAATATTTCCAATAGCCCTTACTTAAGTTCAGAATTATTTGGACATTTAATATATTATATAGCATTTAATTGTCCAAATGCAAATACGTATGAATTAACTCCAAAATCCAGAAATGTCCTAGAAATGTGTGCATCATTTTTAGAAGAAGTTTTCACCCATTCCAAAATTGATGAACTTTTCTAAAAGCCATTTTGGGTAGATGGAAAAGATTTAATTTGACCCTAGTTGTATTTCACTTGCTGCTATGGTTTATCAGTCCCCATTTCAAAATTAATAGAATTTAGATATGATGCATGGAGGCTAATGCAAAGGCAGGCAAGGCCTGAACTGGGGCTGTGACAGGCGATTCGCGGAGCGGTGGAAGCTACCTTGGGTTCGACGACCCCCCCAGCCCCAGCACTGAGGAAGCGGGGGCACTCGACGGAGGACTGGCCGGGGCGCCGGGGGAAGGTCCACGACCGCGGGTCGATCGGCGGAGGATGGCGGCGGAGGAGCGGAGCAGCGGAGAAGCCATCGGAGTCGCCGGAGGATCGAAGTCGGCGTCGCGGCGTAGGAGCGACCAACGGGGAAATAATGACCGACTCCTGAATGCTTCCAGAACCTGGGCCACACCGAAAATTTGGAGGTCCGCGTACCTTCGCATATAATGGGCCGGGCTGTTTAGTCCTTTCCTCTTTTCCTTTTACGATTTCTGTTGTGTTTCCTTTTTCTTTTCCTTTTCCATAATTTTTTTGTTGGGGGAATTTTGCACAGCTACCTCCTCTCATTTTCCGTATCCCCCACATGGTCTGTTGATGTGATCGATACTCAGATGACCAGCCATCTTTCGAATGACTTTGAAAGCCACATGAAAATTCACCTAGCTAACTCGCACATAGTTGCCACGACAAAAGAACTTGGAGGTTTGGCCGTCCAAAATATCCAAGTTTTGAACATATGTATGTTAGGGAGAATTTGAAAAACTATTGTTGATATCACGTACAATCCCTCCGCCAACTCTATTTGGCGCTTAAAGGGCGAGTTACAGACTTATCTAGTAACTCGCGCCCATGCCCAAATCCCTCACTAGCATAATGGGTTGGCCCATCTTATGCACTTAGCGGGAAACTCGTCCCACTTTTGGGAAGCTTTTGGTGTTTTTTTTTGTTTCTAGTTTTCCTAGACCGGATCTTTCGTCCATTTTTATGTTTTCCATTTTTATTCAGTTCCTTATTTAAATGGGCGAAAAATTATCAAATTAATTTTTTCCAGATTTTGTTAATATTTTCCAATTTCAGAACTTTTTTCAAATTTGTGAACTTTTCCCAAAATTTGGTGGATTTCTTTAAAAAATTTAAAAAAATTCAAATCCACAAATTTTCCAAAAAAATCAAACTTGTGATTTTTTTGAACTTTTTCCTTTTTCTAAAGTCAACGGTCAACTGGTAAAGGGTCAACCTGTGAACCGAGCTACGAGCAAGCGAGCATATGGATGGAAAGGATAGAAAGGTCCTAGTCAGTGCTTCATGTGCGAGGAAGTGGAACCAACGCTCACACGTGCGCTCTTTTGGGCCAGCCCATTAAGAAACCATCACATGAAGCATCGACTAGGACCTCTTTATCCCTCCCCTAACATCCTTTGTGTTTAAGGCTTCAAGCAGCAGGTCCTCTACCTTCTAGAAAGTGGTAGCATGGGCCAACAAGGTTGTGAAATTTGGGTATAAATGGTCTGTAGGTGATGGAACTAGAATTAGATTTTGAGAGGATGAATGGTTTGCCCCCCTCTCCGTTCCATATTGAGGTTTGTACCACACCTATAGAGAACAAGGAAATCCATTAGGCAAATATGGTACACAAAGGCCTCGTTGCTTTCCTTGAGTACATCATTTTACGGCTGATATGATGAATGATGAACCTTTTGTTCAAACACGAACATGTCACGTGTATCCTCGATGTCGGGGGTGATACACCGCAGCTCACGTCGAAGCAGATCCGAACGGCAGCGCGATACACAAAACAACTGGCGGATGCTTTTGTAGATCTGAAACCCCACACGTCCGGGAGGGACCCCGTCAGGACGCACAATGGCTACGGGTTGCCCTAGGTCGACCTAATCGCCCCTAAGTCCTCATGGTTTCGCTGCCCTCCAAACTTAAAAAACGACGAAGAACGAGAAGAAAGATACAAGGGTAGGAGATAAAAGTAGATGAACATGAAAGTGTAATTGATAGATTGGTTCGATTGGTATTGTTCAATCGACCATCACCTCTCTTCTATTTATGAGGCTGCTGGACTCCCCGTACAAGAAAGTTTCAAATCCCGTCCAAATCTTTTCAAAATTAACCGAACTCGGATTTAGGTAAGTCTGAGACATCAATTAGATTTTTGGGTCCCATGGGCCACAAACAACCTCAAATGATGATGAGCTCAAAATCAAATTTAACCGATTCGATGAGGCGAACAACTCTCATGTTGAACATTTTTTGATTCGAGGCCATCTTCAAGGCCGAATCGCTCATGCAAAATAGACAATCAGTGGCGCTAGCCATCACACATCATCTATATGGGTGTCTGATGGGGCGTGCCACTTTTTTGGCTTGTGGTAGGGTCGCACTCTGATGGCTCTGACTTTGCATATGATCTTGGACTAAGGTGATTTTTATATCAAAATCGACCGTTTCAACGTGACGAAGAAAATCTACTTTTTCATATGAGACCATCTTGGAGGCGTAATTGGCCAAACAATACTCTGAATACAAAATCTTAGTACTTCAAGCACAAATTCGGCCCTTTAGATGAGATTGGATGGTGATGACCCAAATATCAAAGTTCCTCATTTTGACGATATGTAACTTTCCCATGTTGACATTTTTTCAATTTGAGTCCATCTTAATCATGTTTTCGCCGTGCCAAAATCTTTTGTCAACACATGCCCCCCTGTTTTCTAGTAGAGCTTGCGTGCTAGAAAATACTTTGCTCGAGATAATGTTTAAGCACGATGTCAACACTCCATCGGTTGTGCATGCTAAGGATGATAATTTTTATCGGCCATATGCTCAGGCTTGTTGCTGCTTGGGTAGATCCTCTTCAGATAATAGTTGTCTGAGAACAACCATTATATGTCACAAAGGCCTCCACGGAAGTTTCTCATGTCAATCCTGACGTGGCCTCTGTACATGTGTTCTGTGGGGATATTCACCTCAAAGGAATACCATCAATTGTTTGGCGACCCAACTCATTGTTGATCAAATTACACCATGAAGTCTCCGCCGAACATTGTCTGCCTCCTGACTTGGATCATACAGATAAGAGAAACTTCCTCCACCCGGACATCTAACACGCACTAGCTAGATCTATTAGTGACCGAGTTGACACTGGAGTCGGACACAACTTGCCATGGGCCGACTTTAATAGTAATTCGGCTATGAACTCGCTCTACACGAGTCGGCCACACAAAGCATCGGTTGTGATAACCAGATGTATGTTGAATTAACCCGTTTGGCAAGTCAACTGTACTGCTCAGATGTATAGATAATAAAGAAACTCAAAGCATAGATGACATCTGGACACTTAACAAGGTCAACATTTGAGTGATTCGTCGATGCATATAAATATAACATTTGTTGGATGGTTGGTAACAGATCATCATGAACCTGGATGCACGCAACCCTTGCAGCGACTAGAAGTCCTTTAGCCTGAATAGCAGAGTATACTCGTCTTAATCATTACCATACAAGCTTTAGTAGGCATGAGGTATTTGAATCCAGCTCGTGGAGAAATATGAGAACAACGACGACTCTAAGCGTCGCCGAAACTGAATTTTGAAAATAATCTTCACGACACTTGACTTTGGCATCCGGCGAGTATTGAGTACTGATTGATATATGTGATGACATGCTCCCTTCTTTCGGCCCTCCCGAGTCGACATTGCCTTTCCCCCTGAGTGAAGCTGCCATCATATGTAACCGAAGGATATGAATGGACAAAGCGACCTTCATCTCGCAAGTCAAATCTTTGGTTGTCTGGATGACTTCTTTTGGATCCTGCAAGTAAACAACAAAAGGAGTCGGACATTATTTGTGCACTAGACCCTCGATTAGTGGCAGACTCCATAATTAAGACGACCTTGTCGGTGTTGGAAAAGTTGAGCATTTTTTATAGGAGCATAAGATACACCATGATGAACACCGCCAGCCACATGCCGGATTTGCCAACACAACAAACTCTTAGGGCGATATGCAAATATCAGCCATGTGTCCTCATCTCAAAGGACCTCGGGTACCTGTCCATTAAAGTGTGAATAACTGAAATAAATCAGATGTTTCAGCTAGGGATAAATTCCGTAGCGCCAACTTTGATGGTACGGTTTAAGAACATGGATGACACGCCTCCCAGAGTCTCCTATAGTGAGATGAAAACCATCGTCTTCCCCTGCCGGCATCACGCTTATCCTTTACTCGTGCCAGCTTCACAATAGGAGCTGGCACATCACTCTCGCCTCGATGGCTTCCCTTGGGAACCCATGTTGTTGGAAATATGTCACAGAGGCAATAATATTGTATTATTATATTTCTATTTTCATAATTAAGAGTCTATATTTCATGCTATAACTACTATGATTCTGGAATATATGATTGAGTGGAAAAATCCTATCACGTGTGAAAGGATAAATGGTAAAATATAGGTTCCCGGTCTTGCCTCTTAGACTGGCTCAAGTGTTGTTGGTGATCATGTTTCCCGGATTTCAGGATATCGTTAAGTGTAACGATAGTCCTGAAATAACATTGAGAGTATGATGTTAGAAGAACGATCATATTGAATCGACCCAATTTTGTTTGTTATACTTTGAGATAATATCGTCTATAATCAATTGCTATAACACGGAGTGTTAGCATGTGTTTTAGTTCCTCGGACCATGAGAGCATCTTAGTCACTTCCTACCGTACGGTGGACTTTGGGGTGCTCAAAAGTCATCTATAACTAGGTGATCATAACGATAACTTACGGGTTCATCGGAAAGTTTGACAAGGGACTAGATAGCTCGAGAGTGGGATTTGCTCCTCCGACGATGGAGAGATATTCTTAGGGCCCTCTCGGTGTGACGACATTCATCATCGTCTGGCCAGACAAAGGTCACTATGTAGCGACCCGACCTCAGACGATCAAGTCTCTGTGTTTCAGTGTCATCCCTGGATCAGTAATGCTGACACACACAGTACTCGAAGGATTTATAACAGAGTAGCAATCACACACTTATTACATCGAATGTCTCAAAAGAGAACTTATTACAATAAATATGGTTTAAGGCCATCTAAATAAGATAACAATGGAAGACTTGGAAGATAAAGTGAGTCCATCAACTCCAACGGCATAGCTGAGTGCATGACAACCGACCTATGGCACCTTACCCGTCGTCTGAAAAGTCTGCAACATGATACGTTGCAGCCCGAAAACGGGGCAGCACATAGAATATGCTGGCATAGTAACACAGTAGAGCAAAGAATAGATAAATGCTATCACTACATGCATATATGGCTGGTGGAGGCTCTATGGTTACAATGTTTCTACAAAAAGCCAAGTTTTCCCTACAACAAAGGAATATATTTTATTTAACTATCATGGTAGTTGAAACAACAATGAGAATGGTACCCCCATCTCAATGCCCATTAAAAGTAATTATCAACCCAACAAATTAATTTAAAGTGATGAGATCCATAGGATAATTCAAGAACCAGATACTCAAGATGTCCATAACCGGGGACACGATTAACCATGATTAGTTTGTACACTCTGCAGAGGTTTGCGCACTTTTCCCCACAAGACTCGATCTCCTCCGTTGGATTTCTCGCACTATAAGGTGTTTGAGAAACGGATGGCCGAGACACAGTCTTTCAGAAGCATTATCTCTAACCCCAGGTAGACCGTACCAACCTACATCCCCTACATCTGCTAGTCTACCACTAGAAGAGGTCATGCAACTTACTCCACTATGCTAGAGCTCATAATAGCTTGTGGCTACACACGGAAGTTTCAAGCATGAATAATATTATGATCCCTTTGAGCCTGGGTGGCGGACCATAGGAGGATCGCACGGTATAACCCCGGGATCTCCTAGGACAACACTGGTATAACCCCAGGTGCCCACAAGCAATCCACCCAGATGTGTATTAAAGTTGTCACCTTAAGTTGAACCATTAATTAACACACTCACATCTGTCATGGATACTCTCAAACCCAAACCACGTCTACGAGCATAGCATGGCAATATAAGCATAACATAGTAGTAACTCCCAAGGGTTTGATAATAAACAGGTAATAGGTTCTACCTCATCTGCTACTTCCCAAAACCCACATGTTAAGAGATCCTACTCATGCAATGTGTGAGGGTTGAAACTGGGTAAGGCATAAAAACTGGGTAAGAAAGGGGTATGATCAAAGTGTTACTTGCCTTGCTGACGATATGCAAATCCTAAAGACTCCGGGTATTCAATCACAAACAAACAATAGCATACATAAGAAATCAAACAAAGAAGCACGGATAAAACTCAAATAATAAGATCTAACCAGAAGGTTCAACTAAAGAACTCTGGTTTGCAAAAAGAATCAAATCAAACGGAGCAACGAGACTCAAACTACGAAAGAAACAAGATATGATTACTAATCTGGACTGAAGTCAAATTTTACAGTACCAAAATCTTGGTCAAGTTGGTTAAACATAAAGAGGGCTTCGAGACGAAGATCTAGGCACTTGTTTCACCCGATTTGGATAAACGAGCGAAAAGATAAACTAAAACGAAGATTAGGGCAGGAATCACGATCGAAAATAATCGCGGAAAAACCCTGGAAAATAAAATGAGACGAATAGGCTAACGAACGAACGTACGCACGTTCGTTGTCTGCGGCTAACTGACGAACATCGTTCGTTAAAACGAACGTATGGATGAACGTCCGCTATATAACTAAACCGCGAAAAAAACCGAACGAACGGAAACTAAAAAAAAACGAACGACGGCGGCGGCGGCTACCTCCGGCGAGGCTTCGGCGGGGCGGCGCGGCGTCGAGGGGGTCCGGCGGCGGCGAGGGACAACGGCGGCGGGGGACGGGAGGCG
>NC_041390.1:580470079-580596699 GCF_002162155.2 Triticum dicoccoides
GCGGCGGCTTGCGGCGGCTTGCGGCGGTGGGGCGCACAGGCGGCGGCTTGCGGTGCGTGGTGGGGTGGTGGGTGGCGGAGAGGAGCGGCGGCGGCCGGGTACTTATAGGGGGGTTGGGGGCGAGGCCGACTTGGAGAAGGGGCGGCGCGGCGGCGTGGCGCTGGCGGACTCTGACGAGTCCGTCTCGCGGACGGGAGGAGAGGTGGTGGCGCTAGGCGGGCCGGCCTGCTCGGCTGGGCTTCGACCCAGTCGGGCGGGAAACTTTTTTTAAACAGATTTCGCCGGAAAAATCCTAGAAAATAAAATAAGAATCTAAAAATACCAAAACAAAATTTCACCGTCTAAATAGAATATTTAGAACAAAGTGAACCTTTTCTTGGCCCTAAAATGCAATTTTGAAAAATGCAAATTTTTCTAATTCAAATAAAATAGCCACAAAAATACAAATAAAATTACTTATTTGATTTTAATATTTTCCCTCTAATATTTCATTTATTTTGGAGAAGTCATATTATCTCCTCTCATATATTTTAATTATAAATATTTTCGAAGAGGAAAAATAATTAAAACCAAATGATCCTCTTTTCAAAATTTGAGAAAACTCAAATATGAAAATAACGAAATGCCCAACTCTCTCAGTGGGTCCTTGAGTTTCTTAGAATTTCGAGGATTCACGAAACGAAATGCGGTAAAATATGATATGCATGAATGACCTATGTATAACATTCCAAATTGAAAATTTGGGATGTTACAAACCTACCCCCTTAAGATGAATCTCGCCCTTGA
Source organism: Triticum dicoccoides (assembly GCF_002162155.2). Taxonomy (NCBI): domain Eukaryota; kingdom Viridiplantae; phylum Streptophyta; class Magnoliopsida; order Poales; family Poaceae; genus Triticum; species Triticum dicoccoides. Next base: position 580,470,866 of record NC_041390.1, read on the forward strand.
GTTTAGGGTTGGCTAGAAAATAGGTGTGGGTGGTCTTTGCGTAGATCATCCTCTCGCTCCCAATTGGCTTCATCCTCAGTATGGTGGCTCCACTGGACTTTGCAAAACTTAATAACCTTGCTGCGAGTAACTCGGCTGGCAAACTCGAGAATCTTTACTGGTTTCTCCTCATAGGTCAGATCACTATCCAACTGAATTGCTTCCAGGGGCACTGTATCCCTCAGAGGGATATCGGCCATCTCTGCATGACACTTCTTCAACTGGGAAATGTGAAACACATCATGAACTCCTGACAGTCCTTCGGGTAACTCCAACTTGTAGGCTACCTCTCCCATACATTCCAAAACTCGGTATGGTCCTACAAATCTCGGGGCTAACTTTCCCTTGACTCCAAATCGCTTAACTCCTCAGAGCGGTGACACACGGAGATATGCTCTGTCTCCGACTTCATAGACTACCTCCTTGCGTTTTGAGTCTGCATAGCTCTTCTGTCTGGACTGAGCTACCTTCAGTCTATCTCGAATCAGTTTAACCTTCTCTTCGGACTCCTTAATCAAATCTGGTCCAAACAACTGACGGTCTCCAACTTCACCCCACATTAACAGTGTCCTGCACCTTCGTCCGTACAGGGCTTCGAACGGTGCCATCTTCAAACTGGCCTGGTAACTATTGTTGTATGAGAACTCCGTGTAGGGCAAGTTGTCGTCCCAACTAGATCCATAATCTAGCGCACAGGCTCTCAACATGTGCCCCAGAATCTGATTGACTCTCTCGGTCTGTCCATCTGTCTGCGGATGAAAGGCTATACTGAACTCTAGCCTAGTTCCCAAAGTCTGGTGCAGCTGGTGCCAAAACTTTGAAGTAAACTGTGTTCCTCTATCTGATACGATGGTCCTCGGAACTCCATGCAGACATACGAGCCTGGTCATATATATCTTGGCCAACTTCGCACTGGTATAAGTGGTCTTCACGGGGATAAAGTGAGCTACTTTGGTCAAGCGGTCCACTGCTACCCAGATAGAATCATATCCCGATCGGGTCCTGGGTAATCCGATGATAAAATACATGCCAAGCTTGTCCCACTTCCATTTTGGTATTGGCATAGGCTGCAGTAATCCTGCTGGCTTCTGATGTTCTGCCTTCACTCTTTGACATACATCACATACGGCTACATACTCGGCAATGTCCTTCTTCATTCTAGTCCACCAGAAACGCTCCTTCAAATCCAAATACATCTTGGTGTTTCTGGGGTGTATCGAGTATGGCGAGTCATGAGCTTCCTGAAGTATCAACTTCCCGATCTCTCCATTATTGGGCACATAAACTCGGTCCTCAAACCACAAGGTGTCGTGCTCATCCTCACGAAAACCTTTGGCCTTACCTTCACTCATCTTATCCTTTATCTCAGCAATTTCCTTGTCATCCTTCTGTACTTCGCGAATCTTTCCCAGCAATGTAGACTGAACTTCCATTGCTGCAACAAAACCTCTAGGAACAATCTCCAAACGAAGCTCCCTGAGATCTTCTGCTAACTCCTTTGGCAAACCTCCTGTTACTAAGGTATTGGCATAACTCTTCCGGTTCAAAGCGTCTGCTACAACATTGGCCTTACCTAGATGATAGTGCAACTTCATATCGTAATCCTTTATGAGCTCCAACCATCTCCTTTGCCTGAGATTTGACTCCTTCTATGTGAAAATGTACTTCAAACTCTTGTGATCCGTGTACACATCACAATGGTTTCCAATAAGAAAATGCCTCCAGGTCTTGAGCGCATGTACTACAACTGCTAACTCCAAATCATGGGTGGTGTCGGTGTCAAAACCGGCGGATCTCGGGTAGGGGGTCCCAAACTGTGCGTCAAGGCCGGATGGTACCAGGAGACAAGGGACAAGATGTTTTTTACCCAGGTTTGGGCCCTCTCGATGGAGGTAATACCCTACTCTTGCTTGATTAATATTGATGATATGGGTAGTACAAGAGTAGATCTACCACGAGATCAAGGAGGCTAAACCTTAGAAGCTAGCCTATGGTATGATTGTTGTATATGGAGTTTGTTGCCTACGGACTGCAACCCTCCAGTTTATATAGACACCGGATAGGGTTAGGGTTACATAGAGTCGGTTACAATGGTAGGAGATCTTGAATATCCGCATCGCCAAGCTTGCCTTCCACGCCAAGGAAAGTCCCATCCGGACACGGGACGACGTCTTCAATCTTGTATCTTCATAGTCCAGGAGTCCGGCTGAAGGTATAGTCCAGCTACCCGAACACCCCCTAATCCAGGACTCCCTCAGTAGCCCCCGAACCAGGCTTCAATGACGATGAGTCCGGCGCACAAATTGTTCGGCATTGCAAGGCGGGTTCCTCTCCAAATCTTGTGTACCTGTAGGAATAATGTCCGATTTTTGTAATGTAGTGCTCCTCGGCTTCCACGCCCAATAATGGCCATCTTCCACGTGTTCAAACGAATGCGAAAAGCCAGGGTGTTTTTACATCCACACCCCTAGCCGTATAAACGAGCCGCCTATTTAACGGGATGGGGATTTAGGTCCAAACCACAACTTCTCCTTTCCGCGAATTATCATCAGAGCGCTTCCAGCAAAGGTCCATTCCAACATGACCAGCCGTCGCAGCTCCTCCCCTCGCCCCTCCGGTCCCAAACCCGAGGACTGGGAGAGTTGCACCATCCCGCATAGCGAGTTAGCGTCACTTCAGGCCAAGGGATTTCTCCCTCAGGCATACATGGTCCCGGTCCGAGCCGGTCTCGCCACCTATAATGGCGGAAAACAAGCGGAGAGCACCCCCAATCCTTCTAAAGGAGAGCGGGTGTGCCTCGTCCCCTATCTAATAAGGGGATTGGGATTTCCAATTCACCCATTTCTCCGCGGGCTTCTTGAGTTCTACGGCCTCCAGCTGCACAACCTCACGCCCGCCTCCGTATTGCATATTGCGGGTTTCGTCGCCCTTTGCGAGCTATTTTTAGGCGTTGAGGCTCATTTCGCGCTGTGGAAGAGGTTATTCTGCCTGGTGCCCCATTCTAAAGAGGGGTCTATATACCAAGTGGGCGGAGCCGAAGTATGGCGCATCGCCGGGACCAGATATCTATCCGGAACCCCGAAGAAGGCGTCCGAGGACTGGCCTTCGGAATGGTTTTATATAGATGACGTCCCGCTACCGGACCCTATCCGGGTCGGTCTCCCTGAGTTCAACAGTGCTCCATTGAAGAAACGCTTGAGCTGGTGTCCGCGGAGCTCTCAGAGAGAAAGCGACAGAGACGTCCTTTACCTGATGGGCCGGATAAGACTGTTGGCTCATTCCGGACTAACCATGATTGGAGTCATGGCTGCATGCATTATGCGGGGGGTGCAGCCACTTCAATATAGAGGCCACCCCATGTGGGATTTCAATGGGGAGGATGACGCCACCCGTTACGGTCGTAAGGGGCCGGCTTCAGCTGCCGCCCTAATAAAGATCTTATCCTCTTTGTACAAGGGAGAAAAGGAGGAATTCCTCCGCGTCAACCCGCAGGCCGGATTTACTATGTACGATCCTCCAAGTTGGGTAAGTGAACAACTGCACTTGCCCGTTTGTTTTGTACTCCCACGGTTAGATATGTAGTCTAACGACTTCAATGCAGGAACTGCGACAGGTGGTAAAGGATATAAACAGCTGCCCTCCACAACCCGAGGACCCAGAATGGTCCCTCGATCCGGACTCCGAAGAGGATCCGAACATATCGGTGGAGCTTATCGGCGGGGTGTTCCATCAGCTAAGCAAGGACAATACCTTGGTAGCCATCACGACTGATTACCCAGGGTTAATCCTGGCCTCCCAGGTGACAGAAACCGGAGTCTCATTCCCTTGAGAGAGATTCCACTCTCACGTATTCCGGTGTTTCTGACGACAACCGTGTTTTGCAGGGGAGATTTCCAAGGCAGGAGGCCGAACCTGCGGCGGCTAGCCAACGAGGGGCCGCAGGGCCCCGTGGGGCAAAAAGGAATGTAGTCCGGACTGAGATGCCGACGCAAAGGTATAGCGCACCCTCTGCTTCCCTGGTGTTATTCTGTCAGGGCATATTAACGTTGGTGCTATCTTCAGAACGAAGAGACCTCGCTGGACTATATCCGGAGAGGTTGCCAATCGCGCCTCCACCAGCCAGGCTCCAACGTCTGGCCAGGAAGCGGAGGCGAGCACAAGGCGCGCACCGGACGCTCCTCCGACAGAGGATGCAGACAGGCTGTCTGCCACAAATTCTAAAGTGGAGAGTGCCATGAACCACCAGTGTCACCAGACAGTTCTACGCAACGCTTGTTTCTCCCAAGAGGCTTTAGATGCCTTTAATTCGGGAGATGCGTACCTCCGTGCCGCTCAAAATGGTTTAGCCGGAGCCACGGAGCAGTATGTAAAAGACACACGGGTAAGAAAATTTTGGTCAAATATATATATACCTGTAGCCCCTGAGACTTGAAACAGTTAGAGCAACTGATTTAAGGATCATTTAATATTCAGGTTCTTATAGAGAAGAATACTGCACTGTCCCAGGAGCTGGAAAAGTGCAAGGCCCAACTAGAGGCGACACTAGCCGCAGCAGGGGAGCCCAAAGAGACCCCCTCAGGTAAGATACACTTCGAAAGATTAGTATTGTGCGGTGTGGGTGCAAATATGACAAATCATGTTGCAGATGGCGCCGGACTCAATCCGGAAAAGCAACAACTCTTACGCCGGCTAAAGGCCGGTGAGAGTACGTTGACAAAGGTGAGGCGAGAGAAGAATGATCTTCAGGATGCCAACACCAGGCTGGACGTCGAACTTAAAGATGTTCGTGGCTAGCTGTCGGACTCCAAGAAGGAGAATCAACGGCTTCGACGCGGAATATTTAGTAAGTGCTTGAACGAACTTTGAAAAAAGAGTTCAGCGAGGAAGTCGACTAACAGAGTAATGTCTGTAGGTATGCTCACAGGTCGTCCTGCAGAGGAGATGCCCGGTTCTACGGGTGACCTTCTTCCCGAACTCATGCAACTGCATGAGTGAATTCGGCAGGCGATGTGAGGTGTTGCCCAAGCCTTATGGCCTGCCCACTCCATGCCCGAGGGCCTTGGAGAGGTTGCGGAGAAGCTGAAGGGAGCTCGGCGGCGCTTCCGGTTGTGGAAGATATCGGCCTGCCGACAAGGCGCTAGGGAAGCCTGGGCCATGGTGAAGACCCGTTTTACGAAGTCTGACCCAAACCACATGGCCGAGGTCGGACCAGTGGGGCCTGATGGGAAGGATATCCCTGTGAGCTTAGTATACGGCCAAGTAGAGTTGGCCGTGAAGTATTCCCAGCAGGACTGTAATTAGACAGCCTGTTAGATGGTATAGAAGAGGAATACAATCAGTCAGAATGACTATGTAATTTTGAATTGACATGTGTAATGCCTTCTAGCCGGATTGTAGATCGTTTGTCGTTGCCGGCCTTTTCGCTTCAACCTCGGGACCTGACTTTCCGGAGTGTGTCCGAATACCACAGCGGTTATATAAGAACCATGGTATGCGTTGATACCAGGCGTAGGGGTCATTAGTGCTTTATCAGACAAGTGCCCAACTAGTTATGTTATATTACATGGTTAGTAAGAAACATCTTCTAGAGAGAATAGTTCCGTTAGGGGTTCCTTTTGCTGGGAGGCATGCCCTAAAGTGCATGTCCGGACTGCATAAAAAGACGCAGAAAAAAGCATCTGGGGGCGCATAGAATGAGTAAAAAGATCATCTTTTATCTCACCGACCGAATATTCCCTTAAGAACGCTAGCTTTCGGCTTCACCCAGTCTGAGGTACACATCCGGCTGACCCAGCAGTAACAATCGCAGAGGTGCTCCCTTTATCGCCTAGCCGAACAATCGGGAACGTAGGGGTAAGCACAGGAGCCAGTCAACCCAGCTTGGCCAAAACTTAAGTCATATCGATGCATATAATGGTGAAAAAGGGTACATGCGGAAGTTTGACGCATGTGTTGGGTGTGAAGCCCGTATAAATAAGCTTCTGTTAAAGAAGCCCCCAGGTTTAATGAGCGCGAGTGGCGCGTCACTAGATGAGCCTTTAAGGGTTATAAAAGAAAAGAGGGGAAGGAGAGAAATGTAAGACAGAAAAATGCAAAAAAAATGGACAGAGGAAGGAGACGAACACAGAGTCCGGTGCTAGGCATAGAATCTTCGGAGACGGGTGGCGTTCCACGGGTTCGGCTCGAGTCGGTTATCCGACGCATCTCGCAGGCGGTACGCCCCGCCAGTCAGGACTTGGTCGATTATGAATGGACCTTCCCACTTGGGCTTGAGTTTGTCCTTTTTCTTATCCGGCAGGCGTAGAACTAGTTCGTCAACATTGTAATTTTTGGCCCGTACTTCTCTGCTTTGATATCTTCAGGCCTGCTGTTGATAAAATGCGGAACGGGCTTTTGCCACGTCACGCTCCTCCTCCAGGGCGTCCAAGTTGTCCTGCCGATCGAGCTCGGCTTCTCTTTCTTCGTACATGCGCACTCTAGGTGAGTCATGAATTATGTCGCAGGGCAGAACTGCCTCTGCGCCGTACACCATAAAAAATGGTGTGTATCCGGTGGTGCGATTTGGCGTGGTCCGCAGCCCCCATAGCACGGAGTCGAGCTCCTCTACCCAGTGCGTGTTAGATTCCTTGAGGGACCGCACCAGTCTGGGTTTAATGCCGCTCATGATAAGACCATTTGCATGTTCGACCTGGCCGTTGGTTTGTGGGTGATAGACAGAAGCATAATCAAGCTTGATGCCCATGTTTTTGCACCAGAGTTTTACCTCGTCGGCGGTAAAGTTTGTACAGTTATCGGTTATGATGCTGTGGGGGACGCCATAACGGTGTACAACCTCGGATATGAAGTCTATCACAGGTCCGGATTCGGCCGTTTTAACAGGCTTGGCTTCTATCCATTTGGTGAATTTATCCACCATGACCAGTAAGTATTTTTCCTATCGGCCCCACCTTTAAGGGGTCCGACCATGTCAAGCCCCCAGACCGCAAAAGGCCAGGTGATGGGTATAGTTTGGAGTGCGGTGGGTGGCATATGGCTTTGGTTGGCAAAAAGTTGGCAACCAGCGCATCGTTGGACTAGGTCCTGAGTGTCTGCCCGGGCCGTCGGCCAATAAAAGCCTGTACGGAAAGCCTTGCTAACAAGGGACCGAGCAGCGGCGTGGTGACCACCGAGTCTGGCATGAATTTCAGCCAGAAGGTTCCGCCCTTCCTCTTCGGAGATGCACCTTTGAAGGACTCCAGTAGTGCTTTTCTTATAAAGCTCTCCCTCATGGACTCTATAGGCTTTAGATCGCCGCACTATGCAGCGGGCCTCGTTTTGGTCCTCCGGGAGTTCCTGCCTAGTAAGGTAGGCTAGGAATGGTTCTGTCCACGGGGTGATGACCGCCATTATTACGTGGGCTGAAGGTGTAATTTCATTGGCAGAGCCTCCAATTGTGTCAGATTGTTCGGCGTCGAGTGGTGCGGCTGGGTCCGGGCTGTTATTTGCGGGTTCCCCCTCCCATGCTACGGATGGCTTGAGCAATCTTTCCAAAAAGATGTTGGGGGGACTGCATCGCGTCTTGCTCCGATGCGTGCCAGGACGTCCGCTGCTTGATTGTTTTCTCGGGCTATATGGTGAAACTCCAGCCCTTCAAGCCGAGCTGACTTTTTTAGGACGGCGTTGCGGTAAGCTGCCATTTTTGGGTCCTTGGCATTGAAGTCTCCATTTATTTGGGATATCGCGAGGTTTGAATCCCCGCGTACCTATAGGCGCTGGATACCCATGGATACTGCTATCCGGAGGCCATGTAGGAGGGCCTCATATTCGGCTGCATTGTTGGAATCCATGTACATGATCTGGAGCACATATTGGACTGTGTCTCCTGTGGGGGATGTCAGGACGACGCCAGCCCCCAGTCCGGCCAACATTTTGGAGCCGTCGAAATGCATAATCCAGTTTGAATATGTGCCGTACTCTTTAGGGAGCTCGGCCTCCGTCCATTCTGCGACGAAGTCGGCCAAAACTTGCGATTTAATAGCTCGCCGTGGCTTATAGGTTATATCAAACGGGAGAAGCTCGATGGCCCATTTTGCAATCCGGCCCGTTGCGTCGCGGTTGTTGATAATATCGTTGAGTGGTACTTCCGAGGCTACTGTTATGGAACACTCTTGAAAGTAGTGTCGTAGCTTCCGGGATGCCATGAATACCGCGTATGCAATCTTTTGATAGTGCGGGTACCGTGATTTGCATGGAGTGAGGACGGTGGATACGTAGTAGACCGGCCTTTGAAGGGGGAATTTGTGTCCATCCGTTTCCCGCTCGACAACGAGTACTGCACTGACAACTTGATGTGTTGCTGCAATGTACAATAACATTGGTTCGCCGGTGTTCAGCGCGGCCATGACTGGGTTTGTTGCCAATATGTCTTTTATTTCATCAAGTCCGGCCATGGCGGCCTCCGTCCACTCGAAGTGTTCGGTGTGCCGAAGGAGGCGATAGAGGGGTAGTGCCTTTTCTCCCAAGCGGGAGATGAAGCGGCTTAAAGCCGCCACGCATTCGGTTAATTTTTGTATTTGTTTGAGGTCCTTTGGGATATCCAATTGTGACAAAGCTCGGATCTTGGCTGGATTTGCTTCAATTCCTCTACCGGATACAATGAAGCCCAAGAGCTTTCCGGCGGGAACGCCGAAGACGCATTTTTCCGGGTTGAGCTTGATGTCATATTTTCGGAGGTTATCGAATGTAAGCCTCAAGTCGTCTACTAGAGATTCGACATGTCTTGATTTGACGACCACATCATCCCCATACGCCTCCACTGTTTTGCCGATTTGGTTTGCCAGACATGTCTGGATCATGCACTGATATGTTGCGCCGGCGTTTTTTTAGCCCGAAGGGCATTGTGTTGAAGCAGAATGGGCCGTATGGTGTGATGAATGCTGTTGCAGCTTGGTCTGATTCTGCCATCTTGATTTGATGGTAACCGGAGTATGCGTCGAGGAAACACAACAAATCGTGTCCTACGGTGGCATCGATAATTTGGTCGATGCGGGGGAGGGGAAGGGATCCTTTGGGCAAGCCTTGTTAAGGTCTTTAAAGTCGACACACAGGCGCCAGGATTTGTCCTTCTTTGGTACCATCACTAGGTTTGCTAGCCAGTCCGGATGTTTTATGTCTCTAATGAATCCGGCCTCCAATAGCTTGGCTAGCTCCTCTCCCATAGCCTGTCTCTTGGGTTCTGAAAAACGCCGAAGGGCTTGTTTGACAGGTTTAAATCCTTTTAGGATATTTAAGCTGTGTTCGGCCAGCCTGCGTGGGATCCCTGGCATGTCTGAAGGGTGCCAGGCGAGGATGTCCCAGTTCTCTCGTAGGAACTCTCGTAGTGCGGCGTCTGCATCAGGGTTCAGTCGTGCCCCGATTGAAGCTGTTTTCGTCGGCTATTTCGTCGGCTGGCTTGAAGGATGTGGATTTGGATCTCTTATCGAGTATCACATCATCCCTGTTAACCGTGGAGCGCAGCGCAGTCAGTTCCTTGGCCACTAAGGCTTCGGATAGCGCCTCAAGGGCTAATGCGGCCGTCTTGTTTTCGGCGCGGAGTGCTATGGCCGGATCACTAGCTAGAGTGATAATTCCATTCGGCCCGGGCATCTTAAGCTTCATGTACCCATAATGGGGTATTGCTTGGAAGATTGTGAATGCTTCTCGCCCTAGTAAAGCGTTATATCCGCTCTTAAACGGGGCCACCTGAAACATGACTTCTTCGGACCTGTAATTATCCGGCGTGCTGAACACCACATCTAGTGTGATGTTTCCTGTGCAGCGCGCTTCCCGACTGGGGATTATTCCTCTAAAGGTTGTGCCGCTTCGCTCAATGCAGTTCCAGTCTATTTCTATTTTTTGAAGGGTTTCCTCATAAATGAGGTTCAGTCCGCTGCCTCCATCCATGAGCACCTTGGTGAGGCGAAAGCCGTCCACTATGGGACTGAGGACCAATGCGGCTGGTGCTCGGGCTGTTCGGAATCTAGGTTCATCACTTGCGTTGAAGGTAATAGCAGTGTCGCTCCATGGATTTATTGTTGCAACTTGATAGACTTCGGCGAGGCTGCGGAGTGTTCTTTTTCGCATACTGTTTGATGCGAAAGTCTCGACGATTGTGAGAACGGTACTGGTGTCCTCCGGCTGGCTTTCTGCGGCCTCCAGAATTAAGAGGTCCTTGCCAATTTTGGCCACCTGCCGGAGTATCCAACATGCTCTAAGGCTGTGAGTTGGTGTGGCGTCCTCTGTATTGTGAATTCTACAGGGTCCATCAAGCCACCTTTCCAGTACGGTTCCATGCCCTGTAGAGGGTTTTGGTATTTTGGTGTTTATCCCGGGTGTCCTATGAGGATGCACCCTCTTAGTTCGGATGGGATTACTATTCAAGGCCGGATTATCCCAAAACTTTATTTCGGTTTTCGGGCGCTTTCCATCGCACAGTATTTTTGTACTATGGACGCCAAGTCACTGAAGCGTGTAATATCACGATGACTTACGGCGCTAAGGATTCCCTCGTCCGTGCAATTACTGCAGAAAATTGAGATTGCGTCTCCCTCGCGGCAATCCTTTATCTTATTCATAACCAGGAGGAATCTGGCCCAGTAATGATGTATTGTTTCCTCGGGCCTCTGCCTGATTTGGGAGAGATCGTTTATGTTCGGGTGGGCGGGTGTCGTTGAATATGAAACCTCACCCAATCCAAGATTCGGAGGTCGAAGAGTTTCCGAACTCTGAAGTTCGGATTCTTGGATGTTGTCCAACGAATCTAGCCCGTTGCCTGATCCTAAGCTCAGGTCTTGAGTTACATCCTCCTCTCCGCGGGTATCCGGCTTGGAGGAGTCGGGAATTCGTACGTAGCTAGTCCTTAAAATAGATGAAGGGTCGCCGCACTGCGCCTCTACCATGGCAACATGGTGGGTGACTTGGGGAGAGTTTATTTCTCTTAGATTGGGTTTAAGCCCAACCTGGTCGTAATCCGTAACGACCCCCAGGGCGGCGATGCAATCCAAGAGCTCATTTACGGAAGAGAGCTCTATTGGATCTAGCTGCTCGACGAGCTCCGAGCTGACCTGTAGGTTGCTTTTGATGACCCGAGAGGTCACCGTCGGCGTAACAGCCGAACAGGCGGTAATGAGGAAACCACCTAGCCGGAGGGTTTGGCCGACAGCCAAGGCTTCCTTAGCAACGGCACCGTCTTTAAAGACGGGAGGAGGCATCCTTCCTGATTGTGACGGCACAGAGGACCCTCAATGAAAGCACCAATGTCGGTGTCAAAACCGGCGGATCTCGGGTAGGGGGTCCCGAACTTTGCATCAAGGCCGGATGGTAACAGGAGACAAGGGACAAGATGTTTTTTACCCAGGTTCGGGCCCTCTCGATGGAGGTAATACCCTACTCCTGCTTGATTAATATTGATGATATGGGTAGTACAAGAGTAGATCTACCACGAGATCAAGGAGGCTAAACCCTAGAAGCTAGCCTATGGTATGATTGTTGTATATGGAGTTTGCTGCCTACGGACTGCAACCCTCCGGTTTATATAGACACCGGATAGGGTTAGGGTTACATAGAGTCGGTTACAATGGTAGGAGATCTTGAATATCCGCATCGCCAAGCTTGCCTTCCATGCCAAGGAAAGTCCCATCCGGACACGGGACGAAGTCTTCAATCTTGTATCTTCATAGTCCAGGAGTCCGGCTGAAGGTATAGTCCGGCTACCCGAACACCCCCTAATCTAGGACTCCCTCAGGTGGCATAATTTAACTCATGCGGTCGAAGTTGATGTGAGGCATATGAAACAACTTTTCCGTCTTGCATAAGTAGTCCTCCAAGTCCTAAACAAGAGGCGTCGCAATGCACTCGGAAATCCTTGCGTATATCTGACAGAATCAACACTGGGGCTGTAGTCAAACATTTCTTCAACTCCTAAAAACTTGCCTCACATTCATCCGTCCATTTGAACTTAGTGTCCTTCTTCAACAACTCCGTCATGGGCTTCGCAATCTTAGAGAAATTCTCAATGAATCTCCGATAATATCCCGGGAGTCCCAGAAAACTGCGGATCTCTCCCACTGAGGTGGGTGCCAACCACTCAGTGACTGACTTAACCTTGGTTGGGTCTACTGCTATACCTTCTCCTGATATAACATGTCCAAGGAATCCAACTCCCTTCAGCCAAAACTCACACTTGCTGAACTTGGCATACAACTGATGTTCCCTAAGTTTCTCGAGAACTAAACGCAAATGCTCCTTGTGCTCCTCTTCATTCTTCGAGTACACCAGAATATCATCAATAAACACCACAACAAACTTATCCAAGAACTCCATGAATACCTTATTCATCATGCTCATGAAATAGGCAGGGGCATTAGTCAATCCAAATGACATAACCATGTACTCGTATAGCCCGTACCTTGTGGTGAAAGCTATCTTAGGTATATCACGTTCTCGGATTTTTAGCTGGTGATATCCTGATCGCAGGTCGATCTTCAAAAAGACTTTTTCTCCTTGCAACTGGTCAAACAGATCATTGATCATCGGCAGTGGGTACTTGTTCTTGATAGTCACTTCATTCAATGCGTGATAATCAACAACCATTCTCAAAGATTTATCTTTCTTCTCAACCAAGAGCACTGGGGCTCCCCATGGTGATGAACTTCATCGAATGTAACCTTTCTCCAATAACTCCTTGATCTGCTTCTTAATCTCCTCCAGATCATTCGCGGGCATCCGATATGGTCTCTTCGATATCGGTCTGGTGCCTGGCAATAGCTCTATCAAAAACTCAATATCACGATCTGGCGGCATGCCTGGTAATTCCACTGGAAATACATCCGGGTAATCCTTCACTATAGGCACTTCCTACTGAACAACTCCCGTGAGAGAATTTAAGTGAGTACTCTTAGGAGTATGTCTGGATACATACTTCATCCTTTTTCCCTCCGGGGTGGTGAGTAGAATTGACCTACTGGCGCAATCAATGTTTCCTCCATACTTCGATAACCAATCCATCCCCAGTATGACATCCAATCCTTGGGATTACAAAATTATTAGGTCTAAGGGGAAAACATGGCTGCCAATGGTTAAGGTAACTGGTCGCACCATCAGCTGGCCATATACTCTGCACCTGGTGAGCTCACTAGCCAGGGTGTCCTAAGGTCTAAGGTGGGTAACTTAAACTTGTCCACAAATCCCCTTGAAATGTATGAATGCGATGCACCAATGTAAAAAATAACGAGAGCGGTAAATGACTTAACCAAAAACTTACCGATCACTGCATCTGGCTGCTCTTCAACCTCCTCCATGTTCACGTGGTTCACTTGTCCCCTGTTGAAAGGGTTGGGATTCTTCCCAGAGCTTCCATTTCCATTGCCATTCTTCAACTCTGGATAATCATTGGCGTAGTGTCCAGTCTTCCCGCACTTGAAACGGTAATGTGACTCTGGTCCTTCTTGGCAGGTGTGGCTGGGTTAGAGCGGTTCTGATTGCTGCCTGCTCCATTCCCGTTTCCATTCTTGGGTCCACTGTGGTTATGCGAACTTCCTCCATTGTGGGTATGGCCTCCATGGTTATGGGTATATCCTCCCGAGTTTGGGGTGAAACGGGGCTTCTGCTGAGCTCCAGAATTGTACTTTCCTTCTCCATACTTCCTCTTGCGGCTCTCAATCTGCTACTGCTTCCCTTCAATCATAAGAGCCTTATCTACCAACTCTTGGTAGTTGTTAAATGTTGCCACCATTAACTGCATGCTCATCTCATCATTCAACCCTTCCATAAACTTCTCCTGCTTTGCGGCATCCGTGGCCACATCATCTGGGGTATAGCGAGATAACTTACTAAATTCATCCATGTACTGAGCTACAATACGATTCCCCTGGCATAAGTTGCGAAACTCACGCTTCTTCATGCTCATAGCTCCAGTTGAGACATGGGCTGTGCGGAAAGCTTGCTGAAACTGCTCCCAAGTGACATTGGCTATAGGAAAAGTGGCCGTGTAATTTTCCCACCATGCGGCTGCGGGTGCATCCAATTGGTGTGCGGCAAAACGCACCTTCTCAGCATCTGTGCAACCGACAGTGGTTAACTCCCTTCCAATCCTGCGTAGCCAGTCATCCACAACTATGGGCTCAGTGCTACTGGAAAACACCGACGGCTGTAACCTCAGAAAACGGGCTAAGTTGTCAACTGGAGGTGGTGGCGGTGGGTTGTTGTTGTTGTTGTTGTTGTTGTTGTTGTTGTTGTTGTTGTTGTTGTTGTTGTTGTTGTTGTTGTTGTTGTTGTTGTTGTTGTTTTTGTTGCCTTGGTTCTGAACTAACAACTGCATCAAGGCATTCTGCTTCTGGATCAACTGAGTGAGCTCCGGTGGGAAGACAAATCCAGGGTCACGTCTCGGAGGCATCTGATGGGTTTAGAGGGAAGAGATTAGAATAGAATGAGGTCTAAGGAGAAAGCACTACCCATATGCACATGAGACAAACACAATCATATCATATCACTCAATCAATCAAGCAAGGGCATACAATCAATCTAACTATCATTACAGTGCTCGGACTATTTATATACATGGGGGAACACTACTGATCATATGGTGGTCTACTAGAAATTTTGATTGGTGGAAGACTCCATGTTATCCGCTCTAGCTTCGTCTTCATAGTCATCATCACTACCATCAGGGTCGGAGTTGGTGTCATCGATGATGATGTAGTCTTCACAACGAATCTCCTTGGGTTCGTTGTCTTCTCCTCCTGGCGCGGGGTCTCCCATGAAAACTCCTAGCTTCCTCATCAGGTTGTCATTCTTCTCCACAAGTATCATCATTTCCTCCTCATATCCATTGCGTGTATACTTGATTTCCTCTTCTAGCTCTGTGATCCTGGTCATCGCCTTCTTCAAATCTATCAGGCTTGCACACATCTGGTTCTCCTGGTGACGTATGTGATGGTTTAACTCCTGGATGAATGATGCAATGGACCTGTCCTTCCTGGTGCTGATCATCTCCCATTGCTCATCTCGGCGCCCACATATCTGGTAGATAGTGTCCTTAAGCTCCTTGTGATAAACTTCGCCAATTCGTCCCATAGCGATGTGTGCTGCCATGCTCTTGCCTAGACTCCAGGTCGGTGCATCAAAAGAAAACTCTATGGGTTCAGTGACTGGCATGAATGTCCTTCCTGGAACTTGAACTCGAATCATCCAACGTTCCTCTTCTGGTAGTGTGGCGGTGTAGGTCCCGGTGAAGCTTGGTATTCTGATGTTCAGGTACCTAGTGACTTCAAGTGTCGTCCAAAAGGGGTGTCTTCATCCGGCTGTGTAAACTTGTTCCTTGAGTCCGCCATCCTAAAGAGTAGAAAATGGAGAGGAGTCAGAAATGAGTAGAGAAGAGTGATCTATGGCTCATCTTAGTGGTCGTGTCCTACATTCAGCGTGTTCTCTGATACCATCTTGTAGCGACCCGACCTCAGATGGTCAAGTCTCTGTGTTTCAGTGTCATCCCTGGATCGGTAATGCTGACACACACAGTACTCGAAGGATTTATAACAGAGTAGCAATCACACACTTATTACATCGAATGTCTCAAAAGAGAACTTATTACAATAAATATGGCTTAAGGCCATCTAAATAAGATAACAACAGAAGACTTGGAAGATAAAGTGAGTCCATCAACTCCAATGGCATAGCTGAGTGCATGACAACCGACCTATGGCACCTTACTCGTCTTCTGAAAAGTCTGCAACATGATACATTGCAGCCCGAAAATGGGTCAGCACATGGAATATGCTGGCATAGTAACACAGTTGAGCAAAGCATAGATAAATGCTATCACTACATGCATATATGGCTGGTGGAGGCTCTATGGTTACAATGTTTTTGCGAAAAGCCAATTTTTCCCTACAACAAAGGAATATATTTTATTTAACTATCATGGTAGTTGAAACAACATTGAGAATGGTACCCCCATCTCAATCCCCATTAAAAGTAATTATCAACCCAACAAATTAATTTAAAGTGATGAGATCCATAGGATAATTCAAGAACCAGATACTCAAGATGTCCATAACCGGGGACACGGCTAACCATGATTAGTTTGTACACTCTACAGAGGTTTGTACACTTTTCCCCACAAGACTCGATCTCCTCCGTTGGATTTATCGCACTACAAGGTGTTTGAGAAACGTATGGCCGAGACACAGTCTTTCAGAAGCATTATCTCTAACCCCGGGTAGACAGTACGAACCTACATCCCCTACATCTGCTAGTCTACCACTGGAAGAGGTCATGCAACTTACTCCACTATGCTAGAGCTCATAATAGCTTGTGGTTGCACACGGAAGTTTCAAGCATGAATAATGTTATGATCCCTTTGAGCCTGGGTGGCGGACCATAGGAGGATCGCACGGTATAACCCCGAGATCTCCTAGGACAACACTTGTACAACCCCAGGTGCCCACAAGCAATCCACCCAGATGTGTATTAAAGTTGCCACCTTAAGTTGAACCATTAATTAACACACTCACATCTGTCATGGATACTCTCAAACCCAAACTACGTCTACGAGCATAGCATGGCAATAGCCATAACGTAGTAGTAACTCCCAAGTGTTTGATAATAAACAGGTAATAGGTTCTACCTCATCTGCTACTTCCCAAAACCCACATGTTAAGAGTGTTGGGGAATGTAGCAGAATTTTAAAATTTTCTACGCATCACCAAGATCAATCTATGGAGTCATCTAGCAACGAGGGAGAGAGAGTGCATCTACACACCCTTGTAGATTGTGAGCGGAAGCATTCAAGAGAACGGGGTTGACGGAGTCGTACTTGTCGTGATCCAAATCACTGATGACCTAGCGCCGAACGGACGACACCTCCGCGTTCAACACACGTACGACTGGGAAGACGTCTCCTCCAACTTGATCCAACAAGGAGGAAGGAGAGGTTGATGGAGATCTAGCAGCACGACGGCGTGGTGATGGAAGCAACGGTAATCTCGGCAGACCTTCGCCAAGCTCAGGGAGACGGAGAGGTGTCACGGGAGGGAGAGGGAGGCGCCAAGGGCTAGGGTTCGGCTTCCCTCCCTTCCCCCCACTATATATAGGACCCCTAGGGGGGGCGCCGGCCCTAGGAGATGCAATCTCCAAGGGGGGCGGCGGCCAAGGGGGGTGGAGTGCCCCCCAAGCCAAGTGGGGCGCCCCCACCCCTAGGGTTTCCAACCCTAGGCGCAGGGGGAAGCCCATGGGGGGGCGCACCAGCCCACTAGGGGCTGGTTCCCCTCCCACTTCAGCCCATGGGGCCCTCCGGGATAGGTGCCCCACCCGGTGGACCCCCGGGACCCTTCCGGTGGTCCCGGTACAATACCGATTACCCCCGAAACTTTCCCGATGGCTGAAACTTGACTTCCTATATATAAATCTTCACCTCCGGACCATTCCAGAACTCCTCGTGACGTCCGGGATCTCATCCGGGACTCCGAACAACTTTCGGGTTACCGTATACTAATATCTTAACAACCCTAGCGTCACCGAACCTTAAGTGTGTAGACCCTACGGGTTCGGGAGACACGCAGACATGACCAAGACGACTCTCCGGTCAATAACCAATAGCGGGATCTGGACACCCATGTTGGCTCCCACATGCTCCTCGATGATCTCATCGGATGAACCATGATGTGGAGGATTCAATCAATCCCGTATACAATTCCCATTGTCAATTGGTACGTTACTTGCCCGAGACTCGATCGTCGGTATCCCAATACCTCGTTCAATCTCGTTGCCGGCAAGTCACTTTACTCGTACCGTAATGCATGATCCCGTGATCAACCACTTGGTCACATTGAGCTCATTATGATGATGCATTACCGAGTGGGCCCAGAGATACCTCTCCGTCATACGGAGTGACAAATCCCAGTCTCGATTCGTGCCAACCCAACAGACACTTTCGGAGATACCCGTAGTGTACCTTTATAGTCACCCAGTTATGTTGTGATGTTTGGTACACCCAAAGCACTCCTACGGTATCCGGGAGTTGCAAAATCTCATGGTCTAAGGAAATGATACTTGACATTCGGAAAAGCTATAGCAAACGAACTACACGATCTTTGAGCTATGCTTAGGATTGGGTCTTGTCCATCACATCATTCTCCTAATGATGTGATCCCGTTATCAATGACATCTAATGTCCATAGTCAGGAAACCATGGCTATGTTTTGATCAACGAGCTAGTCAACTAGAGGCTCACTAGGGACGTGTTGTGATCTATGTATTCACACATGTATTACGATTTCCGGATAACACAATTATAGCATGAACAATAGACAATTATCATGAACGAGGAAATATAATAATAACCATTTTATTATTGCCTCTAGGGCATATTTCGAACAGTCTCCCACTTGCACTAGAGTCAATAATCTAGTTACATTGCGATGAATCGAACATCCATAGAGTTCTGGTGTTGATCATGTTTTGCTCTAGGGAGAGGTTTAGTCAATGGATCTGCTACATTCAGGTCCGTATGTACTTTACAAATATCTATGTCTCCATTTTGAACACTTTCACGAATGGAGTTAAAGCGACGCTTGATATGCCTGGTCTTCCTGTGAAACCTGGGCTCCTTGGCAAGGGCAATAGCTCCAGTGTTGTCACAGAAGAGAGTCATCGGGCCCAACGCATTGGGAATGACTCCTAGGTCAGTAATGAACTCCTTCACCCAGATTGCTTCTTGTGCTGCCTCCAAGGCTGCCATGTACTCTGCTTCACATGTAGATCCCGCCACAACGCTTTGCTTGCAACTGCACCAGCTTACTGCCCCACCATTCAAAATATACACGTATCCGGTTTGTGACTTAGAGTCATCCAGATCTGTGTCGAAGCTAGCATCGACGTAACCCTTTACGACGAGTTCTTCGTCACCTCCATAAATGATAAACATATCCTTAGTCCTCTTCAAGTACTTCAGGATATTCTTAACTGCTGTCCAGTGTTCCATGCATTGATTACTTTGGTACCTTCCTACCAAACTTATGGCAAGGTTTACATCAGGTCTGGTACACAACATAGCATACATGATAGACCCTATGGTCGAGGCATAGGGGACGACACTCATCTTTTCTCTATCTTCTACCGTGGTCGGGCATTGAGCCGTGCTCAATCTCGTACCTTGCAATACAGGCAAGAACCCCTTCTTTGACTGATCCATATTGAACTTCTTCAATATCTTGTCAAGGTACGTACTCTGTGAAAGACCAATGAGGCATCTCGATCTATCTCTATAGATCTTGATGCCTAATATGTAAGCAGCTTCTCCAAGATCCTTCATTGAAAAACACTTGTTCAAGTAGGCCTTTATGCTTTCCAAAAATTCTATATCATTTCCCATCAACAATATGTCATCCACATACAATATGAGAAATGCTACAGAGCTCCCACTCACTTTCTTGTAAATGCAGGCTTCTCCATAAGTCTGCGTAAACCCAAATGCTTTGATCATCTCATCAAAACGAATGTTCCAACTCCGAGATGCTTGCACCAGCCCATAGATCGAGCGTTGGAGCTTGCACACCTTGTCAGCATTCTTAGGATCGACAAAACCTTCCGGCTGCATCATATACAATTCTTCCTTAAGGAAACCATTAAGGAATGCCATTTTGACGTCCATTTGCCATATCTCATAATCATAGAATGCGGCAATTGCTAACATGATTCAGACGGACTTCAGCTTCGCTACGGGTGAGAAAGTCTTATCGTAGTCAACCCCTTGAACTTGTCGATAACTCTTAGCGACAAGCCGAGCTTTATAGATGGTTACATTACCATCCGCGTCTGTCTTCTTCTTAAAGATCCATTTATTTTCTATGGCTCGCCGATCATCGGGAAAGTCAGTCAAAGTCCATACTTCGTTTTCATACATGGATCCTATCTCGGATTTCATGGCTTCCATCCATTTGTTGGAATCTGGGCCCGCCATCGCTTCCTCATAGTTCGAAGGTTCACCATTGTCTAACAACATGATTTCCAGGACAGGGTTGCCGTACCACTCTAGTGCGGAACGTGTTCTTGTGGACCTACGAAGTTCAGTAGCAACTTGATCTGAAGTTTCAAGATCATCATCATTAACTTCCTCTCTAGTCGGTGCAGGCACCTCAGGAACATTTTCTTGAGCTGCGCCACTCTCTGGTTCAAGAGGCAATACTTCATCAAGTTCTACTTTCCTCCCACTTACTTCTTTCGAGAGAAACTCTTTCTCTAGAAAGGATCCATTCTTGGCAACAAAGATCTTGCCTTCGGATCTGAGGTAGAAGGTATACCCAATAGTTTCTTTAGGGTATCCTATGAAGACGCATTTTTCCGACTTGGGTTCGAGCTTTTCAGGTTGAAGTTTCTTGATATAAGCATCGCATCCCCAAACTTTTAGAAACGACAGCTTAGGTTTCTTCCCAAACCATAATTCATATGGTGTCGTCTCAATGGATTTCAATGGAGCCCTATTTAAAGTGAATGCGGCAGTCTCTAAAGCATAGCCCCAAAATGACAACAGTAGATCGGTAAGAGTCATCATAGATCGCACCATATCCAATAGAGTGCGATAACGACGTTCGGACACACCATTACACTGAGGTGTTCCAGGCGGCGTGAGTTGTGAAACTATTCCACATTTCCTTAAGTGTGTGCCAAATTCGTGACTCAAGTATTCTCCCCCACGATCTGATTGCAAGAACTTGATTTTTCTATCATGTTGATTCTCAACCTCACTCTGAAATTCCTTGAACTTTTCAAAGGTCTCAGACTTGTGTTTCATTAAGTAGACATACCCATATCTACTCAAGTCATCAGTGAGGGTGAGAACATAACGATAGCCACCATGAGCCTCAACACTCATTGGACCGCACACATCAGTATGTATGATTTCCAATAAGTTGGTTGCTCGCTCCATTGTTCTTGAGAACGGAGTCTTGGTCATTTTACCCATGAGGCATGGTTCGCACGTGTCAAATGTTTCGTAATCAAGAGACTCCAAAAGTCCATATGCATGGAGCTTCTTCATGCATTTGACACCTATGTGACCAAAGAGGTAGTGCCACAAGTATGTGGGACTATCATTATCAACCTTACATCTTTTGGTATTCACACTATTAATATGTGTAACATTACGCTCGAGATTCATCAAGAATAAACCATTCACCAGCGGGGCATGACCATAAAACATATCTCTCATATAAATAGAACAACCATTATTCTCGGATTTAAATGAGTAGCCATCTCGAATTAAACGAGATCCTGATACAATGTTCATGCTCAAAGATGGCACTAAATAATAATTATTGAGGTTTAAAACTAATCCCATAGGTAAATACAGAGGTAGCGTGCCGACGGCGATCACATCGACCTTGGAACCATTCCCGACGCGCATCGTCGCCTCATCCTTCGCCAGTCTCCGCTTATTCCGCAGCTCCTGCTTTGAGTTACAAATGTGAGCAACCGCACCGGTATCAAATACCCAGGAGCTACTACGAGTACTGGTAAGGCACACATCAATTACATGTATATCACATATACCTTTAGTGTTGCCGACCTTCTTGTCCGCTAAGTATTTCGGGCAGTTCCGCTTCCAGTGACCACTTCCCTTACAATAAAAACACTCAGTCTCGGGCTTGGGTCCATTCTTTGGCTTCTTCCCGACAACTTGCTTACCGGGCGCGGCAACTCCCTTTCCGTCCTTCTTGAAGTTCTTTTTACCCTTGCCTTTCTTGAACTTAGTGGTTTTATTCACCATCAACACTTGATGTTCCTTTTTGATTTCCACCTCCGCTGATTTCAGCATTGAATATACCTCAGGAATGGTCTTTTCCATCCCCTGCATATTGAAGTTCATCACAAAGCTCTTGTAGCTCGGTGGAAGCGACTGAAAGATTCTGTCAATGACCGCGTCATCCGGGAGATTAACTCCCAGCTGAGTCAAGCGGTTATGCAACCCAAACATTTTGAGTATGTGCTCACTGACATAACTGTTTTCCTCCATCTTACAACCGAAGAACTTGTCGGAGACTTCATATCTCTCGACCCGGGCATGAGCTTGGAAAACCATTTTCAGCTCTTCGAACATCTCATATGCTTCGTGTCGCTCAAAACGCTTTTGGAGCCCCGGTTCTAAGCTGTAAAGCATGCCGCACTAAACGAGGGAGTAATCATCAGCATGTGACTGCCAAGCGTTCATAACGTCTTGGTTCTCTAGGATGGGTGTGTCACCTAGCGGTGCTTCTAGGACATAATCTTTCTTGGCAGCTATGAGGATGATTCTCAGGTTCCGGACCCAGTCCGTATAGTTGCTGCCATCATCTTTCAGCTTGGTTTTCTTTAGGAACGTGTTGAAGTTGAGGGCAACATTAGCGTGGGCCATTTGATCTACAAGACACATTGTAAAGATTTTAGACTAAGTTCATGATAATTAAGTTCATCTAATCAAATTATTCAATGAACTCCCACTCAGATAGACATCCCTCTAGTCATCTAAGTGAAACATGATCTGAGTCAACTAGGCCGTGTCCGATCATCACGTGAGACGGACTAGTCAACATCGGTGAACATCTTCATGTTGATCGTATCTTCTATACGACTCATGCTCGACCTTTCGGTCTTCCGTGTTCTGAGGCCATGTCTGTACATGCTAGGCTCGTCAAGTCAACCTAAGTGTATTGCGTGTGTAAATCTGGCTTACACCCGTTGTATTCGAACGTTAGAATCTATCACACCCGATCATCACGTGGTGCTTCAAAATAACGAACCTTCGCAACGGTGCATAGTTAGGGGGAACACTTTCTTAAAATTATTACGAGGGATCATCTTATTTAAGCTACTGTCGTTCTAAGCAAATAAGATGTAAAACATGATAAACATCACATGCAATCAAATAGTGACATGATATGGCCAATATCATTTGCTCCTTTTGATCTCCATCTTCGGGGCTCCATGATCATTGTTGTCACCGGCATGACACCATGATCTCCATCATCGTGTCTTCTTGAAGTTGTCTCGTCATCTATTACTTCTACTACTATGGCTAACGCTTTAGCAATAAAGTAAAGTAATTACATGACGTTTATGTTGACACGTAGGTCATAAATAAATTAAGACAACTCCTATGGCTCCTGCCGGTTGCCATACTCATCGACATGCAAGTCGTGATTCCTATTACAAGAACATGATCAATCTCATACATCACATATATCATTCATCACATCCTTTTGGCCATATCACATCACACGGCACATGCTGCAAAAACAAGTTAGACGTCCTCTAATTGTTGTTGCAAGTTTTTACGTGGCTGCTATAGGTTTCTAGCAAGAACGTTTCTTACCTACGCCAAAACCACAACGTGATATGCCAATTTCTATTTACCCTTCATAAGGATCCTTTTCATCGAATCCGATCCGACTAAAGTGGGAGAGACAGACACCCGCTAGCCACCTTATGCAACTAGTGCATGTCAGTCGGTGGAACCAGTCTCACGTAAGCGTACGTGTAAGGTCGGTCCGGGCCGCTTCATCCCACGATGCCTCCGAATCAAGATAAGACTAGTAACGACAAGTAAATTGACAATATCGACGCCCACAACTGCTTTGTGTTCTACTCGTGCATAGAAACTACGCATAGACCTAGCTCATGATGCCATTGTTGGGGAACGTAGCAGAATTTTAAAATTTTCTACGCATCACCAAGATCAATCTATGGAGTCATCTAGCAACGAGGGAGAGGAGAGTGCATCTACATACCCTTGTAGATTGCGAGCGGAAGCGTTCAAGAGAACGGGGTTGATGGAGTCGTACTCGTCGTGATCCAAATCACCGATGACCTAGCGCTGAACGGATGGCACCTCCGTGTTCAACACACGTATGGTTGGGAAGACGTCTCCTCCAACTTGATCCAGCAAGGGGGAAGGATAGGCTGATGGAGATCCAGCAGCACAGCGGCGTGGTGGTGGAAGCAACGGTAATCTCGGCAGACCTTCGCCAAGCTCAGGGAGAGGGAGAGGTGTCACGGGAGGGAGAGGGAGGCGCCAGGGGCTAGGGTGTGGCTGCCCTCCCTTCCCCACACTATATATAGGACCCCTAGGGGGGCGCCGGCCCTAGGAGATGCAATCTCCAAGGGGGGCGGCGGCCAAGGGGGGTGGAGTGCCCCCCAAGCCAAGTGGGGCGCCCCCATCCCTAGGGTTTCCAACCCTAGGCGCATGGGGAGGCCCATGGGGGGCACACCAGCCCACTAGGGGCTGGTTACCCTCCCACTTCAGCCCATGGGGCCCTCCGGGATAGGTGGCCCCACCCGGTGGACCCCCGGGACCCTTCCGGTGGTCCCGGTACAATACCGATTACCCCCAAAACTTTCCCGATGGCCGAAACTTGACTTCCTATATATAAATCTTCACCTTCGGACCATTCCAGAACTCCTCGTGACGTCCGGGATCTCATCCGAGACTCCGAACAACTTTCAGGTTACCGTATACTAATATCTCAACAACCCTAGAATCACCAAACCTTAAGTGTGTAGACCCTACGGGTTCGGGAGACACGCAGACATGACCGAGACGACTCTCCGGTCAATAACCAACAACGGGATCTGGATACCCATGTTGGCTCCCACATGCTCCTCGATGATCTCATCGGATGAACCACGATGTTGAGGATTCAATCAATCCCGTATACAATTCCCTTTGTCAATCGGTACGTTACTTGCCCGAGACTCGATCGTCGGTGTCCCAATACCTCGTTCAATCTCGTTGCTGGCAAGTCACTTTACTCGTACTGTAATGCATGATCCCGTGATCAACCACTTGGTCACATTGAGCTCATTATGATGATGCATTACCGAGTGGGCTCAGAGATACCTCTCCGTCATACGGAGTGACAAATCCCAGTCTCGATTCGTGCCAACCCAACAGACACTTTCGGAGATACCCGTAGTGTACCTTTATAGTCACCAAGTTACGTTGTGATGTTTGGTACACCCAAAGCACTCCTACGGTATCCGGGAGTTGCACATACTTGACATTCGGAAAAGCTATAGCAAACGAACTACACGATCTTTGAGCTATGCTTAGGATTGGGTCTTGTCCATCACATCATTCTCCTAATGATGTGATCCCGTTATCAATGACATCTAATGTCCATAGTCAGGAAAGCATGACTATCTTTTGATCAACGAGCTAGTCAACTAGAGGCTCACTAGGGACGTGTTGTGGTCTATGTATTCACACATGTATTACGATTCCGGATAACACAATTATAGCATGAACAATAGACAATTATCATGAACAAGGAAATATAATAATAACCATTTTATTATTGCCTCTAGGACATATTTCCAACAAAGAGATCCTACTCATGCAATGTATGAGGGTTGAACTAATGCATAAAAACTGGGTAATCAAGGGGTATGATCAAAGTGTTACTTGCCTTGCTGACGATCTGCAAATCCTAAAGACTCGTAGTAGCACGCTTCACACTCCGGGTATTCTATTGCAAACAAACAATAGCATACATAAGCAACCAATCAAAGAAGTACGGGTAAAACTCAAATAAGAAGATCTAACCAGAAGGTTCAACTAAAGAACTCCGTTTTGCTAAAAGAATCAAATCAAACGGAGCAACGAAACTCAAACTATAAAAGAAACAAGATCCGATTACTAATCTGGACTGAAGTCAACATTTACAGTACCAAAATCTTGTTCAAGTTGGTTAAACAGAAAGAGGGCTTCGAGACGAAGATCTAGGCGCTTGTTTCACCCGATTTCGATAAACGAGCGAAAAGATAAACTAAAACGAAGATTAGGGCAGGAATCGCGATCGAAAATAATCACGGAAAAACCCTGGAAAATAAAATGAGACGAACAGGCTAACGAACGAACGTTCGTTGTCTGCGGCTAACTGACGAACAACGTTCGTTAAAATGAACGTATGGACGAATGTCCGCTATATAACTAAATTGGGAAAAAACCGAACGAACCGAAACTAAAAAAAAATCGAACGGCGGCGGCAGCGTCGGCTACCTCCGGCGAGGGGTGATGGCGGCTTGCAGCGGCGACCTGCGGGGCGGCGGCAGCTTGCGGCGGTGGGGCGCGCAGGCGGCGGCTTGCGGCGGGTGGTAGGGTGGTGGGTGGCGGAGAGGGGCGGCGGCGGGGTACTTATAGGGGGGTTGGGGGTGAGGCCAACTTGGGGAAGGGGCGGCACGACGGTGTGGCATAGGAGGACTCTGGCGAGTCCGTCTTGCGCACGGGAGGAGAGGCGGCGGCGCTAGGCGGGCCGGCTTGCTCGGCTGGGCTTCGGCCCAGTCGGGCGGGGAACTTATTTTTTAAACAGGTTTTGCCGGAAAAATCCTATAAAATTAAATAAAAATACCAAAACAATTTTTCACCGTCTAAATAGAATATTTAGAACAAAGTGAACATTTTCTTGGCCCTAAAATGCAATTTTGAAAAATGCAATTTTTTCTAATTCAAATAAAATAGCCGTAAAAATCCAAATAAAATTACTTATTTGATTTTAATATTTTCACTCTAATAATTCATTTATTTTGGAGAAGTCATATTATCTCCACTCATATATTTTAATTAGAAATATTTTCGAAGAGGACAAATAATTAAAACCAAATGATCATCTTTTCAAAATTTGAGAAAACTCAAATATGAAAATAACGAAATTCCCAACTCTCTCCGTGGGTCCTTGAGTTGCTTAGAATTTCGAGGATTCGCGAAACGAAATGCGGTAAAATATGATATGCATGAATAACCTATGTATAACATTCCAAATTGAAAATTTGGGATGTTACACACTATGTCACGGGGATGCCGAAACACTTCAACGAGAAAGAAGAACAACACCAACAACAGGGGCAATGGTATAGTGAGCATGTGTATGACTCGGGAGGTTACTGATGCACCCCGGGTGCTGTAAAGTATCATGAAGCAAAGGGAATATCATATGATAACCAAAGGTTCACTCAAATGTCATTTGTGTAATCATATAGTTAGAGATATGCACGTCCACGGTCCCGCTATTGGTCATCGAACGAAGGAGTTTCGTTCATGTCTATGATTTACCAAACCTATGGGGTCATAAGCTTAAGGTAATCACGATCTGCTGAGTGTTAGTAGGACGAGAGTATTGAGGATTCATTTATTAATATTCAAAATAGTTTCGAAAGGAACCAGAAGCGTTTTGGGGTCACCAGAAGGATTTCAGAATTTATCAGGCACCTAGCAAGATGCCCGTGCGTTGCACGTAACATCAAGATGCATTTGTATGAGTAGTTTATCTTCTGAGAGAAAAATATGAATGAGGGAAGGCCTTATTTGCAAATGTGGAGAGGGGTGTGGGTATCTTTTTGCAAAATTGCCATAGTTTCCTTCCTATCCGTCAGATATAAATCACATGACCTATATTGCAGGATGGCAGGCACACCATCATCACCAACTCTGTTTTTATAAGAGTAGATAGATACCGGGTATTCCCGATAATTAATTTCCAGTGATGTTAAATTATATATAAACCAAGGTAGCTTTCTTCCGGAGATGGTTGTGCGGCATACGCTCGGGCCTATCTTTGATATGTACTAACCAAGGTAGTCTTCTCAAACTCAACCGGGAACTCAGCCCTCTAGATGTTCTTGGAGCTACTCAATAACTAGGATACTCAGTATAGCTAGGGTTCGGTGGCACTAACATACTTGTATCGTCAGGTTACAAATATTTGCAACCATTTATCTTGCATTTGTCATGCCCCTCCATATCTAACATGTATGTTTAATTGCATATCGACTTGGGGTGTCGCAGGATGCAAGGTACATCCTCATTGGCCGGGTTTGTTTGGAGCCTATCTGTGTGGATATGGGAGCGGATGCCGGTTGGACGACCCGTGGTAAAGAACCCCGACCAGCCAAACCCACATGAGCATGAAGGGCTTCATGATGAAGATCCATATCGGCGTCCCACACTTGCAGACTATTGGGACCAGGTAATAGTGTACAGAGGAAGATCACATGTAGGATACAAGTGCTATGTGAATGAGTTGGACACACTACAAAAAAAAGACACATCCGTGACATTTTGGGCCGAACGATTTTTTTCTATCATACTTATGACACTTCTATGACGATAATTGTGGCAAAACCCGGTATCATCATAGATGTGGTGGGCTCCTAGTTCTATGACAAAAAAATCATGACAGAAAATGGGTTTTTCGTCCTGGGCGGGCTGGAGACGCAGCTGCATGACATTCTTCGGGCCATCCATGACGGAAAAAACCATGGTAGAAGCAAGGGCGCGGAAAATATCGGGAGTTCCCGGTTACGGTGGGTGGCAAGAGGCCAAGCGATGCGCGTTTCTCTCGTACACGTACGCGCGTGGGTGCGAGGCGTTGGGCTCTAACTGAACCCGAGCGAGGCGTTCGCCTACTGAACCCGAGTGATTGCACTGCAGGCTACGCGTTACTGAACCTGAGCGATCGATCGATCCCTTGCTGTTAACTGAACCCGAGTGATTCCTTCGCTACTGCTGCTAACTGAAGCCGATCGATGCTGCCTCTAGATGAACAGTGAACATTGTTGGGGGTTTGGATGAATAGTTCCCGGTGAGGGTTTGGATGAACAGGGCCCCGTGGTAGTAGAGGTCGTTGCCGCTAGGTGAACAGTAACCCGATCGATCGAGCCGGTGGAGGGGTGGATGAACAGGACCTC
This sequence comes from Triticum dicoccoides, assembly GCF_002162155.2. Classification (NCBI taxonomy): domain Eukaryota; kingdom Viridiplantae; phylum Streptophyta; class Magnoliopsida; order Poales; family Poaceae; genus Triticum; species Triticum dicoccoides. Next base: position 580,499,633 of record NC_041390.1, read on the forward strand.
GTGGAGGGCTGGATGAATAGGACGACCCCGTGGAGGGCTAGATGAACAATAGCCGATGGAGAGCTGGATGGACAGTAGCCCGTGGAGGGGTGGTTGAACAGGACCCCGTGGAGAGGGCTGGTTGAACAGTAGCCGGTGGAGGAGCGGTGGAGGCTGGATGAACAGGACCCCGTGGATGAACAATCGCTGGTGGAGGCTGGAGGAGGTCGACGGTGGATGAACAGTAGCCCGTGGAGGCTGGAGGAGGTCGACGGTGGAGATGAACAGTATCCTGTGGAGTCCCGTTTTGCGGTATGCCACACCCCTCCCAATGAACATGACCCCCGTTTCGACCGTAGCACTCCAACACAAGTCCGTTTCCTCTGTTTTGCGGTACACCACACCCCTCCCGACCAACAGGACCCCGTTTCGACCATAGGAGGTCCGTTTCCTCGTTTTGCGGTACGCCAGACTCCTCCCGATGAATAGGATCCCGTTTCCACCATGGCCGGTCGAACACAAGGCCGTTTCCTCCGTTTTGCGGTACGCCAGGCCTCGTTTCCATCGCCTGTTCCGTCCAAGCCGGTTGGCTCCCGATGAACAGCACGCGTTCTGTTGCCTCCCAATGAACACGACGCATTCCGTTGCCTCCCCATGAACACGACAACGATGCAGTTTCTCCGTTCCGACCCAGCCACATCCATGTACACGAGCCCTGGCCATACGTATGCGCGAGTAGGCGTTTGAGACCCCGCCCGTATGTACGTATGTGGCCGTATTTACTTTCTTGCACCCTGGCCGCTGTACGTATGTGTACATGCTACGTGCGCGCCTCTACTACCACACGTGCACGCCTCTACATCGACCAGTATGTACGTACACGTTCGTGACTAGAATGAAAATGCTACGTACGCTTCGACCATGTGGGTCCCGACTGTCAGGCACTTCCTTGTGTGCGAAGATGTAGCTGGTGGATCCCAACAGTCAGGGGGCGAATCATTTTTTTGCCCGTAATATGGACGCACTTCCTTGCGTGCGAAGATGTAGCTGGTGGTTCCCTGCTGTCAGGTGGAGGAATCATTATTTCCCGCAAAATAAGGAGGCACTTCCTTGCTGCGGCCGTGGACCCAGCTGTCAGCCTCTCCACGTACAGTACTCTTCGGATGGAAGTCGTTCCTTGACCACGTTGACCACACCGCGGTGAGAGCACCAGGGCGGTGGACAATGACGAGGCCTAGGAAGGGGACGACGCGGAGCCGGGGAAGACGCGGTAGTGGATGCCCACGCGGAGAGGCTGCGGTGTGAGACCGCGGTCCAGATTTGTACGAGGGTTCACTGGTTCGGCTGCGGTGTGAGGCTGCCATCGCCACAGGGCCTGGCCAGTAGTGAGAGTAGTAGGGGGCGGCGAGGCCTCCGCGGCATCATAGCCGGCCACCGGAAGCAGGAGCACGCGGCATGACCGGCGCTGGTTTGGGCGGCTGGAGCAACAATACTAGAGGTTGAAGAAGCACTACCACCGTTGGATGAATATCGTACGATCACTGGAGCTAGAATCAGTCATATTGACTAAGTTGACAAAGCCCTCCGCCCCCGTCAACTTAGTAGGCCCACAAGTTAGCCTCCCACTATGGTGGGTCCCAGCTAGCAGGGGGTATTATTTTTTTGTGCATAATAAGGAGGCAGTTCCTTGCGTGCGAAGATATAACTGGTGGGTCCGACCTGTCAGCGAGGGGAACGTTTTTTTCGCGAAATACAAAGGCCCTTCCGATGGGTCCCAGCTGTCAGGTGGAGAAATCATTATTTTGCGTGTAATAAGGAGACATTTCCTTGCATGCGGCCGTGGACCCAACTGTCAGCCTCTCCACGCATAGTCTACTTCCGATAGATGTCGTTCGTTGACTACTCCGCGCCGAGCGCATCCAAGGTGGTGGACTACGGCGAGGCCCCGGACAGCAACAAGTCGGAGATGGGAAGACACGGGAGTAGAGTCGCAGATGGAGAGGTGTACGAGGGTTAACTGGTTCTGGTGCGGTGTGATTCGGCAATCGGTGGAGAAGAACAAGAGGTGTGGAGGGGTGGAGGGATGGCCGGGCCAACGGTGGGGACACACTTCACAGCGAAGCATGCTAAGCAGAGCTGCTAGCAGCAGGAGGCGGGAGCAGGTGGTGCCGGCGGCGCTGGAGCAAGAAGACGAGAGATTGAAGATGGATGCTGGTCGTTGGATGTAAATCCAACGGCTAACGATGTCAGAATCATTTGTTGACTAAGTTGACAACGACTTGCGTTGGCTTCGACTTATTGGCTCACATTTTAGCCTCCAAAAATGTGGCACGTATTCAACCCATTTTTTCAGAATTTACAATCAATTTGATCTTTTTTTAGAATTACAGTCAATTTGCTGGGCTGTGTGAACAAATAATGTAGCGTCCACGCGGCCCATTTATTTTTATTCTAAAAAATTATAGGCCATTTGCACTTTTGATGACCCACAAGTATAGGGGATCTATCATAGTCCTTTTGGTAAGTAAGAGTGTCGAACCCAACGAGGAGCAGAAGGAAATGATAAGCGGTTTTCAACAAGGTATTCTCTGCAAGTACTAAAATAAGTGGTAACAGATAGTTTTGTGATAAGATAAATTTTAACGAGCAACAAGTAACAAAAGTAAATAAAGTGCAGCAAGGTGGCCCAATCCTTTTTATAGAAAAGGACAAGCCGGAACAAACTCTTATAATAGGAAAAGCGCTCCTGAGGACACATGGGAATATCGTCAAGCTAGTTTTCATCACATTCATATGATTTGCGTTCGGTACTTTGATAATTTGATATGTGGGTGGACCGGGGCTTGGGTGCTGTTCTTACTTGAACAAGCATCCCGCTTATGATTAACCTCTATTGCAAGCATCCGCAACTACAACAAAAGTATTAAGGTAAACCTAACCATAGCATGAAACATGTGGATCCAAATCAACCCCTTACGAAGCAACGCATAAACTAGGGTTTAAGCTTCTGTCACTCTAGCAACCCATCATCTACTTATTACTTCCCAATGCCTTCCTCTAGGCCCAAATAACGGTGAAGTGTTATGTAGTCGACGTTCACATAACACCACTAGAGGCTAGACAACATACATCTTATCAAAATATCAAACGAATACCAAATTCACATGACTACTAATAGCAAGACTTCTCCCTTGTCCTCAGGAACAAACGTAATTACTCACAAAGCATATTCATGTTCATAATCAGAGGGGTAATAATATGCATATAGGATCTGAACATATGATATTCCACCAAATAAACCAACTAGCATCAGCTACAAGGAGTAATCAACACTACTAGCAACCTACTAGCACCAATCCCGGACTTTGAGACAAGAATTGGATACAAGAGATGAACTAGGGTTTGGAGATGAGATGGTGCTGGTGAAGATGTTGATGGAGATTACCCTCTCCCGATGAGAGGAGCGTTGGTGATGACGATGGTGATGATTTCCCCCTCCTGGAGGGAAGTATCCCCGGCAAAACAGCTCTGCCGGAGCTCTAGATTGGTTCCGCCAAGGTTCCGCCTCGTGGCGGTGGAGTCTCGTCCCAAAAGGTTCCTCTTGATTTTTTTTCTCATCGAAAGACTTCATATTGGAGAAGATGGACGTCGGAGAGCCACCAGGGGGCCCACGAGGTAGGGGGCGCGCCCTAGGAGGGGGGGGGGGCGCCCCCACCCTCGCGAGCTGGGTGTGGGCCCCCTGACTTTCATCTTTGGCGAGGATTTTATTTATTTATTTTAAGATGTTCCGTGGAGTTTCAGGACTTTTGGAGTTGCGCAGAATATGTCTCTAATATTTGCTCCTTTTCCAACCCAGAATTCCAACTGCCGGCATTCTCCCTCTTCATGTAAACCTTGTAAAATAAGAGAGAATAGCCATAAGTATTGTGACATAAAGTGAAATAATAGCCCATAATGCAATAAATATCGATATAAAATCATGATGCAAACTGGACGTATCAACTCCCTCAAGCTTAGACCTCGCTTGTCCTCAAGCGAAAAGCCGATAACAATAAATATGTCCTCATGTTTAGAGGTAGAGGCGTCGATAAAAATAAAATGTGGACATGAAGGCATCATGATTATTCTCTTAACAGCAACATATATAAATTTTGTCATATGATTACTTATGTTCAAGTGATGATCTATTCACAATGCAAAAGTATAAATCATAAACCTTATTGGGCTCCGACAAACTATAATCACAGTCATTGAAGCAATTGCAATTTATCATAACATCGGAAAGAGTCTATGTCAGAGCTAAAAAGCAAGTCCACATACTCAACTATCATTTAGTCCTCCATAATTGCTAACACTCACGCAATACTTGTGTTTACGGAGTTTTAATCAGACACAGAGAAAGATAGGGGCTTATAGTTTTGCCCCACAACCTTTTACCTCAAGGGTAATGTCAACAATAATGGTTCATGCTTCCCTACATCCAATTAGATATATATATCATGTTCTTTCCAACATGCTGAGCTTGCCAAAGGATAAAATGAAAAAGAAAAGGTGAAGATCACCATGACTCTTGCATAAGGTAGAAGATAATAATAAAAGATAGGCCCTTCGCAGAGGGAAGCTGAGGTTGCCATGCACTTTTATGGTTGGATGCACAAAATCTCAATGCGAAAGAACGTCACTTTATATTGCCCCTTGTGATATGAACCTTTATTATGCAGTCCGTCGCTTTTATTACTTCCACATCACAAGATCGTATAAAGCTTATTTCTCCCACACCAATCAATCATACATATTTAGAGCAATTTTTATTGCTTTGCACCGATGACAACTTTCTTGAAGGATCTTACTCAATCCATAGGTAGATATGGTGGACTCTCATGGCAAAACTGGTTTAAGGGTATTTGGAAGCACAAGCAGTATTTCTACTTGGTGCTGAGAATTTGGCTAGCATGAGGGGGAAAGGCAAGCTCAACAAGTTAGAGGATCCATGACAACATACTTTATCTCAGATATAAGAAAGACATAACTCATTACGTTGTCTTCCTTGTCCAACATCAGCCCTTTAGCATGTCATATTTTAATGAGTGCTCCCAATCATAAAAGATGTCAATGATAATATATCTATATGTGAAACCCCTCTTTCCTCATTACTTCCTATTAATTGCAACGATGACCAAAGCTATGTCTGCCAACTACCAACAACTTTTAATCATCATACTCTTCCTATGTGAAGTCATTACTCTCAATAAGATCAATATGAACTCTTTGTTTCTTTTTATTCTTTTTCTCTTTTCTTCTATTCACCCAAGATCATGGCGAAATAATCAAGCCCTTGACTCAACACTAATCTTTATTATATATAACTCACGGACTCGATTACAAAGACAGACCAAAAAGCAAAACTCAAAACTAGATCATGCCATAAACTTTATTCTACTAGATCAAGATACTACTAATAGGATCGAACTAAGAAAAACGATAAAGATAGGAGTTGTGATGGTGATACGATACCGGGGCACCTCCCCCAAGCTTGGCAGTTGCCAAGGGGAGTGCCCCTACCCATGCGATTATATCTCCGTTGTCGGTGAAGAAGGTGGAGGTGTTGTAGATGATGCGGGCCTTGCGTCCATCTTCCAAGGCATAGGTTCTCCATCATAGTAAGATGATCGAGTCTTTGGGATCCTCAAATCTACAGCCAAACTCATCCTTTTGAATCTATATTCATACTCACAGTTTTGGTTTTGCAGGTCATAGATTTGGGCTTGGAGGTGTTCGATCTTCTCATGAAGCTTGAGGATAGTCTCCCCGATGTTGTCAGCATCCAACTTGTGGTTGCTAGTGAACTCCGCGATCATCATGTGGTTAGAGTTGAGTCCACGTTCCACCATCCCTTGGCACTTGAAAACTTGTTGCTCCACTGCTTCGAGCCTCGTCTCCATGCTTCCGGTCCCCTTTGGTCCCTCTTCGTCGCGGATGTGCAGCAACCCCTCATGCAACTCAATGATTTGAGGGTGTCGCAGCACCTCCGCGAGGTAAGGGTTGATGACCTTCTCGAAGAACTTGTCCTTGGAGGCGCTTGGGGCCGTCATGATAACCTAGATCTGTCAGAAAAACAGCTCGAAACAAGAACAGAGGAGGTTTGCGTGATACAGGAGTCAAAACCTTCGGGAGGTTATATAATGAATTTTTACCGACCAAAATACGTAACGTGCAAGAAAACAGAGTCCGGAAGGCACACGAGGTGCTCATGAGGTAGGGGGGCGTGCCCAGAGGGGTAGGGCGCGCCCACCACCCTCGTGGGGCACTCGTGTCCTTCCCGGACTGCTACTTATTTTTCTATTTTTCTAAATATTCCAAAAAAGTGAAATATTGCCTTAAAAATTGTTTTGGAGTTGGTTTACTTACCGTACCACATACCTATTCCTTTTCAGAGTCTGAAACGGTTTGGAAGGTGTCCCTTATGTATTCCTCCGGGGTTACGGTTTCAATAATATTGGTTTCAACATTTATGGGATTACCTGAGATATAATGTTTGATTCTTTGACCGTTTACCACCTTCGGATTTGTGCCTTCAAAGTTGTTGATTTTTATGGCACCAGAACGATAGACCTCCTTGATAACGTAGGGGCCTCCCATTTAGAGAGAAGTTTCCCTGCAAAAAAATCTTAAACGAGAGTTGTATAGCAATACATAATCACCTACATTAAACTCACGCTTTTGTATCCTTTTGTCATGCCATCTTTTAACTTTTTCTTTAAACAACTTGGCATTTTCATAAGCTTGGGTTCTCCATTCATCAAGTGAGCTAATATCAAATAACCTCTTCTCACCGGCAAGTTTAAAATCATAGTTGAGCTCTTTAATAGCCCAATATGCCTTATGTTCTAGTTCGAGAGGTAAGTGACATGCTTTTCCATAAACCATTTTATACGGAGACATACCCATAGGATTTTTGTATGCAGTTCTATAAGCCCATAATGCATCATCAAGTTTCTTGGACCAATTCTTTATAGACCTATTAACAGTCTTTTGCAAAATTAATTTGAGCTCTCTATTGCTCAATTCTACTTGACCACTAGACTGTGGGTGATAAGGAGATGCAATTCTATGATTAACATCATACTTAGCAAGCATTTTACGGAAAGCACCATGAATAAAGTGTGAACCACCATCAATCATTAAATATCTAGGGACTCCAAACCTCGGAAAAATAACTTCTTTAAGCATTTTAATAGAAGTGTTATGATCAACACTACTAGTTGGAATAGCTTCTACCCACTTAGTAACATAATCAACAGCCACTAGAATATGTGTGTATCCATTAGAGGTAGGAAAAGGTCCCATATAATCAAAGCCCCAAACATCAAACGGTTCAATAACAAGAGAATAATTCATAGGCATTTCTTGACGTCTACTAATATTACCAATTCTTTGACATTCATCACAAGACAAAACAAACTTACGGGCATACTTGAAGAGAGTAGGCCAATAAAAACCAGATTGCAATACCTTATGTGCAGTTCTATCTCCAGCGTGGTGTCCTCCATAAGCCTCGGAATGACACTTGCGTAGGATCTATTCCTGTTCATGCTCAGGTACACAACGTCTAATAACACCATCTACTCCTTCTTTATAAAGATGCGGGTCATCCCAAAAGTAATGTCTCAAGTCATAGAAAAACTTTTTGTTTTGCTGGTATGTGAAGCTAGGTGGTATAAACTCAGCAACAATATAATTAGCATAATCAGCATACCATGGAGTACTATGAGAAGTACTTATAACATTTAATTGTTCATCAGAAAGCTATCATTAATAGGTAGTGGGTCATCAAGAACATTCTCTAACCTAGACAAGTTGTCTGCAACGGGGTTCTCAGCTCCCTTTCTATCAACAATATGCAAATCAAATTCCTGTAGCAAGAGAACCCATCTAATAAGTCTAGGTTTAGCATCTTTCTTTTTGATAAGGTATTTAATAGCAGCATGATCAGTGTGAATAGTTACTTTAGAATCAACAATATAAGGTCTGAACTTATCACAAGCAAGTACAACTGCTAAAAGCTCTTTTTCAGTAGTAGCATAATTTCTTTGAGCATTGTCTAGAGTCTTACTAGCATAATGAATAACATTTAATTTCTTATCAACTCTTTTGCCCTAGAACATCACCTACAGCATAATCACTAGCATCACACATAATTTCAAAGGGTAAATTCCAATCAGGTGGCTGAACAACAGGTGTAGAGACTAATGCTTTCTTAAGTATTTCACACAATCATCATCAAAGACAAATGGTATATCTTTTTGCAATAAATTAGTCAGAGGCCGAGAATTTTTTGAGAAGTCCTTAATGAACCTCCTATAAAATCTGGCGTGACCAAGGAAACTTCTTATACCTTTGATGTCCTTGGGACATGGCATCTTTTCAATAGCATCGACCTTGGCTTTATCAACTTCAATACCTCTTTCAGAAACTTTATGCCCCAAGACAATACCTTCATTAACCATAAAGTGGCACTTTTCCCAATTCAAGACAAGATTAGTTTCCTCACATCTCTGCAAAACTCGATCAAGATTGCTCAAGCAATCATCAAAAGAGGAACCATAGATGGAAAAATCATCCATGAAAACATCACAAATCTTTTCACAAAAGTCAGAGAATATAGTCATCATGCATCTTTGAAAGGTAGCAGGTGCATTACATAAACCAAAAGGCATACATCTATAAGCAAAAGTACCAAAAGGGCATGTAAAAGTAGTCTTTGATTGATCTCTAGCCGACACAGGTATTTGAGAGAAACCAGAATAACCATCTAGAAAGCAGTAATGTGTATGTTTGCATAATCTTTCTAGCATTTGATCAATAAAAGGTAAGGGGTAATGATCTTTCTTAGTAGCCTTATTTAATTTGCGTAAATCAATTATCATCCTATAACCTATGATAATTCTTTGTGGAATCAATTCATCTTTATCATTAGGAACAACAGTAATACCTCCCTTCTTAGGGACACAATGGACAGGACTTACCCACTGACTATTAGCAATGGGATAAATTATACCTGCCTCCAGAAGCTTGAGTATTTCTTTTCTTACCACTTCTTTCATTTTAGGATTTAAACGTCGTTGAGGATCACGAACTGGTTTGGCATCTGCTTCCAAATTTGTTTTATGTTGACATAGAGTGGGACTAATGCCCTTAAGATCATCAAGAGTATATCCAATAGCAGCATGATGCTTCTTCAGAGTTTTCAATAATCTTTCTTCTTCATGCTCTGAAAGGTTAGCACTAATAATAACAGGATATATCTTCTTTTCATCAAGATAAGCATATTTAAGATTATCAGGCAACAGTTTAAGCTCAAACACGGGATCACCCTTGGGTGGAGGAGGATCCCCTAAAATTTCAACAGGCAAATTGTGTTGCAGAATAGGTTCCTGTTTAAAGAATATTAATCTATTTCCCTTCTTTCATTCATGAACATATCATTTTCATGGTCTAGCAAATAGTGTTCTAAAGGATCACTAGGAGGTACGGCAATAGAAGCAAGACCAATAATTTCATCCTTACTAGGTAATTCTTCCTCACGGTGTTGTTTACTAAATTTAGAGAAATTAAACTCATTAACCATATCACCCAAGCCAATAGTAACAACATTCTTTTCGCAATCTATCCTAGCATTAACAGTGTTCAAGAAGGGTCTACCAAATATAATGGGACAAAAGCTATCTTGCGGAGAAGTAAGAACAAGAAAATCAGCAGGATATTTAGTTTTCCCACACAAGACTTCAACATCTCTAACAATTCCAATTGGTGAAATAGTATCTCTATTGGCAAGTTTAATTGTGACATCAATACCTTCTAACTCAGTAGGTGCAATTTCATTCTTAATTTCTTCGTATAAAGTATGCGGTATAACACTAGCACTCGCACCCATATCACATAAGCCATGATAACAATGATATCCTATTTTAACAGAAATAACACGCACGCCTACCACAGGTCTATATTTATCCTTAGCACAAGGTTTAGCAATTCTAGCAGTTTCACCTTCGAACTGAATAACATGCCCATCAATATTATCAAACAAGAGATCTTTAACAATAGCAATATTAGGTTCTAATTTAACTTGCTCAGGAGGCATATAAGTTCTAATATTGCTTTTACGAACAATAGTTGAAGCTTTAGCATGATCCTTTACTCTAACAAGGAAAGGTGGTTTCTCAACATAAGAAGTAGGAACAATATGATCATTATAAGTGACAGTCTTTTCTTCAACTTTAATAGGTGCAACTACTTTTACTTCTATGGGAGGATGATATTTAAACCACTTCTCCTTAGGGAGATCAACATAAGTAGCAAAAGATTCACAGAAAGAAGCTATTATCTCAGAGTCAAGTCCATATTTAGTGCTAAACTTATGGAAAATATCGGTATCCATAAAAGATTTAACACAATCAAACTTAGGTGTCATACCTGACTCCTTACCTTCATCGAGGTCCCAATCTTCAGAGTTGCATTTAATTCTATCCAATAAATTCCATCTGAATTCAATAGTCTTCATCATAAAAGAGCCAGCACAAGAAGTATCGAGCATGGTTTGATTATTATGAGAAAGCCGAGCATAAAAACTTTGCATAATTATTTCTCTCGAGAGCTCATTATTGGGGCATGAATATAACATTGATTTAAGCCTCCCCCAAGCTTGAGCGATGCTTTCTGCTTTGCGAGGCCAGAAATTATATATATAATTGCGATCACGATGAACAAGATGCATAGGGTAATACTTTTGTTAAAATTCCAATTTCAATCTTTTATAGTTCCATGATCTCATATCATCACATAGCCTATACCATATCAATGCATCTCCCTTCAAAGATAAAGGGAAGACCTTCTTCTTAGCAACATCATCGGGTATACCTGCAAGCTTAAATAATCCACAAACTTCATCCACATATATTAAGTGCTCATCAGGATGCTTTGTTCCATCTCCTGTAAAAGGGTTAGCTAGCAGTTTTTCCATCATACCCAAAGGAAATTGAAAAGGAGTTTCATTTTCAATAGGTTCAGTAGGTTGAGGAGCAACTCTTTGCTCTACTGGACGGGGTGAAGATACCCCGAAGAAGCCCCTCAGAGAATTACTTTCCATAGTAACAAGTGACAGTAAATTTCAGCACAGTATATAAATTTTTCCTTACCAAATTCCACCTACCAAAGGCGCTACACTCCCCGGCAACGGTGCCAGAAAAGAGTCTTGATGACCCACAAGTATAGGGGATCTATCGTAGTCCTTTTGATAAGTAAGAGTGTCGAACCCAACGAGGAGCAGAAGGAAATGATAAGCAGTTTTCAGCAAGGTATTCTCTGCAAGTACTGAAATAAGTGGTAACAGATAGTTTTGTGATAAGATAAATTGTAACGAGCAACAAGTAACAAAAGTAAATAAAGTGCAGCAAGGTGGCCCAATCCTTTTTATAGAAAATGACAAGCCATAACAAACTCTTATAATAGGAAAAACGCTCCCGAGGACACATGGGAATATCGTCAAGCTAGTTTTCATCACGTTCATATGATTTGCGTTCGGTACTTTGATAATTTGATATGTGGGTGGACCGGTGCTGCTGTTCTTACTTGAACAAGCATCCCACTTATGATTAACCTCTATTGCAAGCATCCACAACTACAACAAAAGTATTAAGGTAAACCTAACCATAGCATGAAACATGTGGATCCAAATCAACCCCTTACGAAGCAACGCATAAACTAGGGTTTAAGCTTCTGTCACTCTATCAACCCATCATCTACTTATTACTTCCCAATTCCTTCCTCTAGGCCCAAATAATGGTGAAGTGTTATGTAGTCGACGTTCACATAACACCACCAGAGGCTAGACAACATACATCTTATCAAAATATCAAACGAATACCAAATTCACATGACTACTAATAGCAAGACTTCTCCCTTGTCCTCAAGAACAAATGTAATTACTCAAAAAGCATATTCATGTTCATAATTAGAGGGGTAATAATATGCATATAGGATCTGAACATATGATCTTCCACCAAATAAACCAACTAGAATCAACTACAAGGAGTAATCAACACTACTAACAACCTACTAGCACCAATCCCGGACTTTGAGACAAGAATTGGATACAAGAGATGAACTAGGGTTTGGACATGAGATGGTGCTGGTGAAGATGTTGATGGAGATTGCCCTCTCCCGATGAGAGGAGCGTTGGTGATAACGATGGTGATAATTTCCCCCTCCCTAAGGGAAGTATCCCCGGCAGAACAGCTCTGCCGGAGCTCTAGATTGGTTCCGCCAAGGTTCCGCCTCGTGGCGGCGGAGTCTCGTCCCGAAAGGTTCCTCTTGATTTTTTTCTCATCGAAAGACTTCATATAGGAGAAGATGGACGTCGGAGAGCCACCAGGGGGCCCACGAGGTAGGGGGGCGCGCCCTAGGAGGGCGGGGCGCCCCCACCCTCGTGAGCAGGTTGTGGGCCCCCTAACCTTCATCTTTTGCGAGGATTTTTCTTTATTTATTTTAAGATGTTCCATGGAGTTTCAGGACTTTTGGAGTTGCGCAGAATATGTCTTTAATATTTGCTCCTTTTCCAGCCCAGAATTCCAGCTGCTGGCATTCTCCCTCTTCATGTAAACCTTGTAAAATAAGAGAGAATAGCCATAAGTATTGTGACATAAAGTGAAATAACAGCCCATAATGCAATAAATATCGATATAAAAGCATGATGGAAAATGGACGTATCAACTTTCTTGAAATACATGATTTTGCTGGGCTGATTCTAATTATAATGTTGGGTTGGGCGCAGCAATGTTATCAAAAAATAAACAGGGGCTGAGCATTTTGTTATAAATATATTTAAATAATAAGTGATTTATTATTACATTGGTTCTTAAATCTTACCAAGCTTTTGTACACAATCATCAGGATTTTCGTTGCCAAAAAATCCAGTATTTTATTGTTAAGAAATTATTTTTATAAGTTAATAAGATGTGAGATATTATTTTCTTACATATGTAAGTATCTGTTAAATATATGATGACAATAATAATAATATATAATAACATATAAAATAATTTAAATATATATATATATAATATAGTTAGAAGGGAAACAAAAGTTGGACCAGGCGTTCCTATTCTTATATAGAAAAATAGAACAGACCTCTGCGTTTTCTTTAAAAAAAATACATAAATTGGGCTGTCGTTGTTTCAGGAAAAATAAAACCTCGGATGGGAGGTCCATAGGCCGGTCGATACATGATGGACCTCAAAAAAATACAAACCGACATGTCGTGGACTGCACATGTTTAAAAAAACTCGAGATAGGGCAGCCCAAAACCCAGCGGATACTTGCTGCCCTAGTGATAATAAATGATACTACCCGCCATCTCCACAGCTTCGTTGTGAATTTATCTCCTACGTTGAAACACCTAAAAAATGTAACTATGTTGACAAACCCGTGGGCCCCAATGTCAGTATAGTATTTGGAGGAAGTTTTTTCGATGAGGCACTTGCTTGCATACGGCCATAGACCTAGTGGGTCCCGACTGTCCGCTTCTCCACATACAGTTCTCTCTAGAATCCTCTCGTTTGTTCAGCATGTTCACAATGGCAGACAGCGGCGCTGCGGCGAGCGCACAAAGGTGCAGGAGGTGATCGGACCACCCAAGGCAGTGCCTTATTTGTAAGGAAAGTATTGAACTAGCCCAGTGGCCAAGTGACACTACCCGACAGCTGTTCCGCCCGGGTTTGATTCCACCTGATGCAGGGAAAATATATCCAATTTTTTTGCCTCTGCCATTATTGACATGTGGGTCCCCATTGTCATCTACGAACACCACGTCCAACACTTGCCAAAACTTCGTCCCTCGTTTTCTCTGTCTTCCGCACACTCGACATTGTGTGGGCATTTTGAAAATAGCATATCTTTTTGACTCTGCATCATATGAAGATGTGCTATGCATGAGTGTTGATCAGGATGATGTTAACTGGCTGGTAGTTCCATTTTTGACCATGAATAAAACTTCCAACATGATGTTAACCCTGTTTGAAAAGGCCGTGTTAATATAAATGCTCTGCCTCTGAAAGTTGCAGTTTCTTATTTGAAACTAAAACTTGCAGTTTCTTCTCTGAGAATCACATTGTCTGCACTTTTATACTCCTATGAAACTACATTTTTGTAAGTGCTAAAAATAGATCTCTAGAATTCATAAAATACTTCATATGCTTAATACTGCAAATATGAAATTCAAAAGACATTCATATATGAAAGTACTCTCAAAATACACAGCACAAAATACAATTCACAACCTGTAAATACTGACAACCCTAAGCTCCTCCTGACAATTCACAACCTGCCCGGCTATTGGGCTGGGGGGGGGGGGACAGTCCCCTCCTATTCCTCGGCGGCAGACAGCCGCCCCGTGAGACGATGTGAACAGTGAGGGAGAGGATGGCGGGGAAGCGTCGTCTGGGCAACTACTTTTCTCCTCTTGCAGCTGGGTTCGGCCGACGAAGACTCCACCGGCTCGCTCTGGCACGACACCCTGTAGATGCTCGATCCTTCAATCTCTGATGGATGCTCCATCTGGGATTGATACTCCCACCACCGCTCCCTCACGATCGGATTCGATGAATCTGTTTGCTCCATGGCCCAGAGGAGCAGCTCTATGTACTCCCGCGCAACCCCCTTCAGGAGTATCACCGTCTTTTCGCTCTGTTGTAGATATTTGGCCATGGATGTCACCGTCGCCGCTAGTTGGTCCTTGTTGTCAAACCAAGATTGTATCTCCAACATCCTAGCTAGCTTCACAGGGTCGCCGTCTCCGATCCTCATGTATCGGTTGTACTCCTCCATCGATCTACTTCTCCACAGCACCTTCACTCACCGACGGTGGTTTTTGAATGGAAGAAGAGAGGAGCAACGCTGGTTTTGGATTAGAACGGGAGAGGAGCGACACTGGTTTTGGATTGGAACAGGAGAGGAGGGGCGGTGGTTTTGAAATGGAAGAGGAGAGGAGCGGTGCTGGATTTGGATTGGAACAGGAGAGGAGCGGTGGTGGTTTAAGAGGAGAGGAGCGGCGCTGGTCTTGGAAGTATTTTTTTGTTTTGCATATTTTGGGTCAAAGTTTGACCACATACTGTATTTGACAAGCAAAATGTGAATGCATATCACCAAAAATTGTATCATTTGGTTCGTATCTGAATGTACTTTCAAATTATATTGTTTTTGCAACATATAACATATATGTTATTTGTGAAAATCATGGTCAATTATGACCCAGAATAAAAGGGAGACTAGTTAATGTGGGGTTGCTTTCTTAATTAAAGGGTAAATTGATTTTGATTTTGATCCAGTCATAGCACGCCGGCCCTCTCGTCCAATCCTAGATCGTTGCCGCACACTCCTCTCCCTCTTCTCCCTTGCAAAACCACCTCCTCTCCTCTCCATCTTCTCCATTCCAAAACCACCGTATCGCCTCTCCCTCTTCTCCATTGCAAAACCACCAGCTCTCTCCTCGGATGAGGATCCCCTGACTTAGCCCATCCTGCCATTGAGACATTGACACATGGGTCCCAGCAAGCACGGGGCCCACATGTCAGTGACCGAAAGGCAGGGAAACCTCTCCTCTCCATCATCTCCATTCCAAAACCACCGTCTCGCTTCTCCCTCTTCTCCATTTCAAAACCACCCCTCTCCTCTCCATCATCTCCATTCCAAAACCACCGTCTCGCCTCTCCCTCTTCTCTATTGCAAGACCACCGTCTCTCCTCCCATCTTCCAAAGCTAGCACCGGACCACTCAGAAGGACATCTATGGAGAAGATGAAGTAGTGAATCAGGCAGATCGCTGGCGGCGACCACGCAAAGTTAGCCAGGTTGAAGGAGATCCTTACTTGATTTGACAACGAGTGGGAGACTTTGAGGACGGCGAGGGCCATGTGGCAATGTATGCGAAAGAGCGAGACATCGGCGATGAGGGCGGCGATGTACTCCTCGGCGACAGTCACGCCGCAGTCCTTCGAGTTCATCGAGCATCTCCTCTGGGCGATGGAGTAGACAGATTCGCCTGAGGCAAAGTCCGGCGGAGGTGGTGGGCGTACAGGTTGAAGGTCGAGCACCCAGAGGATAACGAATCGATCGAGTATGGTGTGCCATTCGTGAGGGTGCAGAGCCAGCCGGAGCCACAAGAGTATTCGTTCTCCCACCGCAAGAGGAGGCCGAATGGCGCGACGTTGCTTCCCCGCTGTTCACCACGGTTCCCTCGACGCTCTCCTTGTTTCAACGGCGTCGGTAGGGTTTAAGGTAAGTTTCGCACTAACCTAATCTTCCATCTTCTCATGCTTAAAATCAGTGTGACAACTAATAAAAGTCATGCTTACATTCAGTCTCCGAGTACTAGGCTAATCACCCTAAAATAGCTCTGGACCTTTGGGTCAAATTTGTGACACTTTGTACAAATAAAGAAAAATAGACTGGTGCTTCTTTCAAAAAAGAGTACACCCTAGAAAACTGCCAATATAAGCTACTAGTATTTTTTTTGAAGTCTAAGCTACTAGTATTAGGTTAGAGGATTTGCTGCTGAGAAAGATTCGTCCACAGTGAGCGCCACACATCCCACTAATGGTGGTGGATGCCAATGCTTAGATGCAGCAGGGTTGATGTCGGTAATTTTTACTTGGCACCTCGCACTCTGCATATATGCCGGTTCCATCCATACATTTGTGCAGCTCCACCAAAATGCAACTGACTAACCCTTTTTGCACAGGTAATGAAAAGGCGTGATTACATTATAGTGGCACTAGTTGATGAAACATACACTAATAAATAGAAGAAAATATTGCGATAGTATCATAGTATGCCATGCTGCGAGGGCGAGATGGGCCCTACGACACCTCATACTGGAAATCGACCCAAGTCTCCCCGATACACCTTCTGCCAGTGATGAACATCAGTGTACAACAATAGTACAAGGAGGGGCCTTGAGACATTCCAATCTCTATTTTTGTGCAGATCAACTAAAATTAAGCACCCCAGTTTGCAGAAACGCTTAAACATTAACAATGAGACTAGTTGATGAAACATATACTAACAAAGAGAAGCACTTTCTTTATCTACATTGGAAATGAAATGATAGAGAGGACACTCGCTCTATTTTAACTGTATTATTACTTCATTTTATCAGTGGCACTAGGGTTGAGCAGGTGGCAAACAAGGTGTACGGTGCATCGCAAGGATGGAGGCGGGGGGTGCTTAGACTAGGATGCTGAAGCTGGCTCTTTCAGTCCCTATCTCCCCCTCTATGATGTTTCTGTGGTAGAATTTGGGTTGTAATCCAAACTTGGTCGAGCTGGTGCTGCGCCCCCTACCTGCCTAGCTTATGTGGCAAACTTGTCTCCTGCTAGTACTCAGTCCGTTCTAGTAGTAGTTGCATAACTGCCCGTTTACACTGAGATGTTGTCGGATAATGGTTCTCTATGGTTGGATTTCTTTAATGAAATCGAAGGAAACCCCCTCTTTCGATATATAAAAAATCAGTGCCACTAGCGGTGCCAAAACATTGCCTCAAATTAATAGTGCCACTAGATTAAGGTGCAAAATAATAACATTACTGCTTTATCATGGCAGTGCCAAAACAGTAGCACAAGAGTAGACTCAACATGCAAGATCTTTGGCAAATGGCCAGACCAAAAAGGAACATACCTCGTGATGGGAACCATGTCTGCAGTCAACGCCATCGTAGAAGGGATGACACCAGTCACCAACATGGATGATTCAATTCATGGGACCTTTTGGTGAAGTTCACCTAAAATGAAGCAATGTCCCATGAGCTAGCAACTTCTTCATTTTTTTTAAGAAAAGGGCTCCAGTCCCGGTTCCATTTCCATCGGAAAACGAAACCCACAGAGCTTCTTCTTCATTAGTTGCAATAAAATTGAGCAACATCAAGGTTTGTTGTGAAGCTCCTAGAATGTTCAACTATAATTTGGATATCATTTGTCCAGTTCAACTAAGATCAAGCGTGAAATGTATGTCTCTATTTGCACAAAAAAGGTGGAAAGGAGGGTGACAAACAAGTGATGAACATACATCAAATGAAAAGAAGCATGTTCCTTATCTGAATGGCAATCCTACAGGGACAGTAGCAATTTCTAAAGCAGTAACATTGCTAGATATTAGTGTGGGCATTAGGATTAACTATGACAACTGTTAAATACGACATTACTTTAATGGTGCCATTGCTTCATTTTACCAGCAACATTGGTTTAACGTGTCCTTACTTTTAGCAGTGCGACTGCTACATTTTACCAGTGGCATTACATAAGAGTGGCTCGAGGCAACAACCATCAGAATAGGATATCTGGGTTGGTCCCATTTTTGTTCGGTATAGCCACCTTATACTGTGTGAGGCTATAAAATCTAGTGCTAGCCTTACTCTGTTGACTTGTCCCCTAGTCCCCACTTTCTTTCCTTTTTCAACCAATAGATCGGGTTTATATTGAGTTTGTAATGCGTTTCCCTTTATTTGCCTATTAGACCTAGAGACCAGTTGGATAGCCAGTCTCTGCTACTTTTCGCCCCCATTAATATTTCCTCTTTCGACCAAGTCCTAGATTCAGGTAACAAATCTTCCCCCACCCCACCCCACCCCCACCCCTTTCTTCCTTGTTTGAACCAAGTAGTACTAGATTTGAGTGCATGAACTAGTTTTACCTCTTAATAGTAAAAATTTAGGTGGCTTTCGAACAGCCAATCGATCCTATCTACGAGGGGTCCTGAGAAATAGTAAAAGATACAAATGCAGCGACGCTAGGAGCTCGGGAAGTAGAGCAAGGCCGGTTTTGAAGGAAGTTATACCTGAGGGTCGCCGGGATGTCGCTAGGTGGGCCACGGGGGGCCGGATCTGCCCACACTACGGCAATGAGGAAGAAGGGGTCGGAGGCCCTCCCTAGCAAGCGGTGCTTGGGAGAGAACGACAAGGCACACTGATCGAGGCGCGCCGATAGTGGGTAAGAGCCATCGCCGAGGATGACCGCATGAACGTTTCACCTTCTCACCTTCCCCGACAGAGAGGATCCGGCTGGATCTGTGACCAGCGGTTAGCAGAGAGAGAGAGAGAGAGAGAGAGAGAGAGAGAGAGAGAGAGAGAGAGAGAGGCTACCGCTGTCGTGTTTAGATCTGGAGAGGACAAGACAGTGTGAAGAGAGCAACACTAGCAAGCAAGCGCGGAGGCTCCTGCCTATATAGTGGAGTACTACTATTTTTCTTTTGTCTACCATAGCCGGCTTGACCTCATCAATGACTGTCTTCATGCACGTGCCCCGGAGGCGCAATTGTCCTCATTTTGATCTGAAGCACTGGATTATAACATATAACACGAAAAAAATGCCACATGACAAGAAACCATAACCTCACTGCCCAAAGGAGACAACATGAATCCCGACGGACAAACTAGACAAGGATCAAAGCTCGAATTAAAGATAAACTTGTATAAAAGGGGTCCATTGCCCTAATTAACATAGCCAGCTTGACATAGATGACAACCGAGTCGTCTTCATGCATGTGCCCCCATGACTAGCGCGTTGGAGGAAGTCAGTTGTCGCTGTTTAAGCCTCGCAGTGATCCGAAGCACATGACACCTAATTTTGCGAGATGACAAGAAACCTTTTTTAGATTTCTCACCAGAACTACAGCCCTGTACAACATAGCCTACACAATATGTAGACGATAGCCAGTCCAGGCGTGTCTGCTGGAGTCTGGTCACATGCATGGACGAACTAATCTTCCGTGTGATGAAGGGATCGTCTAGGCACCAACGTCTGTACGACACTTCTCTACTACTATCACTCGTCTCTCTCTTCTATTAACTCACCCGACTTGCGGGGCCGGGGAGTGTGCCTATGGTCGGTTCTCAATTGCGGTCCCACATGTGTGTGCAAACGCAATATGGCGCGCGTTCCATTCGAAGAGCGGCGTGCCAGATCGACCGACTATCTGGGGTGCGACGCGAACGCGATGGGCGTGCTGTATACTGTACTTCGTAAATGTGTACCACCGTTTTCTTGAGGCTTTGCTCCATGGCGCAATCCATGGATACAAAATTAGTATACTGTACTATTTAAAAGTCGAGGGCGGGGCTTTTCCCGTGCGGTAGGCGGGGCAGTTCCGCCTAGTTGGTTCGACAGAGACGCGAGAAGATGAGGGAGTAGGCTGCTGCAAACGTAGGGCTGTGTGATTTGACAGCGAGTTATTGCTGGACAGGTGGGGTCCGGTGATTTGACTTGCCATTTTCATTTTAACTGCGGCGCTACGACCGGCGTGAGTCTCCCGACTCCTGACCACCTCCATCCATGTGCCTCTCCCGATGCTCCACCATGTAGAGGCTGGCTCTTGCTTGAGAGCCCACTCCTCCACTTTTTCCTTGCCTCTTTCCCCCACATATGCAAAAATGCCATGTAAAGCGGGACTATAGCCCACTATTGTACTTGATCCTATAGGTGCTACGCCTGCCACATAGGCATAAAGTCTGATGTGGCAAGTTAATTAAGAAGAGAGAGGCTAGTTTGGTGACCCCAGGAAGAAACGGTGCTAAGCGCGTGTACCTAGATGAAGCAAACTTAGCAACAAAAAACTAAGCACCTATGCATTGGGGACTTGAGTTGCTAAGCCATTTAATGCCCATAGCACACCATTTCATTGGAAGAGGTCACTCCTTGGCAAATGCAATAAATACTACGAAGAAAGAGATAAAGAGAAGTAAACAAAAAAACTCTTATAGCGAACCTTATAGCTAACCTTGTTGTAGTATGAGTGACTAAGTGATGACTATCTATGACATGCCAACATCAGATAGCCTAACGCATCGTGTTAAATCTCCGAGGGCGCGACCGAGGCGACGGTCGTGGTAGGCGCGACCATGATATGGGCTGCTAGCAGCCCTTGGATCTGAGACCGAACGGTCGCATGCTAAGTTGCTGAAAATTTGCAGAATAACCCTCCAGGATAGGATATTCACCCATAGGTCTAGAATCACGCCATGCAACCGTTCGATCTTAGATCCAAGGGCTCTCGGAAGCTTCATATCACCTATAATTTTCTCGACGCTTGACATCACATCAAAAGCCATTTAATTCAGCATCGAGTAGACATGACATATAATTGGGCCCCCATAGTATTGTGAATGAATCCATTTATCCACCAGGCAAGCCAGTACCCTGCCGTTCGCACGCGCCCCCCACTCGGCATTTTTACAATCGATAAACCGCTCCTAGTCGTCCCGTCCTTTCACATTATGACATTACCACTAATCCTAACCCTCCTCCCAAACCCATGGCATCCCAAATATTCATGGTCGACGGTGAGTACAAGGTTAGAACCATCACCGATGATGAGTTTGACGTCATGTACACCCATTCTTCCGCGACGGTGAGAGGATGCCTTGATTGCTTCAGATGCATGTTCAAAAACTCAAATGATGAGTGGGTCGCTGGGCTAGATGTTGAGTACACCACAGTCCTGGGAAAAGAGAAGAATCTAAAGGAGGAAGAGAGGAAGAAGCCCGTCATGATCCAGGTTTGCGTGCATGACTTATGCTTGGTCTACCACATATGCCATGCCGATGTTGAGTGTAAGGAATTTAAGAAGTTCCTCAAGGGCGGCCGAGTCAAATTCGTTACTGTAGACTTTATGAACGACATAAGAGTCCTGGAATCGATAGGCCTCATTGTAGGCAAACTATTGGGGATATAGATATCAGTTATGACCCGCCCAGGAGGGGCCGGGTCAGCCCCAATGGTGGGTCACAAAGGAAGCCCAATAGACATTCAAGGCGATAGGTTATTAAACCTTATAGAAGGCCTAAAGGCCTAGCGGCGGCTTAAGGCCCAATATTGTAAACCGCCGTATGTAAGGAAAGACTTGTAAGGAAAGGAATGTAAAAGAAGTCACCGAGCCGGACATGATTTATGAACCGACCGGGACTCTATAGGCCACCAGGCATCAACCCGTGTATATAAGGGGACAACCCGGTGGCGGCTTAGGGCAAGAAACAAGAGATCGATAACCAAGCCGGCGAACTAGCCTCTTGGTGATCAAAACCCCAGCAATACCAACACAACTAGACGTAGGCTTTTACCTTCATCGTAAGGGGCCGAACTAGTATAAAAATGCTCGTGTCCTTTGTCCCGATTAACCCCTTTAAGCTTCCTAGTTGCGATGGCCCTACGAATAAGTCCTTTTGCTAGGACATCTGCCGTGACAATTCCACGACAGTTGGCGCCCACCGTGGGGCTAGCGCACGGTGGATTTGAGTTCTTGAAGGGCAACTTCGAAGGGCTCAAGGGATACGCTATGGGTCGGATGACCAAGAGTCGTCGCGGCAAGCTCTACATCGACGACGAAGGCTGGGGCCTCGAGGCCGTCTCAATTGAGTATGGGTACCGGGTCCCCTTTGGCGGAATTCATGTCTTCATCGGCCGGATCGGTGAGTCGGGCCCTGAGCTGGAGGTCTACACCAACATCATCGAAATGGCTCAGCGCACGAGGTCCACCCGTGTTCAATCTACCGTGAAGCATGCCTTCGTAGGTTGCATCCACGACGGGGTGAATACTCTGAAGAATCGGTGGATGGCGGTGAGACGACTGTCTGTTCTGACGCCACATCATCAACGGGAGAGACAAACTCTTTGTATCAGCTGCAAGATGGCATGCTCAGGGGCTGTTCCGATGGCAGCAGTATTCCGGACCCCCTTGAGCCGCCGAATTGGGCCGGAGTCTTCATGGCACAACTCCACAGCAGCGGCATCAACAGCCACCGGGTCGGCCGCAGCCGGGTCAGGAGACCCCGCGTGCCCCTGGCTCAGATTCTGATGGAGCTCATGGATAAACTGACGACCCTGTTGACTATCATGGTAGAGCCGGCGAATCAAGCTCAGCATGATGCAGAGGTAGCACGCGTACGTGAGGAGATGGTGCAAGCCAAAGAAAACTTAGTAGCAGAGGAGGTCAGGATGGCCGCAGAGCGGGCAGCTTTGGACGCTCGTGCTCAACAGCTTCAGGCAGAGACTTTCCGGCTCTCGGTGGATCTGAATGCGTCAAACGAGGTCATGAGAAGAAGGCATCAGAAAACTCAGTCACGTCTATCTCTAACGCTTGATCCTAGGAACCTTTTTCATACACCGGGGCCGGGGCAAGTAACCCGCCGGAGGCAAATCAGATCACGACACCCATGGCACTAGTTCAGCCGCGCACCATGGAACCACCTCGTGTACACATCGCTCCGCCTCATTATGTGCCAACACCACCGGGTCACTTCTCCAATCCCTTGGAAAACCTCATTGCAGCTTCGGCCCGTTTGGCGGCTCTCCTGATGGAGGGCGACTCTCTGGCAGCGATCGAAACACGAAGGGTGTGAGAACTTCTTCAAACGGCTCTGGCGCAGCAGGATGCAAGTTCTTACAGTCGAGACAGGATCCATTCAACCCCTCGCTCGAGCCAGAGCCCAAGCTACAGTAGGCATATGAATTCAGCTGACATGTCAAGCAATGCTCAACACCGCAACCGGCCGCACAGGCATGAGCAGAGACAGATTGGAGCCCTTAACTTGGCAGATCAGGAGAGGATCCGACAAGAGGCTGAGCGAGCGATTCAATTGGCAGCGGAGCAGGCGGCTCACCAGACCTTTCCGGGTTATCCAGCAACCTCGGTTGAGGCAGGAGTGGCCACGAGAACCGGAGGTGTCCCTTGCCTGGTGCCTGCCATACGTAATGAGCATTTGCCTAAGGACTTCAAGGGGCCTCGTAAGGTGCCTAATTACACGTCCGACTTGTAGCCTGGGGCCTGGATTGAGAGTTATGAGATGGCCATGGAACTATTGGAGGTCAGCGATGCGGCAATGGCTAAATATTTCACCATGATGTTGGATGGAACGGCTCGTACTTGGCTAAAAGGGTTGCCCCCCAATTCCATCAGCTCATGGGCGGAGTTAAAAGCCCGGTTCATTCAGAACTTCAAGGACACATGCAAGCAACCTATGTCAATCGTGGAACTGACCAATTGTAAGCAAGAGGAAGGTGAGTCCACAACCCATTGGGTGTGCCGGGTCAAGGAGATAATTCATTCATCTGATAAGATGGATGCCGGCTCGGCAATCTTAATGTTGGAGAAAAATTGCCGTTTTGAACCTCTGAAGCAGAAGTTGGGGCGGCTTAAACGTGACTGCAATGACATGGTCCAGTTGATGGCGGCTCTCGTCAAGTATGCTGATTCTGATAGTACCAAGGAGCCTGTGTCTGATGAAGAAAAGACAGGGAAGGGAAAGAAGAACGGCAACGGCAAGGGTCACCAACATAACCCGGCAAATCAAGGAGGTAATAAATGTAAGGCTGATGAATTTGTAGCTAACACCAATGCGCAGGGCAACAATCAACGTCGCAAGGGTAGGCAACCCCCTCGGTCGGACGGGTCAGGTCCCACCCTTGAGCAACTATTAAATGCACCTTGTCCAATACACGACACCCGGGAGAAGCCATCCACCCATCTATGGAAGGATTGTACAATCATGAAGGCATTCGAGAATTCAAATGCATTCGACGGAAGTCACGGCCCTGACGGCGGTTCAGGCAGAGGCGGCTTTCATGGCCCGGGCACCGGATCAGGTGGAGGCGGTTTTCACGCTCAGGGACATGCGGGTAACCAAGGAGGTTATAATCCATAACCCGGCCAAGGTAATCAGCAGCAATCCAGATATCAGAGCAACCCTAAATAGTTGAATAGTGGGCAATATCATGTGTTTACCACTAGCTTGTGCAAGCGGGACCAAAAGATTCACAAGAGGGCTGTCAATGCCGTTGAGTCGGCGATCCCGCATTACTTACGGTGGTCAGAACAGCCTATTGTGTGGAGCAGAGAGGACCATCCTCCCCGGGTTGACAATCCGGTCACTTGGCCTTGGTAGTAGCACCTCAGGTTGGTGGATATAAATTCACTAAGGTACTCATGGATGGAGGCAGTAGCATCAACATCCTCTACTATGAGAAGTTTCGCCGGATGGGGCTGACTGATAAGAGTCTCAAGCAATCTAACACTGTTTTTCGCAGTGTGGTATCTGGCAAATCAGCATACCCAGTTGGCAAGATTGAACTGGAAGTAGCCTTTGGAGATGAATATGATTCCAGAGCAGAGAAATTAACCTTGAGGTGGTTAAGATCAAAAGCCCGTATCACGCTTTGTTTGGACGGCCGGCTTACGCCAAGTTCATGGCTCGGCCGTGTTATGTGTATCTGCAGCTCAAGATGCCGGGTTATAGGGGCACCATTACAGTACATGGAAGCCGGAAAATAGCCCTGGAGTGTGAAGAAGGAGATGCTGCATACGCCGAGTCTATTTGTGCAACGGAGGAGCTGAAGTTTTATAAAGATAATGTTGACCCGACAAACATGACGTCTAAAGAAACCAACAACGGAGCATGAACCGGTGTTGAAATTCAAGTCAGCTGATGACACCAAGGCGGTTGATTTTGTGCCCGACGACTCATCCAAGCAGTTCATCATCAGTGCCAATTTGGATCCAAAATAGGAAAGCGCGCTCATCGAGTTCATCCGTGAGAACCAAGACATCTTTGCATGGAAGCCTTCTGACATGCCAGGTGTCCCGAGAGAACTCGCTGAGCACACTCTCAATATTGATCCAAAGTTTAAGCCGGTCAGGCAGTTTCTCCGATGATTCAACGAGGAAAGGCGGAAGGCGATCGGAGAAGAGGTGGCCCGGCTCTTGGCGGCTGGGTTCATTGTGGAAGTCTTTCACCCCGAGTGGTTAGCCAACCCGGTGCTTGTACTCAAGAAGAACGGCACGTGGCGCATGTGTGTGGATTACACCGATTTAAATAAAGCTTGTCCAGCTGATCCTTTCGCTCTCCCCGTATTGATCAGATCATTGATGCTACGGCGGGTTGCACGTGTCTGAGTTTTCTGGATGCCTATTCAGGTTATCATCAGATCAAGATGGCAGTCAAGGACCGGGAGAAGACAACTTTCATCACTCCGTTTGGAGCCTTCTGCTATGTGTCTATGCCCTTCGGGCTCAAAAGTGCCCAGGCAACTTATCAACGATCAGAATTGCCTTCACAATTAGATTGGGCGTAATGTCCATGCTTATGTGGATGATATAGTGATAAAATTCAGGAAGGAGGAAACCTTGGTCACAGATCTGAGAGAGACCTTTGATGACCTCCGGGTCTACAAAATGATGCTTAACCTGGCCAAGTGTGTTTTTGGAGTCCCAGCTGGCAAGCTCTTGGGTTTTTGGTGTCCAATCGAGGTATTGAAGCTAACCCGGAGAAGATTAAGGCAATCACATCCCTGGCCAAACCAACATGCATCAATGACGTTCAACGGTTGACAGGTCATGTTGCTACTCTGAGCTGGTTCATAAGCCGGTTAGGGGAGAAGGCGATGCCTTTGTATCAGATGATGAAGAAAACAGATGATTTTGTTTGGAGCGAGGCTGCGAACTCCGCTTTTGAGGATCTGAAGAAACAACTCGCTAAGCCACCGGTCCTTGCTGCTCTAGTTGAGAAAGAGCCGCTATTGTTATACGTAGCCGCCAACTCACGAGCTGTTAGTGTGGCAATTGTGGTGGAGCGTAAGGAGGTTGGCAAGGAACATCCGGTTCAACGACCGGTTTACTACGTCAGTGAGGTATTGATTGAATCTAAACAAAGCTCGTATATGGGGTGTTCATGGCAAGCCGGAAGCTCAAACATTATTTTCAAGGTCACCCAATGACTGTGGTTAGCTCTGCTCCTTTGGAGACATCATTCAAAATAGAGAAGCCACTGGACGAGTCGCCAAGTGGGCTATTGAGCTTGGGTCTCATGGGTTAAAGTATGTACCACGTACTACGATCAAGTCTCAAGCGCTGGTTGATTTTATTAATGGCTGGACAGAGATGCAGGTGCTAGAAGAGAAACCAGACAACACATATTGGACTATTCACTTTGATGGGTCCAGACAATTGGAAGGCTCGGGGGCTGGAGTTGTTTTAACCTCCCCTCGAGGTGACAAATTTTGTTATGTGTTGCGGCTGATGTTTCCTTGCACTAACAATGCAGCGGAGTATGAAGCATTGCTCCATGGTCTTCGAATGGCCAAAGAGATGAGCCTGAGCCGGGTCCGGTGTCTTGGTGACTCAGATTTGGTAGCTCAACAGGTGTCAGGCAAGTGGGATTCCAAAGATCCTCTCATGGCGGCTTATCGCCGTGAAGTTGATGTTGTTGCAGGACATTTTAAAGGTTATCAGGTGGAGCACATTGACCATAGGAAGAAGGAGGCGGCTGATGCTTTAAGCCGGTTGGGATCTCAACGTAAGCCGGTGCCACCTAACACCTTTTTGGACGTTTTGCATAACCCATATGTTAAGTTACCTACAGAAGAAGATCTAGCCGTTCCTAACCCGGAGGCGCAGTTGGTGGCGACTCTTCACGTCATCCCAGATTGGACAGTACCGTTTTTGGCTTACATGACCCGGGGCGAGCTGCCAACGGATGAGACCCTGGCCCGACAGATAACCCGGCGGTCTAAGTCAATGACGATTTCTGACGGAGAATTATACCATCGTAGTGTCTCTGGAGCATTTCAGCGGTGTGTTTCCCCTGAAGAAGGCCAAGAAATACTTCGTGAGATCCATGAAGGTGATTGTGGTCATCACGCCAGGTCAAAGTCTCTGGTGGCCAAAGCTTTTCGTCATGGTTTTTATTCGTTGACGGCTCACGCTGATGCAGAAGATCTGGTCAGTAGATGTGATGGATGTCAAAAATCCGCACGAAGAGCACATGTGTCGGCTCAAGAGTTACGGATGATTCCAATCACTTGGCCATTTGCGGTCTGGGGGCTTGACATGGTTGGACCTTTCAAAAGGTCTAAGGATAAAAAGACACATCTTTTAGTGGCAGTTGACAAATTCACAAAGTGGGTTGACGCAGAACCAGTGAGTAAGTGTGATGCGGCCATAGCGGTTCAATTCATGAAAAAGGTGATCTCCTATTTTGGTTGTCCACACAACATTATCACTGACAATGGCACTAATCTATCCCAAGGGGCTATGGAGGAGTTCTGTTAGCGTGAGCATATCCGGCTTGATGTTTCGTCTGTAGCTCATCCTCAATCCAATGGTCAGGCTGAGAGAGCAAATCAGGAAATCTTAAAAGGTCTCAAGCCCCGGCTTATGGTTCCCTTGCAGCGAACACCGGGTTGTTGGGTAGAGGAGTTACCCTCGGTGCTGTGGAGTATAATGGGCTGGTATCCTCCCGTGACAAGCCTTCAATGCTGACCCTGACAGGAGCCATGGTTCATCCTTTGTACAGTAAACTGAAGAAACCTCCGCACACGTTTCATCGTGCATGGGAGTGGAATGTACTAGATATAGACCACATCCACTACGCTGCGATGGATGGCTACGTTTGTTTCAATATCTACAAGGGTTGCATGAAGAGCAAGAGCCAAGTGTGCGGTTCAAGCAAAGAAGTATCGGCCAAGAGGAAGAACGACAAGGACAAAGTCGAGGACGTGGACGAGGACTCCGAGTAAGGTGGCAGTGTTGTTGCTCATGGTGGTTCTAATGCAGTCACTACTGGATTAGTTGCTTAGTTTAATTTCTGGTGTGCTTAGTTTTATTTGAGGGGTGTGTTGTGCTGAGCCCCCAGCAGAACTATGTTATGTTTCTTCTTGTTACTTTAACTCCTCAGTACGTACATACTAGTATTTCTTACAGTTCATCTTTTAGTTGGTATAGTACTATGACTACCACTCGTTTCTTCACATTATATACGTACAATATATATGGCCAACATCATATAGCCAGCATTTTAGTTGTCAAAGAATTTCAGGGGGCTTAGTTTTGTCAAAGAATTTCAGGGTGCTTAGTTTTATTTGAGGGGTGTGTTGTGCTGGACACCATTATTGCGACTCAAATCTCTTTTGCCATGTTATAATGACATAAATACCGATGAACCAACATGCCGGCTCTCCCTCTATCTCACTACTGTAAAATAAAGTGTGGGGCCTACTTGATCCCAACAACATTCTTATTTTCCTTTAAAATTGTTCGCTTGGTTACTCCTGACAAGCGGGGCGACACTTATCATTGTGAGAATCGGCTTATTTTTGTCATGTAACATGGTCAACAATTTTGACGTGAAAATCACAATGTCTAATGGAATTTTTGAGCAAACATCTAACTTAATGATGGCATTTTTGAGATATCTAATTGCATTTTTGAGCAGGCATCTCACGGATCGATGGCATTTTTGAGTACCTGTAACTTCTAATGGCAAAACTAAGTAGTGATACACAAACTAGTGGCATAAATAATAAGAACCCAAGAATTAAATAGGTATGCTAATTTCTTTAATAGAATTTAGCACCACAATTAAGCACGTACTATCTTTTTTAATAGTACATGATGACCCACTAGTATAGGGGATCTATCGTAGTCCTTTCGATAAGTAAGAGTGTCGAACCCAACGAGGAGCAAAAGGAAATGATAAGCAGTTTTCAGAAAAGTATTCTCTGCAAGCACTAAAATTATCGGTAACATGTAGTTTTGTGATAAGGTAATTTGTAACGGGTAATAAATAGTAAAAGTAAATAAGGTGCAGCAAGATGGCCCAATCCTTTTTGTAGCAAAGGACAAGCCCGGACAAACTCTTATATAAAGGAAAACGCTCCCGAGGACACATGGGAATTATAGTCAAGCTAGTTTTCATCACGCTCATATGATTCACGTTCGGTACTTTGATAATTTGATATGTGGGTGGACCGGTGCTTGGGTGCTGCCCTTCCTTGGACAAGCATCCCACTTATGATTAACCCGTCTTGCAAGCATGAGCAACTACAGAAGAAGTATTAAGGTAAATCTAACCATAGCATGAAACATACGGATCCAAATCAGTCCCCTATGAAGCAACTCATAAACTAGGGTTTAAGCTTCTGTCACTCTAGCAACCCATCATCTACTTATTACTTCCCAATGCCTTCCCCTAGGCCCAAACAATGGTGAAGTGTCATGTAGTCGACGTTCACATGACACCACTAGAGGAGAGACAACATACATCTCATCAAAATATCGATCGAATACCAAATTCACATGACTACTTATAGCAAGACTTCTCCCATGTCCTCAGGAACAAACGTAACTACTCACAAATCATATTCACGTTCATAATCATAGGGGTATTAATATGCATAAAGGATCTGAACATATGATCTTCCACCGAATAAACCAACTAGCATCAACCATAAGGAGTAATCAACACTACTAGCAACCCACAGGTACCAATCTGAGGCTTTGGGACAAAGATTGGATACAAGAGATGAACTAGGGTTTGAGATGAGATGGTGCTGGTGAAGATGTTGATGGAGATTGACCCCCTCCTAATGAGAGGATCTATGGGGATGACGATGGTGATGATTTCCTCCTCCTGGAGGGAAGTTTCCCCGGCAGAACAGCTCCGCTGGAGCCCTAGATTGGTTCCGCCAAGGTTCGACCTCGTGGCGACGGAGTTTCGTCCCGTGAGCTAGCTTATGATTTTTTCTAGGGTAAAAGACCTCATATAGCAGAATATGGGCACCGGAGGCCTTCCAGGGGGCCCACGAGGCAGGGGGCGCGCCCAGGGGGTAGGGCGCGCCCCCCACCCTCGTGGATGGTGGGTGGCCCCCTCTGGTACTTCCTTCACCCAATATTTTATATATATTTTGAAACATGCTCCCATGCAGTTTAAGGACTTTTGGAGTTGTGCAGAATTGGTCTCTAATATTTGCTCTTTTCCAGCCCAGAATTCCAGCTGCCCGCATTCCCCCTCTTCATGTAAACCTTGTAAAATAAGAGAGAATAGGCATAAGTATTATGACATAATGCGTAATAACAGCCCATAATGCAATAAATATCGATATAAAAGCATGATGCAAAATGGACGTATCAACTCCCCCAAGCTTAGACCTCGCTTGTCCTCAAGCGGAAGCCGATATCGAAAAATATGACCACATGTTTAGAGATAGAGGTGTCGATAAAAATAAAATACGGACATGAGAGCATCATGATCATTCTTAGAACATCAATATATATATTATATATTGTCATATGATTTCTTATGCTAAAGTAACAATTCATTCACAGTTTCAAGTATGAATCATAAACTTCATTGAAAACTAACAAACTATAATCTCAGTCATTGAAGCAATTGCAATTTATCATAACAGAAAGAGTCAATATAAGAGCTTTTCACCAAGTCCACATACTCAACTATCATTTAGTCTTTCACAATTGCTAACACTCACGCAATATTTATGGGTATGAAGTTTTAGTCGGACATAGAGAAAGATAGGGGCTTATAGTTTTGCCTCCCAACCTTTTACCTCAAGGGTAATGTCAACAATAATACTTCATGAAAACTCACATCCAATTAGCTATATATATCAGGATCTTTCCAACACATTGTGCTTGCCAAAGGATAAAATGTAAAAAGGAAAGGTGAAGATCACCATGACTCTTGTATGAAGTATAAGCCAAGAATAAAAGACAAGAATAAAGCAGACGTTGTCATGTGCTTTTATGGTTGGGTGCACAAAATCTTAATGCGAAAAAACGTCACTTTATATTGCCACTTGTGATATGGACCTTTATTATGCAGTCCGTCGCTTTTATTTCTTCCACATCACAAGATCGTATAAAGCTTATTTTCTCCACACTAATAAATCATGCATATTTAGAGAGTAGAGAACAATTTTTATTGCTTGCAACAATGATAACTTACTTGAAGGATCTTACTCAATCCATAGGTAGATATGGTGGACTCTCATGGTAAAACTGGGTTTAAGGATATTTGGAAGCACAAGTAGTATCTCTACTTGGTTCAAAGAATTTGGCTAGCATGAGAGGGAAAGGCAAGCTCAACATGTTGGATTATCCATGACAATATAATTTATTTCGGACGTAAGAAAACATAACCCATTACGTTGTCTTCCTCGTACAACCTCAACTTTTTAGCATGTCATATTTTAATGAGTGCTCTCAATCATAAAATATGTCCAAGATGGTATATTTATATGTGAAAACCTCTCTTTCTTTATTACTTTCTATTAATTGCAATGATGACCAAAACTATTTTTGTCAACTATCAACAACTTTATTTCATCATACTCTTTATATGTGAAGTCATTACTATCCATAAGATCCATATGATCTCTTTATTTCTTTTTATTCTTTCTCTTTTATTTTTATTCCCTCAAGACCATAGCAAGATAATCAAGCCCTTGAATCAACACTAATCTTTATTATATAGCTCACATACTTGATTACATAGAAGGATCATAAAGCAAAAACTCAAAACTAGATCATACTAAAACTTTATTCTACTAGATCAAGATATTACCAAAAGGATTAAACTAAGAAAAACGGTAAAGATAAAAGTGTGGTGGTGATACGATACCAGGGCACTCCCCCAAGCTTGGCAGTTTCCAAGGGGAGTGCCCATACTAGATACTCAGTTCTTCTTTGTTGGTGGAGAAGATGATGGCGATGATGGATAGTCGCACATCGAGCGTAGGAGATCCTCTAATTTGCGGATGATGCCCTTGAGTGCGATGATATGCTCCTTCAACAAAATATTTTCACTTGTGAGATATTTGTGTTGAATGCGAGCTAACTCAATCATCTTGAGAGCTTCAATCTCTATTGGGGTAAGGAGATTATGATGAGATTGAAGGATGTCTTCGTCTTCTACTACCGGAACTTGATCCCCCGTGGCCTTCTTAATCCCATCATCCTTGTTGATCTCTTCGGGATCTTCTCTCTTCAGCTCTATCTTCATTAGCCAAGCATCGTTTCCCTCATTGTTGGAGGAGGAGGGAGACGACATGATACCTGGCCTTGACAATCCTGGCAGAAAACAGCTCGAAACAAAAACAAGAGATATTTGCGTGGTACGGTGATCAAAACCTTCGGGATATTATATAATGAATTTTTACCGACCAAAAGAAGTATCATGCAAGAAATCGGAGTCCGGAGAGCACACGAGGTGCCCACGAGGCAGGGGGCGCCCTCCACCCTCGTGGACGCCTCGTGTCCTGCTCGGACTACTTCTTATTTTCATATTTTCTTAAATATTCCAAAACAGAGAAAACTTTCTATTAGAACTGTTTTGGAGTCGGTTTACTTATCGTACCTCATACCTCTTCCTTTTCGGAGTCTGAAACATTCTGGAAAGTGTCCCTTATGTATTCCTCCAGGGTTACAGTTTCAATAACATTAGTTTCAACATTTATGGGATTACCTGAGATATAATGTTTGATTCTTTGAACATTCACCACCCTCGGATTTGTGCCTTCGAGTTGTTGATTTTTATGGCACCGGAACGATAGACCTCCTCAATGACGTAGGGACCTTCCCATTTAGAAAGGAGTTTGCCTGCAAAAAATCTTAAACGAGAGCTGCATAACAATACATAATCACCTACACTAACTCACATTTTTTTATCCTTTTGTCATGCCATCTTTTAACTTTTTCTTTAAACAGTTTGGCATTCTCATAAGCCTGGGTTCTCCATTCATCAAGTGAGCTAATGTCAAAAAGCCTCTTCTCACCGGCAAGTTTGAAATCATAATCGAGCTCTTTAATGGCCCAATATGCCTTATGTTCTAGTTCAAGAGGTAAGTGGCATGCTTTTCCATAAACATTTTATATGGAGACATACCCATAGGATTTTTGTATGCAGTTCTATAAGCCCATAATGCATCATCAAGTTTCTTGGTCCAATTCTTTCTAGATCTATTAACAGACTTTTGCAAAATTAATTTAAGCTCTCTGTCGGTGTCAAAACCGGCGGATCTCGGGTAGGGGGTCCCGAACTTTGCGTCTAGGCCGGATGGTAACAAGAGGCGTGGGACACGAAGTTTTACCCAGGTTCGAGCCCTCTCGATGGAGGTAAAACCCTACGTCCTGCTTGATTAATATTGATGATATGGGTAGTACAAGAGTAGATCTACCACGAGATCGAAGAGGCTAAACCCTAGAAGCTAGCCTATGGTATGATTTTTGTTGTGCATGTTGTCCTACGGACTAAAACCCTCCGGTTTATATAGACGCCGGAGAGGGTTAGGGTTACACAAAGTCGGTTACAATGGTAGGAGATCTACATATCCGTATCGCCAAGCTTGCCTTCTACGCCAAGGAAAGTCCCTTCCGGACACGGGACAAAGTCTTCAATCTTGTATCTCCATAGTCTGGGAGTCCGGCTGGAGGTATAGTCCGGCTATCCGAACACCCCCTAATCCAGGACTCCCTCAGTAGCCCCTGAACCAGGCTTCAATGACGACAAGTCTGGCGCGCAGATTGTCTTCGGCATTGCAAGGCGGGTTCCTCCTCCAAGTACTTCATAGAAGATTTTGAACACAAAGATAGTGTCTGGCTCTGCAGAATAAGTTTCCACATATTGCCATAGAGAGAATAATGTTTACACAAATCTAATCTGCTGACGTATTCCGTAGTGTGACACTCCACGGCCAAGCCTTTATCCGAGTCGTTTCATTATCCCACCTCAGCGCGTCATGCGAGGCAGTTTCCTTGGCATGTCTTGTTAAAGCAGAGATCGTGTCCCCTTATTCCGGGATTCTCATCAATACGGGCATGGGTAACCCAACCGCGCCATTGATTACGGCGCTTAGAGATAAGCGAGTTTTACCAGGCTGGTGGGGACACGTAGTTGCATCCACCCATATAAGGGGATAAGGATCCACCTTTTCACCTACGCCTTCTTCCTCCCTTGCTTATCCATTCTCGCGCACTCGAGCTCCAGCGCCCAAGTCCGCACCCCCACCTCAACCTTCTCCAGCCATGTCCGGAGCGGGAGGCAAGCAGATGGTCTCCTCCGTCATGGAGGGACACATCAAAAAACTGAGGAAGGTCGGATACTTGTCTAACGACATCGCGTACCAGCTTCCCGAAAAGGGGCAGCTCATCCCCACCCCTAGGCCCCATGAGAGGGTGGTGTTCCTCCCCCATTTCCTTCGCGGACTGGGCTTCCCTCTTCACCCATTTGTTCGGGGGCTCATGTTCTACTATGGCCTAGATTTCCACGATCTGGCCCCGAACTTTGTCCTCAACATCTCAGCGTTTATCGTCGTGTGCGAGGCTTTCCTCCGCATCCGCCCCCATTTCGGCCTATGGCTCAAGACTTTCAATGTCAAGCCGAAGGTGGTGCGTGGCAACCAGGCGGAGTGCGGAGGCGCCATGGTGGGCAAGATACCGAACATCTTATGGCTCGAGGGCTCCTTTGTGGAGACCCTGAAGGGGTGGCAATCGGGGTGGTTTTACATCACCGAGCCGCGCGACCCCGACTGGGTCGCAGCCCTCGAGTTTCGATCCGGACCCCCTACGTGGCTCACCTCTTGGAAGGAGACGGGCCTGTCGTGGGGTAAAAAAGGAGAGCTGACCGGACTCCAAACATGCGTCCAAACCCTGGTGGACAAGAAGCTCAAACTTGTCAACGTAGTCCAGGTTATGCTCATCCACCTGATCCTCCCGTGTCAACAACGGGCTTTCAACCTGTGGGAGTTCGACCCGGCACGGCACCAAACTCTGAGCAGGCTCTTCGACATGACGTATGAAGATGCCTGGAAGGTGCTTTTCAAGGGCGCCGAGGCCCCCGCATCCACTACCGAGGATCGCGGATTCAGTATGCAGTGTCACACTCATGCGGTAAGCTATTTTTTCCTTTTACAGGGTATCAGTTTTTCATAGTTTGACTCCATGCGGGATCTAAGCTCCCTTACCTTTGATAGGATTGGCAGGAGACGTTCGGACAGATCAACTGTCCGGCTCCTTTGCCCGAAGGCCCAGCGGACGCTCGCTTGGTGAAGCTGCTGGTTCCGGCACCCTATGTGGTGCCGGAGAAGAAGGCCGCGAAAAAGGCCATGGGGACTCGAAAGAGTGCCTGGCGCCAGGAGGTGTCGGATCCATCATCCGACGGTTCCGAGGCGCATTCCTCCCGTGAAGACGAGGAGGAAGAAGAAGAGACCTCTCCCCCTCCAGCGGGAGGAGAGAAGAAAAGGAAGGCCGCCCCAGCTGGGGAGGCCGAAGGGTCCAAGAAGGGGAAAACCCTTCCTCCGGACTACTCCACCGATGCCGACAACGGCGGAGAGGAGTGGCTGCCCAGGGCCAAGCCCCTGGCTAAATCGTAAGTATCCGGATGCCAGAGTATTTCATAGTATTCGTTTATTGCACATCTTTCCCTTATGTCGAATATGTTTATGCAGCCCACCCAAAGACCGGCTCGACGCATCGTCGAGTGGCTCACTGGACTCGTCGGATGTGAACTCGCTTCCGACGGCTTCCTCCCCCCGCCCTACGGACGACACCAAAGTGTTGTCCCAATAGGTTCCAAGCCGGGAGGAGGTGGTCCTGGAGGCGCCGCAAGGCGACCTCCCGGACTCCAGGAGTAAAGGGGATGAAACCCCCAGGGTTCCAAGTCCGGCTCTAGGCCGGACACCGCTCCGGAACATTCAAAGGTTCCAGAGTCCGGCGGGGGACCTCCTTCCAAGAGGAGCAAGCTCACCGTGCCGGTGACCCCCGTCCAACCGGAGGCGCTGGACAATCTGTTGGAGGCGCTCCAAGGCGCCTCCATCGACGAGGAGCACTGCACCATTATGAGTGTGGTGGTCCAGAATGTTCAGTCCACCAAGAGCGGACTGACTGAAGCTTGTACTAGCCTTTTAACAGGCTTTGAGGTAAGTAAAGAATGTGTAAATAATATTACCGCATAGACAGTAGCCCCTGATGCTCTGTTTGGCGTTCGGGAAGAAAAGCCGAATAGAGGATCAAATTAAATTCGCAGGAGTCTAACAAAAAGGAGTCAATATGCGTATGCAGGCTTCTTTGCTTGCGTCCGCCGCACTGACTGCGGAAGTGGACACACTAAAGCAGAACCTCAAGCGGTCCGAGCAAGAGCTCGGGCGTGCCAAGAAGCAGCTCGAGGACAATGAAGGTAAGAAATACCTTGTTTAAATATATATAAAAAGGTGCAATTGCAAAAAATGACAGGATTATCGTGGCTATTGTAGGGGCCATGTCTGAGGTGGCGACCCTTAAGCAAGCACTGGTCGAGGCCGAGAAGAGGGCGGCCACGGAGCGCACCGAGTGGGAGAAGTACGAGGCCCAGGTTGGCAAGGTGCAGCAAGAGCTCCAGGTTCTCATGAAAAAACATGAGAGTTTGGAGCTTGACTCAAAGACGCGAGCGTCCGAGCTCGCGGCGGCTATTGAAAATGCCAAGGCCGAATCCCAGAAGACCCTCTAGGAGTTGGATGAGGTGAAGAAGATAGCGGCGGGTAAGGCATTCTTTATGCAAAGCAAACACATAAACGTGAGTTACTTCTTACTTACCCGAATCCGGAGCTCTCCAGGAGCGTTCACAGATCTTCCCCGGAGTGTGTCCGATGCCGCCGCATTCTATCGAGCTGAGGAGGGCAGCTCGACAGAGAAGGTGTTCTGGTCTCAGTATGCTGAGGCCAGACACCCCGTGCCCCTGAGCGACCAGTTGAAGCAACTGGTCGAGCTCCACAAGACAGCCAAACAGGCCATGAAGGGCCTCATAGTTCGGCTGTGGCCTGGAGAGGCTCTGCCTGGGAGCTATTTCGGGCTGGTGCGGCGGCTGGTGGAGGCCTGTCCAAGGCTCGAAGTCATCAAGCGCTCCGTCTGCATTGAAGGTGCCCGTAGGGCCCTTGCCCGTGCTAAGGTGCACTGGGGCAAGCTGGATGCTGAGAAGCTTGTGAAGGACGGGCCACTGCCGGGGAAAGAGCTTAGCAAGCCCGAGAATTACTATAAGGATGTTCTGAAGGGTGCCTGCCTTGTGGCGGATGAATGTTCTAGGGATGTAATTTTTGAGTGAAACTTGCTCGTTTTGTCCTGTGCGCTGAAAACTTGTTTATATGCGCTAAGCAATGCTGTTGGAAGTTAAAATATTACCTTCTGTGCAGCTGTTTATCAATTCTGAGAGATGGCGAGTCGTCGGCTTCTGCCCCCATGCCGCTAGTGCCGGGGTGTTCGGGGGATAAACCTGAGTGCTCTTTTTCCCATGTTTGGGTCCTTCGAGGGAGGCGCTCAGCCCAATGAACAAGGCAATCGGACTATAATGCGTGAACACTCTCACTTAGCCATAGAATTCTATAATTTTAAATTTCGGCGAAGTCCCTGGTATTCGGAAGACCGAGTTCGGGGCGCTGTCCATGCCTTGGCCGGACAGAGCCGACTCCTCGCTCTAAGCGGCATAAGTCTTTAGGGACTTGAAAAACCTCTCGAACAGCGACCAGCTCTCGCTTCATCATGACAGTCAGTTTTAGCTTTCTCCACTGAGGTGCTCGACCCAGCTCAACTGGGGCACAATCTCAGTGGTTCTCCTAGTGCTACCTTAGCCGATATAGCGGAACGTAAGGCACCAAAACATAGGAGCCGGGCAAACCCAACTATTGACCCAAGACATGATTCGGAGCCGATGCATATAATGCTATAAGTTCGGGGTGCCGCACTTGTTAAAGTGTTCAGACTTCTCACACCATGTTGAGGGGTACTGAAGCCCCTGGCGTATTTCGGCCGTACCAAATTGTACGGGTGCAACATGTCGTTAAAGAACATATATAAAAAAAGTAATGCAAAAATAGACAAAAGCTATGCATTGTTTATTAAAGAGGGCTGCGATCAAAGCAGAACGATACAAATAATGCGATAAGCAAAAGGTTGGACTATTTAACATGTCCGTTCCAGGGGCAAGCTGTGGAATAGTATGCGAAACAGGTATACTGCTCATGATAGAGACCACCTGGGAGTTCCGTAATGCGGCGTGGCTTGTCTGCTTCCCTGGTTCTTACATCGTTTGTGCGGTAATTGAACTGCCGAACAGGCCTTCCGAAGAATGGAGTCCTGAAAGTAAGAGAAAATTAAAAAATCGGCAGCCCCTGGTGCGGTTTAAGCCGTGCTTCGAGCGTGCCATGATGGTGCCCCCTGTACCCATGGTATTTCTAGAGCGTAGTTATGTATGCAAAGCACTGGCGTCGCCTTTTTGCTAGGGCTAGGGTTGGGGCCGCATTGCTACGCCTGCTCGGATTGTGCCAGGCGGTCTTGTTGTAGGTTACTCCGGGCACTCTTGACGGTGTCCGGTCGTTTAGTGGCCGGACTGGAGAACTGCCTGGAGAGGCTGCTTTGTACTTCCGCTGCAAGGGCCGCCGTGTGCTCCTCTGTTTGGAGGGAGCGTTCGGTGTTTCCATTGACCGTAATTACTCCTCGAGGGCTTGGCATCTTGAGCTTAAGGTATGAGTAGTGCGGTACCGCATTCAACTTGGCAAATGCAGTTCGCCCGAGCAGTGCGTGATAGCCACTTCGGAATGGGACTATGTCGAAGATTAACTCCTCGCTTCGGAAATTATCCGGAGATCCGAAGACCACTTCAAGTGTGACTGAGCCTGTACAGTTGGCCTCTACACCTGGTATTACGCCTTTAAAGGTCGTTTTGGTGGGCTTAATCCTCGAGGGATCCATGCCCATTTTCCGCACTGTATCCTAGTAAAGTAGGTTCAGGCTGCTGCCGCCGTCCATAAGGACTCTAGTGAGATGAAATCCGTCAATAATTGGGTCTAGAACCAATGCGGCGAATCCGCCATGACGGATGCTAGTGGGGTGGTCCCTTCGATCAAAGGTGATCGGGCAGGAGGACCATGGGTTGAACTTTGGGGCGACTGGCTCTACCGCGTATATGTCCCTTAACGCGCGCTTCCGCTCCCTCTTGGGGACGTGGGTTGCGTATATCATGTTCACCGTCCGCACTTGTAGGGGAAAACCCTTCTGTCCACTATTGTTCGGCGGCCGGGGCTCTTCGTCGTCATCGCTATGCAGCCCCTTGTCTTTGTTTTTGGCATTTAACTTGCCTGCCTGCTTGAACACCCAACAATCCCTGTTGGTGTGATTGGCCAGATTTTCGGGGGTGCCATGTATCTGGCACAAGCGGTCGAGTATTAGGTCCAAACTGGACGGGCCCCTAGGATTCCTTTTGAATGGCTTTTTCCGCTAACCGGATTTAGGGCCTCTGAATCCGGCATTAACTGCCATATCCTCAGCATTGTCGCCGTTAATGCGGCGCTTCTGCTTCTTGCGACGCGACCTGCCAGTACTGTCCCTGGTATCCGAATTACCAGGGTTCTTGGTCATATTGTTGCTACAAGCAAGCCAGCTGTCTTCTCCCGCGCAAAAGCGGGTCATGAGTGTTGTGAGTGCTGCCATAGACTTCGGCTTTTCCTGTCCAAGGTGCCGGGCAAGCCACTCGTCACGGATATTGTGCTTGAAGGCTGCTAGGGCCTCAGTGTCCGGACAGTCGACTATTTGATTGTTCTTTGTTAGGAATCGTGTCTAGAATTGCCTGGCCGATTCCTCTGGCTGCTGAATTACGTGACTTAGGTCATCGGCTT
Organism: Triticum dicoccoides; assembly: GCF_002162155.2. Taxonomy (NCBI): domain Eukaryota; kingdom Viridiplantae; phylum Streptophyta; class Magnoliopsida; order Poales; family Poaceae; genus Triticum; species Triticum dicoccoides. The sequence goes on from NC_041390.1 coordinate 580,540,134, forward strand.
CTGGGGGTCGCACATAAGTGCCCTGGAAATTGTTGAGGAATGCGGCTTCCAGGTCCTCCCAACAACTGATTGATCCTGTTGGCAAGCTGTTAAGCCAATGCCGAGCTGGTCCTTTAAGCTTGAGTGGGAGGTATTTGATGGCGTGGAAATCATCGCCGCGGGCCATGTGGATATGAAGGAGATAATCCTCGATCCATACCGCAGGATCTGTTGTGCCATCATATGATTCGATGTTTATGGGTTTGAAACCCTCGGGGATTTGATGATCCATTATTTCGTCTGTGAAGCATAGTGGGTGTGCGGCGCCTCTGTACTGGGCTATATCATGATGTAGCTCCAATGAGCTTTGTCTATTGTGTTCGGCCCTACCGAATTTGTGGCCGGCGTGACGGTTACCGTCTCGAGTCGTGGGGCTCCCACGCGATCCGTAGGTCGATCTTGCTTGCCTTGCCTTGTCCTGCAACATATCTCGTAGGTCCGGCGCATTTTCCCGTGCCTTGGTACGAGGTGCGGCTTGAGTGGAGGGCCGAGAGGCCTCTCTGTCGCGGCCACGAGGTGGCCGATCGGCCGTATCAAGTGCATGTGATGTAGGTTTAAGTGCTTCCTCCTCTAATCGGGGTAGCAACCTGCGCTTTGGGTAGCTCTTGGAGGGGCGTTCGAGTTTATGTTCTTCGGCCGCAAGGACTTCAGTCCATCTGTCGACTAGCAAATCTTGATCAGGTCTAAGTTGTTGCTGTTTTTTCTTGAGGCTTCTTGTCGTGGCCATAAGCCTGCATTGAAAACGCTCTTGCTCGGCGGGATCCTCTGGCACGACGAATTCGTCGTCGTTGAGGCTTGCCTCGTCTTCGGAGGGAGGCATATAATTATCGTCCTCGACCTCTCTGTCTTCCGCTCTCTCATGAGGGCTGGTTTCTCCATCCTCCTATGCTAAATCTTGCTGGAGGGGGTTTTCTTCGGCACTTTCCGGAGTATTATTATCTCCCGTGCTGGAATCACCATATTTGTTTTGGCGGGATTTTGAGCGGCGCCGCTGACGCCCGCGCTTAGGCTGCTTCTTGGAGGGGTCATCCTCCGCTGTTCCATCGCCATCTCCTTCTTTTGGGGTGTCCACCATGTATATGTCATATGACGAGGTGGCTTTCCAGGGCCTGATAGGTGCTGGTTCTTCATCGTCTCCTTCATCGGCATCCATACCGTCAATGTCTTCGGAGTCGAAGTCGAGCATGTCGGTTAAATCGTCGACAGTGGCTACAAAGTGGGTGGTGGGTGGGCTTTGAATTTCTTCATCGTCTGTATCCCAGCCTTGCTGACCGTAGTCCGGCCAGGGCTCTCCTGATAAAGAGAGAGACTTCAGTGTCTTCAGAATATCGCCGAAAGGCGAGTCCTGAAAGATGTCCGCGGCAGTAATCTCCATGATCGGCGCCCAATCGGATTCGATCGGCAGGGGCGCGGAGGGTTCGGAGTCCAGAGAGGAGTCCGGCTCCTTGGAGTCACGAGTCTCGCAGAGCGCGGGGCTGGTGTTTGGCTCGATCGCCGTTGGGATTGTAGCCCCCGAGGCGGCGTCCAACCACCCATCCTCGATCGGTGCAGTTGGCTCCAAATTAAGGGTCGAAGCCGATGCGGGTGCGGCCTCTAGGGCACTGTTCAGCGGCAAAGCTAGATCATGCTCGTCGTGATAGTGCGGCGCGCTCGGCAATGGCTCGAATTCGTTGAAGATCAAGTACCCGCGGATGTCAGCCGTGTAGTTTAAGCTTCCAAATCTGACCTGACGGCCAGGGGCATAGCTTTCGATCTGCTCTAGATGGCCAAGTGAATTGGCCCGCAGTGCGCAGCCGCCGAAGGCGAAGATCTGTCCGGGGAGGAAGGTCTCACCCTGGACTGCATTGCTATTGATGATCGTTGGAGCCATCGAGCCTGACGGCGACGACATAGAGGAACTCTCAATTAAAGCACCAATGTCGGTGTCAAAACCGGCGGATCTCGGGTAGGGGGTCCCGAACTGTGCGTCTAGGACGGATGGTAACAGGAGGCAAGGGACACGAAGTTTTACCCAGGTTCGGGCCCTCTCAGTGGAGGTAAATCCCTACGTCCTGCTTGATTAATATTGATGATATGGGTAGTACAAGAGTAGATCTACCAGGAGATCAGAGAGGCTAAACCCTAGAAGCTAGCCTATGGTATGATTGTTGTTGTGTATGTTGTCGTACGGACTAAAACCCTCCGGTTTATATAGACACCGGAGAGGGTTAGGGTTACACAAAGTCGGTTACAATTGTAGGAGATCTACATATCTGTATTGCCAAGCTTGCCTTCCACGCCAAGGAAAGTCCCTTCCGGACACGGGACAAAGTCTTCAATCTTGTATCTCCATAGTCCGGGAGTCCGACTGAAGGTATAGTTCGGCTATCCGAACACCCCCCTAATCTAGGACTCCCTCACTCTCTATTACTCAGTTCTACTTGACCGCTATACTGTGGATGATATGTAGATGCAATTCTATGATTAACATCATACTTAGCAAGCATTTTACGAAAAGCACCATGAATAAAATGTGAACCACCATCAGTCATTAAGTATCTAGGGACTCCAAACCTCGGAAAAATAACTTCTTTATGCGTCTTAATAGAGGTGTTATGATCAGCACTACTAGTTGGAATAGCTTCTACCCACTTAGTAACGTAATCAACAACAACTAAAATATGTGTATACCCATTAGAGGAAGGAAACGGTCCCATATAATCAAAGCCCCAAACATCAAATGGTTTAATAGCAAGTGAATAATTCATAGGCATTTCTTGATGTCTACTAATATTATCAATTCTTTGACATTCATCACAAGACAAGACAAACTTACGGGCATCCTTGAAGAGAGTAGGCTAATAAAAACCGGATTGTAATACCTTATGTGCAATTCTGTCTCCAGCATGGTGTCCTCCATAAGCCTCGGAATGACACTTGCGTAGGATCTGTTCCTATTCATGCTCAGGTATACAATGTCTAATAATACCATCTACTCCTTCTTTATTAAGGTGTGGGTCATCCCAGAAGTAATGTCTTAAATCATAGAAACACTTTTTCTTTTGTTGGTATGTGAAACTAGGTGGTATAAATTTAGCAACAATGTAATTAGCATAATCAGCATACCATGGAGCAGTATGAGAAGCATTTATGACAGCTAATTGTTCATCAGGAAAGTTATCATCAATAGGTAGTGGGTCATCAAGAACATTCTCTAACCTAGACAAGTTGTCTGCAACGGGGTTCTCAGCTCCCTTTCTATCAATAATATGCAAGTCAAATTCTTGTAGCAAGATAACCCACCTATAAAGTCTAGGTTTAGCATCATTCTTTTCCATAAGATATTTAATAGTAGCATGATCAGTGTGAATTGTTACTTTAGAATCAACAATATAAGATCTGAACTTATCACAAGCAAATACGACTGCTAAAAATTCTTTTCTAGTAGTAACATAATTTCTCTGGGCACTGTCCAGAGTCTTACTAGCATATTGGATAACATTTAATTTCTTATCAACTCTTTGTCCTAGAACAGCCCCTACAACATAATCACTAGAACCACACATAATTTCAAAGGGTAAATTCCAATCAGGTGGCTGAACAATAGGTGCAGAAATCAAGGCTTTCTTAAGTATTTCAAATGCTTCTACACAATCATCATCAAAGACCAATGGAACATCTTTTTGTAAGAGATTAGTCAGAGGCCTAGAAATTTTAGAGAAGTCCTTAATGAACCTCCTATAAAAACCGACATGACCAAGCAAACTTCTTATACCTTTAATGTCCTTAGGACACGACATCTTTTCAATAGCATCAACCTTAGCTTTATCAACTTCAATACCTCTTTTAGAAATTTTATGCCCCCAGACAATACCTTCATTAACCATAAGTGGCACTTCTTCCAATTCAAGACAAGATTAGTTTCTTCACATCTCTGCAAAACTCGATCAAGGTTGCTTAACAAATCATCAAAAGAAGTTCCATATACAGAAAAATCATCCATGAATACCTCAATAATCTTTTCACAAAAGTCAGAGAATATAGCAGTCATACATCTTTGAAAGGTAGCAGGTGCATTGCATCAACCAAAAGGCATACGCCTATAAGCAAAGGTACCAAAAGGGCAAGTAAAAGTGGTCTTTTCTTGACCCTCTTTTGACACAGGTATTTGAGAAAAACCAGAATAACCATCAAGAAAGCAAAAATGTGTATGTTTGGATGGTCTTTCTAGCATTTGATCAATAAAAGGTAAATGGTAATGATCCTTTTTAGTAGCTTTATTTAATTTGCGGAAATCAATTACCATTCTATAACCTGTAACAATTCTTTGTGGGATCAATTCATCTTTATCATTAGGAACAACAGTAATACCTCCCTTCTTAGGGACACAATGGACAGGACTTACCCACTGACTATCAGGAATGGGATAAATTATACCTGCCTCCAGAAGCTTTAGTATTTCTTTTCTTACCAGTTCTTTCATCTTAGGATTTAACCGTCGTTGGTGATCAACCACCGGTTTCATGTCTTTCTCCAATTTTATTTTGTGCTGGCATAGAGTGGGACTAATATCCTTAAGATCATCAAGAGTATATCCAATAGTAGCATGGTGCTTCTTCAGAGTTTTCAATAATTTCTTTTCTTCATGCTCTAAAAGGTTAGCACTAATAATAACAGGATATATCTCTTTCTCATCAAGATAAGCATATTTAAGAGTATCGGGTAAGGGTTTAAGCTCAAACACGTGATCACCCTTTGGTGGAGGAGGATCCCCTAGGATTTCAACAAGCAAGTTGTGTTTCAAAATAGGTCATTGTTTAAAGAATACTTCATCTATTTCCCTTCTTTCATTCATAAACATACCATTTTCATGGTCTAGCAAATATTGTTCTAAAGGATCACTAGGAGGCACAACAATAGAAGCAAGACCAATAATTTCATCTTTACTAGGCAATTCTTTATCATGGGGTTGTCTACGAAATTTAGCAACAGTAAACTCATGAGACCTATCCCCCAAAACAATAGTAACAACATCCTTTTTGCAATCTATCCTAGCATTAACAGTATTCAAGAAGGGTCCACCAAATATAATGGGACAAAAGTTATCTTGTGGGGAAGCAAGAACAAGAAAATCAGCAGGATATTTGACTTTCCCACACAAGACTTCAACATCTCTAACAATCCCAACTGGTGAAATAGTGTCTCTATTGGCCAGCTTAATTGTAACATCAATTTCCTCTATCTCAGCAGGTGCAATATCATGCATAATTTCTCTGTATAAGGAATGAGGTGAGGTATGGCACTTGCACTAGCACCCATATCACATAAGCCATGATAGCAATGATCTCCTATTTTAACAGAAATATCAGGCATGCCTACAACAGGTCTATGTTTATTTTTAGTATCGGGTCTAGCAATTCTAGCAGCTTCATCGCAGAAGTAAATAACATGCCCATCAATATTATCAGCCAAGAGATCTTTAACCATAGCAATACTAGGTTCAACTTTAACTTGCTCAGAGGGTGTAGGTGTTCTAGTATTACTCTTACGAACCACAGTTGAAGCTTTAGCATGATCCTTTATTCTGACAGGGAAAGGTGGTTTCTCAATATAAGCAGTAGGAACAACAGAATCATTATAAATGATAGTATTTTCTTCAACTTTAATAGGTGCAACTACTTTTAATTCAATGGGAGGATTATATTTAAACCACTTCTCCTTAGGGAGATCAACATGAGTAGCAAATGATTCATAGAAAGAAGCTACTATCTCAGAGTCAAGTCCATATTTAGTGCTAAATTCACGGAAAACATCAGTATCTATAAAAGATTTAACACAATCAAACTTAGGTATTATACCTGACTCCTTACCTTCGTCGAGATCCCAATCTTCAGAGTTGCGTTTAATTCTTTCCAATAGATCCCATTTGAATTCAATAATCTTCATCATAAAAGAGCCAATACAAGAAGTATCGAGCATGGAGCGATTATCGAGAGAAAGCCGAGCATGATTTTTTGAATAATAATTTCTCTTGAGAGATCATGATTGGGGCATGAATATAACATTGACTTAAGCCTCCCCCAAGCTTGAGCGATGCTTTCTACTTTGCGAGGCCAAAAATTATATATATAATTACGATCACGATGAACAATATGCATAGGATAAAACTTCTGATGAAATTCCAATTTCAATCGGTTGTAGTTCCATGATACCATATCATCACATAGCCTAAACCATGTCAATGCCTTTCCCTTCAAAGATAAAGGGAAGACCTTCTTCTTGATAACATCCTCGGGCATACCTGCAAGCTTAAATAATCCACAAACTTCATCCACATAGATTAGGTGCAAATCGGGATGTAATGTTCCATCACCTGTGAAAGGATTAGCTAGCAGTTTCTCTATCATACCCGAAGGAATTTCAAAGTAAACATTTTTAGTAGGTTCGGTAGGTTGAGGAGCAACAATTTTCTCTACTAGTCGGAGTGAAGATACCCCAAACAAGCCCCTTAAAGGATTACACTCTATAGTAACAATTGACAGTAAATTTCAGCACACTATATAAATTTTTCCTTACCAAATTCCACTCACCAAAGGCGCTTCACTCCCCGGCAACAGCGCCAGAAAAGAGTATTGATGACCCACAAGTATAGGGGATCTATCGTAGTCCTTTCGATAAGTAAGAGTGTCGAACCCAACGAGGAGCAGAAGGAAATGATAAGTAGTTTCAACAATGTATTCTCTGCAAGCACTGAAATTATCGGTAATAGGTAGTTTTGTGATGAGGTAATTTTTAATAGGTAACAAATAGTAAAAGTAAATAAGGTGCAGCAAGATGGCCCAATCCTTTTTGTAGCAAAGGACAAGCCTGGACAAACTCTTATATAAAGGAAAACGCTCCCGAGGACACATGGTAATTATCGTCAAGCTAGTTTCATCACGCTCATATGATTCGCGTTCCGTACTTTGATAATTTGATATGTGGGTGGACCGGTGCTGGGGTTCTGCCCTTCCTTGGACAAGCATCCCACTTATGATTAATCCCTCTTGCAAGCATCTGCAACTACAGAATAACTATTAAGGTAAACCTAACCATAGCATGAAACATATGGATCCAAATCAGCCCCTTACGAGGCAACTCATAAACTAGGGTTTAGTTAAGCGTCAGTCACTCTAGCGACCCATCATATACTTATTACTTCCCAATGCCTTCCCCTAGACCCAAACAATGGTGAATTTTCATGTAGTCGACGTTCACATGACACCACTAGAGGAGAGATAACATACATCTCATCAAAATATCGAACGAATACCAAATTCACATGACTACTTATAGCAAGACTTCTCCCATGTCCTCAGGAACAAACATAACTACTCACAAATCATATTCATGTTCATAATCAGAGGGGTATTAATATGCATAAAGATCTAAACATATGATCTTCCACCGAATAAACCAACTAGCATCAACTACAAGGAGTAATTAACACTACTAGCAACCCACAGGTACCAATCTGAGGCTTTGGGACAAAGATTGGATACAAGAGATGAACTTGGGTTTGATACGAGATGGTGCTGGTGAAGATGTTGATGGAGATTGACCCCCTCCTGATGAGAGGATCGATGGTGATGATTTCCTCCTCCTCGAGAAAAGGTTCCCCGGTAGAACAGCTCCGCCAGAGCCCTAGATTGGTTCCGCCAAGGTTCCGCCTCATGGCGGCGGATTTTCGTCCCGTGAGCTAGCTTATGATTTTTCCTAGGCAAAAGACCTCATATAATAGAAGATGGGCACCGGAGGCCGTCCAGGGGGCCCATGAGGCAGGGGGCGCGCCCCCACCCTGGTGGATGGTGGGTGGCCCCCCTCTGGTACTTCCTTCACACAATATTTTTTATATATTCTGAAACGTGCTCCCGTGCAGTTTTAGGACTTTTGGAGTTGTGCAAAATAGGTCTCTAATATTTGCTCCTTTTCTAGCCCAGAATTCCAGCTGCCGGGATTCGCCCTCTTCATGTAAACCTTGTAAAATAAGAGAGAATATGCATAAGTATTGTGACATAATGGGTAATAACAGCCCATAATGCAATAAATATTGATATAAAAGCATGATGCAAATTGGACGTATCAGTACTATATGCATAATTTGGCGACGAGCACTCTCTACATGTACCACCTTTTTTCTTTAATTTCATCTTGTTAGTTTTGCTCCATGGCGCAACCCATCGATCCTACTACTGTACAAAAGTATACATTTTTTAAAAGGCTAGAGGGCGGGGCAGTCTAGCTAGGTCGGTTTCAAAGAGGCGAGGGCCTTTGTGATTTAATGGCTCATTATTGCTGGAAGGCGGGGCATTGTGATTTGACTCAAGTTTTCCACTGGAGTACGACGGAGGAGGAGCAAAGAACCATGCGGTATACTCAAGTTTTCCACTAGAGTACGATAGAGGAGCACAAAACACGGCAGCCCAGTGCCATATCCTCTCTCTACTCTTATTATATATTACTAGCAAGAGGCATTGTTCTATTGGCGATAAAGAATGATCTAATTTGCTAGTCATCTCATTTTTAGCATTGCTCTATTCATGCCTCGCAGAGAAGGTGACACGTGCAGCGAAACACCCGAAGCAAAACAAGAAACACAGGAGCAAAAGAAGAAGGAAGATTATCACCCCCCAAAAAGAAGGAAGACACACACACACAAATCTGGGGTGCTGCTCTCACTACATGAAGGGTTGCTGGCCGCGGAGTCGTAACTGCTTCTTCATCGCTCCACGACCTCCATCTCCTTGCGCATCTCCTCCGCCATCTTCTTCATTGTGTCCATGACGCGGGATTTCTCGACGCGAGCCTTCATCATCTGTTCCACGGCTGCATTACGTACCTTGACAGCAGCCGGGTGCTCGATGCGGAGCTTCGCCAACTCCTCCTTCTGTTCCATGACAAGGGCCCACGGCATCTTCATCGAGGAACTACTATTCTCATGCAGCTTCTTCCAGCCGGTGTTCTCCTCCTTCAGCAGGTCGAGATCATGGCAGAGCTTTGCCTTGTCCTCTTGAAGTTGCAGGATTTCGCCGGTCGCCTTCTTCTCCGAGGCAATGCTCTTCTTCAGCAGCATCACCAAGCCGGCGGTCAACTCCCCCTGCTCATTGAGCTCAGCGGGCATGTCGTCGAGGCTCTCGTTCAGCAGCTCCACCAAGCCGTGGATGAACTCCTTCTGCTTATTGAGGTGCTTATTGAGCTGATCGGGCATGCCGTCAAGGGATAACGACTCCAGCACCGCCAACTCGGCATGTTAGCCTCCGCGGCTAGGGCGCTCCTGAGAGCCATTGCCTGCCCGTGAGAGATCTTTTGAGGTCTCTGCGTGGCGGCGAGCCCTCTTTTTTTTCTGCAGCCTTGGTTGTCGCTCCCTTGTTACGAGTAGTTCTCGACCTAGAGCTCTGCACACCGGCCATGGCAAGGACGGACGAAGAAGGAGGACTTATGAGGAGGAAGGTAGAGTAATTTTCGGTTAGGTAGTTCCCCTTTTTATAACCTAAGTACTAGCACTAGTACTAAAACCTGCATAGTGGGAACACGTTCATGTTAGGTACGTACTGGTAGGTGTGAGCAGGCTTGCAGTTAATTGCAGCACTAGTACTTTGGAATGTGATGGGAACAAGGTAAAGATTAATTGACGGTTTTGGTTTCGAGGCCCGAAACGGCTCCCGATGAGTTTAGTGGAACATAAATTTTAAGTACTCCCGATAAGTTTAGTAGAACATAAATTGTTTAACATAAAAAAATATCATTAAAAAATAGAATATTTGAAGTTTGTAATGATATATTTTCCGTAATGTATGCCTCTTATTAAGTTGGTCAAATTAACAACCTAGGTACACGTGCAAGACTTATAAACTGATATAGGGGGAGTACTACACTGCTCAAATGCGGTCGCACAAGTGAGTGATATAACCGGTCGTACATGTCAGACCAAGCTGATGCGTGTCCCTTCGGTGAGACGCGGGTCCGACCGACCGTCTGTTGGTGCGACCGACCGTAAAGTACTTACAAGATGGAGACTTCTGGTTGTGGCTTCGGTTGATTGTCACGACCAAGCATTCTAAAACTAGTGATAAATCAATTACCATCTTTTTCCAAACGACCAAGTATTTTTTATAGGAAAACAATACATATAGATGGAGTGACTGTCAAGGTTGCAATCTGGCATAGCGTTGCAAGTTCACTGCAGCAGCAACCGACTAGGTCACTGCATCGCCGGCGGGGAAGGAGGGCAGCTCACCTCACCTATGATGCATGCCCAGCGGCGCTGCGACTGGTCCCGGGATTTAGCTTCTCCTACCGCCCATTTGAACAGTTGCACCGGCTGCTCATGCCATTGCGCAGGCATGCGCGTTCTTTCCTCCACAGTCGACTCCGTGAATATGATCTCTTCCATTAGCCCTAGCTCGAAATCAATGCGACGCTGCCAGATGCTGATATCCCTCAGCATCTGTCCCCTGAGATCGACTTGCGCCTCCGCCTTGTGCTCTCCAATCGATGCGACGCTTCCTTGATCTGATTTGCCCTTGCTGCCCTCCACCTGAAACGCAGCCGTGGCATGTCCTCCGGCGCCACCGGTCTGTGATTCCAGAGCAATGGATCCCCTCTAAAAAACATGTTGGTTTCGCTCAAAGGAGGTAGTGCTGTGGGCCGCAGCGAGAGGGCAGCCTGCGAGATCCTGGGATCTAAGGGATTATCCATGGCAGGATCCGGTGGGCGAGGCGGGGAGGCGAGCCTAGGCACTGGGAGAGCCCTACGAGGCTAAGATAAAGATAGTACTACTCCACTCCGTCCATATTTAAATACAAAGGCCACCAACAGTAGCCCTGGCCAAAATTGATCATGCTGCCCGCGTCCTGGTTTATTGGCCCCCTTTTTTGTGCCACTTTTTATGTCATGCATAAATATTATGTTACTTACAAATATGGTCTAAAATTGGGACAAAATACGAAGGAGACCAATGGAAGTACTAGCACCCCATGATTTAACTACTCGCATGCGCGCAGTGGAGTAGTAATGTCTTTCTTCCGCCCTCACGTCCACTCAATTTGCATGCGCTGTATTAATTGACCATCAATGGAATGAAGGACTTTAGACGCATCAAATTATCACATGGGGTGGATCTTCGTACAAAAATGTGTCGCCCCATGTACCCGCGTGTGCGTGCGAGGGAATGAGTGCGTGTGTGGCATGTGTGCACATCTTCGCTTCATGCATGTACCGCCAGTGTGGCTCAGAGAGGACGAGTACATTCTTCTGGAAGCAGCGACACGTCACTGTGATCAATGCACACAAGGAGGTCGTGACAACGCCTCCACAAGTGCCATGTAACTTCATGAACTGTAAGAGAGACACTGTGTAGCGTGCCATTGGAATTCTAATTTACGTGTTTGCACATACTCGAAGTACTAGTAAGGTACACGTGCATTGCACGCATCATATTTGGCAACCAAATTATGAATAAATACCACACTATAGCATGTAAGCTCTGAGTCATATATGCCTGATGTAGACCTTCGTTTAATTCTTATAGTTCATCTGGTTCAAAATAAATTAGTTTTTATAAAAAAAGCTAGGGCCTCTTTGATTCGTAGGATTTCTAAAACGCGTGAATAGGAAAAACATGGGATTAGAGTGGAATGTCATCTTTAATCATACATGATTGTACGAGTGTTTGATGATCATAGAAAAATGCAGGATTCTTCAAAGTGGTTTGAGTGGATGGGATGTTTCCTATGAAATCTAGTGCAAATTAATCCCATGGAAAAATTTCTATGGTTTACAATCCTATGAATCAAACAACCAAGATAGGAAAAAAATCCTAAGGATTAGAATCCTCCAAAATTCCTTTGAGAATCCTTTGAATCAAAGAAGCCCTTAATCTTTTTTATGATTCGTGGAATTGTTCGTTGAGGGAGTCCTGGATTAGGGGGTCTCCGGACAGCCAGACTATATCCTTTGGCTGGGCTGTTGGACTATGAAGATACAAGATTGAAGACTTCGTCCTGTGTCCGGATGGGACTCTCCTTGGCGTGGAAGGCAAGCTAGGCAATACGGATATGTATATCTCCTCCCTTGTAACCAACCTTGTGTAACCCTAGCCCCCCTCCGGTGTCTATATAAACCGGAGGGTTTAGTCCGTAGGAAAACATACAATCATACCATAGGCTAGCTTCTAGGGTTTAGCCTCTACGATCTCGGGGTAGATCAACTCTTGTAATACTCATATCATCAAGAAAATCAAGCAGGACGTAGGGTATTACCTCCATCACGAGGGCCCAAACCTGGGTAAACATCGTGTCCCCTGCCTCCTGTTACCATCCGCCTTAGACGCACAGTTCGGGACCCCCTACCCGAGATCCGCTAGCTTTGACACCGACATTGGTGCTTTCATTGAGAGTTCCACTGTGCCGTCACCGTAAGGCTCGATGGCTCCGTTGATCATCGATAACGATGCGGTCCAAGGTGAGGATTTCCTCCCCGGACAGATCTTCGTATTCGGCGGCTTCACACTACGGGCCAATTCGCTTGGCCATCTGGAGCAGATCGGGAGCTACGCCCCTAGCCATCAGGTCAGATTCGGAAACTTAAACTACACTGCCGACATCCGCGGAGACTTGATCTTCAACGGATTCGAGCCCGTGTCAGGTGCGCTGCACAGTCACAACGAGCACGACGTAACTCTACCGTCGGACAGTGTTCGGGAGATCGCATCTGAAACTACTCCGGCCTTCAATCTGGAGCAAATCGCGCCATCCAAGGACGGAGGGATAGACCCCGCCATGGAGGGCGCACTCTCAGTGGCGATGGAGCTGGATACTGACTTCACCCCTTACAAGAGCCGTGTCGCCAAATCACTGGATTCGTCTCCGGCCACGGACTCCGAGCCACCTGCATCTGTGCCCATCCAATCCGACTGGGCGCCGATCATGGAGTTCACCTCCGGGGATATCTTTCAGCACTCACCTTCCGGCAATGTGCTAAATTCATTAAAGTCTCTCTCCTTGTCAGGAGAACCTTGGCCGAACTATGTCCGGCTAGAATGGGATACGGACAACGAAGAAATTCACTGCCTGCCCACCACCCACTTAGTAGCCACTGTCGACGACTTAACCAACATGCTCAACTTCGACTCCGAAGACATCGAAGGCATGGACGAAGATGCAGGAGACGAACAGGAACCAGCGCCCACAGGGCGCCGGACAACCACTTCATCACATGACGTATACATGGTGGGTACACCCAAAGAAGGCAATGGCGAAGAGACAGCGGAGGATGGCCCCTCCAAGAAGCAACCCAAGCACCGACGTCAGCGGCGCCGCTCTAAGTCCCGCCATAGCAAAAATAGCGATAACAGCACAAGAGAAAATAACACTCCAGTCGACTCCAGAGGAAACGACGACCACATTGCCCCGGCGGCAGATCATGATGAAGCTGCAAGCGGAGAACATAGTATGGATCCGACGTCCGAACACGGCGATGCCGAGTATAAACCTCATCAAACCCCCTCCGGGGAGGAAAACAATCCGGACGAAGATGCACACATCATCCCAAAAACGCACTTGGAGCAAGAGAACCTCCGCAGAAGGCTTATTTCCACAGCGAGGAGTCTGAAGAAGCAGAAGCAAAGGCTTAAGGCCGCACGAAATACACTCAACAACAGGTGGAACAAAGTGCTCGACAACGAAGCAAAGTATGGTGGAAGTTACCACACAAAGAGCTATCCAAAGCGCAAGCTGTTACCTGAATTCGACGACGAGGCCTTAGAACCCACACAACCAAAAAATGAAACAGCCAACCGGCCGGATCGACCACCTTGTGACCGCGATAGAGCGGATAACAAATACACACATAAGTCAACACACGATGTACGTGAGGACTTGCGCCAAAAATCCGGTATGACCAGATCCATCTATGGATCTAGGCAGCGTGCTCCGACACAAAATCAAAACCAAGTACCACAACCATCCGAATGCCATGGTACATCCAAGTATAGGGGTGCCGCACACCCCCTATGTTTCACCGATGAGGTGCTGGACCATGAATTCCTAGAAGGATTCAAACCAGTGAACATAGAGGCGTACGATGGGACCACAGACCCCGGGGTCTGGATTGAGGACTTTATCCTCCATATCCATATGGCTCGCGGAGACAATCTCCATGCCATTAAATACTTGCCCCTCAAGCTTAAAGGACCAGCTCGGCACTGGCTGAAAGCCTCCCGAAAACTCAATTGGAAGTTGGGAGGAGATCGAGGACGCTTTTCAGGCTAATTTTCAAGGGACCTACGTCCGACCTCCGGATGCAGACGATTTAAGTCATATAATTCAACAGTCCGGAGAGTCCGCCCGAAAGCTTTGGAATAGGTTTCTCACCAAGAAGAACCAAATTGTCGACTGTCCGGACGCCGAAGCCTTAGCAGCTTTCAAACACAGCGTCCGAGATGAATGGTTCGCCAGACACCTTGGCCAAGAAAAACCGAGAACAATGGCAGATCTAACAAGTCTCATGACCCGCTTCTGCGCGGGCGAAGACAGCTGGTTAGCCCGCAGTAGCACCAGCGACCCAAGCACATCCGAAGTCAGGGATGGCAATGGAAAACCACGACGCCATAAAATCAAGCGTCGAAATAAAGAAGATAGCCCAGATAATACGGCGGTAAACGCCGGATTCAGGGGCTCTCGACCAGGTCAGCCGAAAAAGCCTTTCAAAGGCATTAGAGACGGACCGTCTGGCCTAAACAAGATTCTTGACAAACTATGTCAAATTGATGGCACCCCCGATAAACCTGCAAATCACACCCACAGAGAATGATGGGTCTTCAAGTAGGCAGGTAAGCTAAACGCCAAACACAAGGGGGGGGGGAGACACCAAGCGAAGACAAGGACGAGCCTCGCCAGCAAAGCACTAGAGGACAGAAAAAATTCCCACCAGAGGTTTAAACAGTCAACATGATCCATGTGACGAAGAGGAGAAGCAAACATGCACTCCGAGACACATGCGCCATAGAGCCCGTCACCCCTAGGTTCAACCCTTGGTTGGCCTGCCCGATCACTTTTGATTGCGGGATCACGCGACAAGCATCCGGCACAAAGGATTGGCTGCCTTGGTGTTAGACCCAATAATAAACGGATACCATCTCACACGAGTCCTCATGGATGGCGGCAGTGGTCTAAATCTGATATATCAGGACACAGTCTGCAAAATGGGGATAGACCCGACAAAAATAAGCCACCGTACTACTACCTTCAAGGGAATACTACCAAGCCTAGAGGCCCGCTGCACGGGCTCTCTATTACTAGAGGTTGTATTCAGTTCTTCCGACAACTTCCGAAGCGAAAAGTTAACTTTCTACATCGCTCCATTCCGAAGTGGCTATCAGGCACTACTCGGAAGAGTGGCTTTCGCTCGTTTTAATGCAATACTGCATTACGCTTCTCCCAAGCTTAAGATGCCCGGTCCACGTGGCACCACCACAGTTAGCGGAAACACTAAGCGTTCTCTACGCGCGGAAGAATGTGCGGCGGCTTTAGCCGCCGAGCACTAGACGGCCTCACCAACCAGAAAAAATGACATGTCGTCAAGACCACGGACACTGTTAGACGAGTCCGATGCACCACTACATATACATGAGATTAGTTTGATGATCAAACCCTCGTAGATGGTACAAGGTGCTTCCCGCGTGTAATCAGGGCTAGTTCAGCTCAACTTGACTTATCTTGAATTTTAATGGTTTATTCATAATAACCAATTTTCCAGCACGTCAACTTTCACCTAAGTTCTTCTCTTTTACAGATGACAATCGTGCTACACCCGTCCAGGACACGGCACAACAGAGACACATGCACATACATGCAGCAGGGACCCACTCAAAGGTTTCTTTTTAGATTAAGACCCTGTGTAAACCTTTTTTACTGTCTCTTGTTGTTCACACCATCCGGATACTCAATACAATCGAGAAGGATGCCGACGTATTGGCATGTGGCCACGTCAGGATATTGCACGTACCTGGACACCCGGGGTTTATTATTAAGGGCATTGTTCAGCCCGGCATATGTTATAAAGACCGAATACCTTAGGGAGTGTTCGGCGTCGCGAGTTTGGC
Organism: Triticum dicoccoides; assembly: GCF_002162155.2. Taxonomy (NCBI): domain Eukaryota; kingdom Viridiplantae; phylum Streptophyta; class Magnoliopsida; order Poales; family Poaceae; genus Triticum; species Triticum dicoccoides. Next base: position 580,556,293 of record NC_041390.1, read on the forward strand.
CTTATATGCATCAGCTCTGAATCATGTCTTTGGTAAAATGTTGGGTTTGCCTGGCTCCCATGTTTTGGTACCTTATGTTCCGCTATATCGGCTAAGGTAGCACTGGGAGAACTACTGCGATTGTGCCCTGGTTCATCCGGATGAGCACCTCAATAGAGAAAGCCGAAAACTGACTGTCATGATATAGCGCGAGACTAGTCAACCACTCGATGACTCAGCGGAATCTTCGGGATTCCTCTGCATTAACGAAGGGTTGTTTCCCGATCATGTACGTATGCGCCCCGTATTCGGACGAGCGCAGAAGTACTAGGGGCTATATAGTAGCCCCACCGTCAAACTCCTATGGCTAAATGAAAGTGTTAAAGCAATATAGTCCGATTGCCTCGTTCGCTGCGCTACCACCTCCTTAATGGACCAAGACGTTGGATCAAGTGTGAATATGTGTTTTTTGCGAACACCCCCGCATTATATGCGTGGGGGCAGAAGCCGACGACTGCAAACTTTCAGGTTATATACATATATACGTAAACGGCCGCACAGGAGGCATCATAATACTTTCAGGCAAAAGTATAAACACATCCTTGATAACTCAATAAAAAATTGTTTTTACAATGGGAGTACATGTCACTAGAACATAATATTCTTCGAGCACCGAGCCTCTATCGAACGAGCACCTTCAAGAACTACTTCAAAGTAGTGCTCGGTAGCCACTCGGCCCACGGCTGAACCTTGTTTTGCAATAGTGGTGGCCTCCATCTCTGCCCAGTATGTATTGACATGGGCAAAGGCCATCCGTGCACCCTCTATGCACGCCGACCTCTTCATAGCATCAATGTGCGACACAACACCAAGGAATTGTTGCACCAAACTAAAGTAACTATTGGGCCTTGGCCCTCCCGGCCATATATGATCCACAACGGACCGCATGGCGAGTCCGGACAACCTATGGAGCTCGGCCCACTCGGCCATTCGCTCATTCAACAGCAACGGACACACTGGAGCATGGAACTGTGACTAGAACATCTTTTCCACATCACGATCTCCTTGATCCATGAAGTACTCGGCCGCATCAGCAGCACTTGCCGCCAAATCCACGTAGGCGTCCGCAGAACTCCATAGTTGATCAATAGGAGCATACTTCGGATCTCCGAAGTTAGTCCGCAACAAGAAGGGCTTCCCAGCCATGATATCCGCAGTTTGATGCAGCTCCTCCTTCGTCGCTCTGATTTTAGAGCGGGCTTCCTTGGCTGCTACCATGACTTTCTCTAGGTCCGTCGCCCTCGCTCGGCTTTCTTTTTCAAGAAGCTGGTAACGGTCAGCGGCATCTTTCAACTCAATGGCCATCTTGGCTATCCTTTCCCTGCTCTGGCGATGCACGGACTGTTCGGCCCGCAGCTCTTCGACCGCCCTTAGAGCGGCCGCATCGCTATTCCTTGCTTGTTCCTTGGCTCGGGCAAGCTCTGCCCAAAGGGTCTCCACGGTGGCAGCTCCATCTGCAGTCACAAACATATTAAAGATACTGGCATCATGCTCCTCTTACTATGCATTGATCATCGGAGAAATCAGTTACCCTGTGCCTCGTCAAGCTGCTTGTTGACAAGCACGATGTCGACATCTGCCGCATCAAGTTGCCGCTTTAGCTCAGCAAACACATCAGTCTGGCTAGCCACCAGAGCTTCAGCCACCTGCACATAAAGGCGGTCTGGTTATTACCTGGGACTATGATCCTCTATTTGCCGCCGTTTTCAACGACAACCAGAGTCTCAGGGGCTACTATCTGCATAGGGCACACCTAACGTGTGTGGTACCGTAAAAACATACACTATTTCACGTACCCCAAAGCCTTTCAGCAGACTCATAAAATCTTCATGCAATCTGCTTTCAGCGGACGAAATCCTCTCAATTACCATACCCATTAGCGTATGATGCGCTTCTGAGATGGCCGCTTGCTCCAGAAGATCCTTCAGTGCGTCCGACCACACACTGTACGGTCCCGGATTCTTTCTGTTGCTCTCTTTAGGAGCCGAATACTGAGGACTCCGGGTGGCCAAGGGATTGCCCCATGGCCTTGGCGGATCAGGAGAAACCCTCCGCGACGACACTTCAGGGTCGCCCACCTCATGAGGCGGGGCGGCAGGGGAGGTGTTTCGCTCTCCATTATCTCCGGAAGAAGATCCCTCGAAGACGAACTCTGTTGAGAAGGGCTACGATTCGAACTACAAGATATAAGCTTCAGTTATTGTCTTCAGAAGTAAGGTAGGATATTTTCACTACTAAGTACTTTTTGATTACTTACAGCTCGGTAGAGGGCTGATTACCTTGCGGACACTGTGCGGCAAGGGTACCCCCCGAGGCAGGACCCTCTGGCAAAGATTTCTTCCCCCGTTTGGAAACCTCTATTTCCGGATCTTCAGAGGTGGTCCTCTTCTTTCCTCGGGGAGAGGGAATGTCAGATTCTTCTCCCTGGTTATCCTCCTTCGCGGAGGCACTCATTCCCCCGGTTGGGATGAGTAGTGAGCGAGGCTCGCTTTCGGCCTCTTTATTCCCCCCTTATCTTCCTTTAAGGGCACTTGATAAGGCGCCGACTCCAGCATTCTTTCTAGTACTGGATTGGCCAAGCCCTCAGGAAGAGGGACCTGACACTTGATCATCTTCGCCTTTGTTATCAAGTCCTGGTCAAAGAGCGACTTTTCAGAATGATGTTATGATGAATAAGAGAAACAGTGTGTTCAGCCATGGGATTACTTACTTGGGTATCCGGGCGATTACAGCTCAGACCCACATCCTCGGTGGTGTCCGGACACTTTATTTGTGATCCGAAGAACAACTTGTACATCTCCTCGAGCGTCATGCCGAGGAAGTGCTGAATGATTCGCGGTCCCTCCGGGTTGAACTCCCACAAACAGAGAGGTCTGCGTTTGCAAGGCGGGACCTGGCGAACTAGCATGACCTGCATCACCGTGACCAGGTTGACGTCTCTCTCAATGAGATCTTGGATGCGGCTCTTCAATATCGGCACATCCTTTACTGGACCCCAGTTTAGCCCCTCGCTGATCCATGACGTCAGTTGTGGTGGGGGCCCGAGCGAAAGGCAGGGACGGCTGCCCACTTGGCACTTCGGGGAGCTGTGATATAAAACCACTCCCACTGCCACAAACTGGACACCTCTGGGAAGGAACCCTCTGGCCATGGAGCATCAGCGCTTTTTCTTATTATGGCACCTCCGCACTCTGCGTGCTGCCCCTCAATCATCTTCGGCTTCACATTGAAGGTCTTGAGCCACAAGCCAAAGTGAGGGGTAATGCGGAGGAAGGCCTCACATACGACGATGAACGACGAGATGTGAAGGAGGGAATCCGGGGCCAGATCATGGAAATCCAGCCCATAATAGAACATGAGCCCCCTAACAAAGGGATCCAGAGCGAGGCCTAATCTTCGGAGGAAGTGAGAGATGAACACAACACTCTCGCTGGGTTCGGGAGTGGGGATGACCTGCCCTCAGGCGGGCAGCCTGTGTGAAATTTCGGCGGTCAGATATCTGGCCTCTCAGCTTCTTGATATCCTCCTCTGCGACAGAGGAAGGCATCCACCGACCTTGGAGGTTGGATCCAGACATGGTTGAAGGTCCGAAGTGCCTGACCTGAGCCTGGGGTGTTGCAACTCGAGGCGGGGGAAGGATTCGATTGAGCGCGAGAGGAAAAAGGGACAGGTCTTGGCCTCTTTATAAAGAGGGTGAATGTCAAGCATCCTCCTCGCGGCCGTTTTGGACTCACCTAAAATCGAGGAGTCGGACCAACGGGCACGGTTGGGTTACCCACGTCCCTATTGATGAGAATCCCGTAATAAGGGGGACACGATCTCTGCTTTGACAAGACATGTTAAGAAAACCGCCTCGCGATATGTACGGAGCTTGTTGGGGCCAGTGTCTTGCGGATGGAGTTGAATCCCGTAATTTGGGGCCTAATGTTGGGGATATTACTACTGGGCATAAACCGGCCAGGACAAGCCGGGTTAACTTCATCAGTAGTTGAGTGTGATAAAAGCCCATGAGGGCAGATGAGGGCTAAAGGCCCATAATCGGTTTAAGGCCTATAGCTATAAACCGGCGTCGGTATGTAACTTGTGTTATAGGTTAGGAATAGTGGAGACCGAACCGGATGCATCTATGAGCCGGTATCGGGACTCTGTCAACCGACGGGCGTCCCCATGTATATAAGGGGACAACCCGGCGGCGGTTGAAGGGGAGACAACAACTCGAGACATAGGCAAAGCTTATTTGCTCCCTAGTCATCGAAACACCCATCAATTCCATCACAACTAGACGTAGGCTTTTACCTTCATTGAAGGGCCGAACTAGTATAAACTCTCTTGCGTCCTTGTGTCCGCTTTAACCCCTTCAAGCTAACCCGTAGCGATGGCTCCACGACTAAGTCCTTTCTCTAGGACAACTGTCGTGACAAAACCACAATAGTTGTCGCCCATCGTGGGGCTATCGCACGATGGTTTCCGGTTCTTGGAGGGCCGCTTTGAAGGACTCGAGGGCTACGCTGTAGGCTGGATGACTAAGAGTCGTCGCGGCAAACTCTACATTGACAACGCAGGCTGGGGCCCCGAGGCCGGCTCAATAGAGTACGGGTACTGGGTCCCCTTTGGTAGCATTCACGTTTTCATTGGCAAGATCGATGAACCGGGCCCTGAGCCGGACATCTGCACCGACCTCGTCGAGACGGCTCAGTGTACGCAATCCGCCCGGATTAAACCGGCCATGAAGCATGCCTTCATGGGAATGATCCATGGAGGGAGTTATGAGGATGGATCGGAGCTTTGCGGGGCGACTGCCGTTCGTTCCGGTGACGAATCTTCGACCGGAGAAACCAAATCTCTTTATCAGCTACAAGATGGCCGGATTGAGAGCTGTTCTGATGGCGACAGTATTCCGGACCCCTCTGATCTGCCTAACCGGGTTGGAATATTCATGACCGGAACACAAGCAGTGCTTCACTCTTCGACAGCCGTGGCAACGATCTCCGGTTCAGAAGCGGCAACGGTTGCCGGGGCGGGAGGCCTTGTGCGCCCACCGGCTCAGGTTCTATCAGAACTATTTGATGCGTTGGCTGTGCTTATGGCAAAAGATAATTCGCCAGATCAGGACACTCACAACACGGAGATTGCAGAGGTAAAGGAACAAATCACCCAGGCCAAAACGGATCTGGCGGCTGAGGACACCAGGATGGCCGCAGAGCGGGCCGCTTTAGACGCACAGGCCTACAGACTTATGTTGGATCAGAGCGCGTCGCATGAAGTCATGAGGAGGAAGCACCGGTCCCGCTTACCTCCGATTTTCGAGGCCAGAGACCTTTTCAACACTCCAGGACCAAGAGCCAGTAATCCGCTAGAGGGGAACCGGGTAGAAGCCCCTGGGACCGGTGCACCGGTTCAGCCCCGTCAGATGGACCCGCCTCGTCAAAACACCATTATACCTCGGGATGCTTTAACACCTCCGGGTCACTACTCCAACCCAATGGACAATCTTGTTGCCGCTGCTGCACGACTAGAGGCCATTCTAGTTGAAGGTGACTCGCTGCAAGCAGTAGAGACGCGACGGGTCAAGGAACTTCTGAGGACAGCTTTGGCCCAACAGGAGGCGTACTCGTACAGCCGCGACCGAATCCACTCGACCCCCCGTCCAAGCCGGAGCTATAGCAGACATATGGATGAACCAGCAGTGTCGAGTAATGAATGAAGTGGAGCACCCCGTGGTAACAACCCGATGGGTGGTGCTGATGACGCTCAGGAAGTGGTGAACCGGGCCCGAGCGCGTAGGGAGGCCGAGTTAGCCGCACAACATCAGGCTCGGCAGCTCATGCCGGCTCGTCCAACCATTTCGATCAAACCTGGTGTTACTTCTAGTTCTTTGGGGGTGCCTTGCCTCGTCCCCGCTTTACGCAACGTGCGTTTGCCCAAGGATTTGAAAGGCCCACACAAGGTACCAAATTATACGGAGGATCAACCACCAGAGACATGGGTAGAGAGCTATGAGATGGCCATGGAGATGCTTGATGTGGATGACACGGCGTGTGCGAAATACTTCGCCATGATGCTTGAAGGAACGGCCCGTACTTGGTTAAAAAGCTTGCCCGCTAATTCTATCAGTTCATGGGCCCAATTATGAGCACGGTTTATCAACAATTTCAAGGATACCTGTAAACAGCCTATGTCGATAGTGGACTTAGCTGCATGCGTCCAGGAGGAAGGAGAGTTAACGACTCATTTGGTACACCAGGTTTCACAAGTGTTGCACTCCTCAGACCGCATCAACGCTGACACCGCAGTATTAACCCTAGAAGGCAACTGCCGGTTTGGGCCCCTGAAGTTGAAATTGGGACGGATGAAGCGTCATTGCACCGACATGGGGACCCTCATGGCCGCTTTGGTAAAATATGCTGATTCTGATAGTACCAAGGATCCCGAATCTGATGATGACAAAACAGGGAAGGGGAAGAAGAACAGCAACTCCAAAGGTCAGCAGCATCACTGGATAGGCACAAGCGTAAAGCGGATGGCAACATGGATTTTGTGGATAATACCAACGTACAGGACAATGGCCAACGGCGCAAGGGTAGGCCGAAAAATCATAGTGGAGCGCCCAACCCCAACCCAAACCGCCTGAACTATCTGCTAAGCCAGCCCTGTCCAAGACATGGGACGAAGGAGGAGCCAGCAAACCACCTTTGGAAGGATTGCTTTATTATGCAGGAGTTCAAGAATTCTAATAATTTCCGGTATGACATGGATCTGGCGGTGGCTCAGGGTCCGGGCCGGGTTACGGTGGAGGAAGTTCCGGTTCAGGATTTAACTGTAATCCGGGCGGACATAATGGTCAAAATAGTCAGAACAACCAGGGTGGTTACAACCAACAGCAGCAACAGTCAGGTTACCAAAGCAACCCAAAGCAGTTGAGTAATGGGCAGTACCATGTCTTTACCACTAGCTTGGACAAGCGAGACCGGAAGGTTCAGAGGCGGGCAGTCAACTCTGTTGAACCGGCCACACCCCGTTATCTACGTTGGTCTGAACAGCCAATCATATGGAGCAGAGAGGATCACCCACTCCAGGTCGATAATCCGGGTCAGTTGGCTCTGGTGGTGGCGCCTTAGGTGGGAGGTTATAAGTTCACCAAGGTGCTCATGGATGGAGGGAGCAGCATTAACATCCTATACTATGAGACCTTCCGTCGTATGGGACTTACAGATAAGAATCTCAAACCGTCCAATACAGTATTCCACGGTGTAGTGCCTGGCAGATCAGCATATCCCGTTGGTAAGATAGCTCTTGAAGTGGCCTTTGGGGATGATCATGGTTCCAGATCGGAGACATTAACGTTTGAAGTGGTGAAAATCCAAAGTCCATATCATGCCCTGTTTGGGCGTCCGGCATACGCCAAGTTTATGGCTCGGCCCTGTTATGTGTATTTGCAGCTCAAGATGCCGGGTCACAAGGGGACAATAACGGTTCACGGAAGCCGCAAAATCGCTTTGGAATGCGAGGAAGGAGATGCGGCTTATGCAGAGTCGGTTTGTGCCACCGAGGAGTTGAAGTACTATAAAGACAATGTCGATCCGGCGGACATGACTCCATTGAAGAAGCCAACTACTGAGCATGATCCGGCCCTGAAGTTCAAATCGGCAGCAGGAACTAAGCTTGTTGACTTCGTGCCTGGCGATTCGTCAAGCAGTTCAGCATTAGTGCCAACTTGGATCCGAAATAGGAAAGCGCGTTCATCGAGTTCATCCGTGAGAATCGGGACATTTTTGCATGGAAGCCATCTGACATGCCAGGTGTAACGAGGCAACTCGCTGAGCACACACTTAATGTGGATCCTAAATACAAACCGGTGAAACAGTTCCTCCGCCGGTTTAACGAAGAAAGACGCAAGGCGATTGGGGAAGAGGTAGCCAGGCTCTTAGCAGCTGGTTTTATTGTTGAAGTTTTTCACCCTGAGTGGCTTGCCAATCCGGTGCTAGTCCTTAAGAAAAACGGCACCTGGCGTATGTGTGTGGATTACACAGATCTTAATAAAGCTTGTCCAGCAGATCCTTTGCCCTCCCCCGTATTGATCAAATCATTGATGCTACGGCGGGTTGTGAGCGTTTAAGTTTTTTGGATGCATATTCTGGCTATCATCAGATCAAAATGGCAGTTAAGGACCAGGAGAAGACGGCATTCATAACTCCCTTTGGAGCCTTCTGCTATGTGTCTATGCCCTTTGGGCTCAAAAGTGCCCAGGAAACTTATCAACGGTGTGTACAAAATTGTCTTCACAAGCAGATTGGCCGTAATGTACATGCTTATGTGGATGATATCGTGGTTAAATCCCGGGAGAAGGAGACTCTGGTTGATGATTTGAAGGAAACCTTTGATAACCTAAGGACGTACAAGATGATGCTTAATCCGGACAAGTGTGTCTTTGGTGTACCGGCAGGCAAGTTATTGGGTTTTCTGGTGTCCAACAGGGGAATTGAGGCTAATCCAGAGAAGATCACAGCCATCACCTCCCTGGCTAAACCAAAGTGTATCAATGATGTTCAACGCCTGGCAGGCCGGATTGCCGCGTTAAGCCGGTTTATCAGCCGCCTGGGTGAGAAGGCGATCCCTTTGTATCAGATGTTGAAGAAGACGAATCAATTCGTCTGGAGTTCTGCTGCTGATGAAGCATTTGAGGACTTAAAGCGGCAATTGGCCAATCTGCCTGTGCTCGCCGCTCCCATTGACATGGAGCCGTTACTGCTATATGTTGCTGCTAATGCTCGTGCGGTCAGCGTGGCTATTGTGGTGGAACGAAAGGAGGCAGGTAAGGAGCATCCGGTTCAACGTCCGGTCTATTATATCAGCGAGGTACTCATTGAGTCCAAGCAAAGGTATCCGCATTGGCAGAAGCTGGTGTACGGAGTTTTTATGGCAAGCCGGAAGCTTAAGCAATACTTCCAAGGGCACCCAATTATGGTGGTCAGTTCTGCTCCTTTGGGAGATATCATCCAGAACCGGGAAGCAATTGGCCGGATTGAAAAGTGGGCTATAGAGCTAGGGCCGTACGGTTTGAAATATGTGCCTCGGACAGCGATTAAGTCTCAAGCACTTGTTGATTTCATCAATGATTGGACGGAAATGCAAGCACCTAAAGAAAAGCCGGATCATACGTATTGGACCATCCATTTTGACGGATCCAGGCAGTTGGAAGGCTCGGGGGCTGGAGTCGTATTAACTTCCCCACGATGTGATAAGTTTTGTTATGTTCTCCGTTTAATGTTCCCTTGTACTAACAATGCAACTGAGTATGAAGCCTTGCTCCATGGTCTTCGGATGGCTAAGGAGATGAATCTAAGTCGAGTTAAGTGCTTCGGTGATTCGGACCTTGTGGCTCAGCAAGTGTCTGGCACTTGGGACTCAAGGACCCACTCATGGCAGCATATCATCGTGAGGTGGATATTGTTGCAGGTTATTTCAGAGGCTATCAGGTGGACCACGTGGACCGGCGGAAAAATGAAGCGGCGGACGCTTTAAGCCGGCTGGGCTCTCAGCGCAAACCGGTCCCACCCAATGTTTTTCTGGATGTGCTGCACAACCCATCGGTGAAGATCCCTGGTGAAGAGGATTTGGCCATTCCTGATCCGGAGGCTCAATTGGTGGCAGTTCTTCATGTTATTCCGGATTGGACGCTTCCTTATCTGGCGTACAAGAACCGGGGCGAGTTGCCAGAAGATGAGATTCTGGCCCGGCAGATAATCCAGCGATCCAAGTCCATGGCTGTCATCAACGGTGAGTTACATCATTGCAGTGTATCAGGAGCTTTTCAATGTTGCGTGTCTCCTGAAGAAGGCCGTGAAATTTTGCGGGAGATCCACGAAGGAGATTGTGGTCACCACGCCGGTTCAAAGTCTCTGGTGGCTAAACCGTTTCGCCATGGTTTCTATTCGTTAACTGCTCATGCTGATGCGAAGGATCTGGTCAGACGATGTGATGGTTGCCAAAGGTTTTCAAGACATGCTCATGTACCGGCTCAAGAATTGAGGATGATTCCAATTACTTGGCCGTTTGCGACTTGGGGGCTGGATATGGTTGGGCCTTTCAAAAGGTCCAAAGATAAGAAGACCCACCTCCTGGTGGCGGTGGACAAGTTTACAAAGTGGGTGGAGGCAGAACCTGTTAGCAAGTGTGATGCGGCCACGGCGGTTCAGTTCATCAAAAAGGTGATTTTCTGGTTTGGATTTCCGCACAGTATTATCACAGATAATGGTACCAATTTATCCAAAGGTGCTATGAAGGAGTTCTGCGAACGGGAGCACATCCGGCTCGACGTTTCATCAGTGGCACATCCACAGTCCAATGGTCAAGAAGAAAGAGCTAATCAAGAGATCTTGAGAGGCATCAAGCCTTGGCTCATGGTTCCTTTGCAGAGAACGCCGGGTTGTTGGGTAGAAGAATTACCATCTGTGTTATGGAGCATCAATACAACACCCAACAGATCAACAGGATACACACCGTTCTTCATGGTTTATGGAGCGGAGGCGGTTCTCCCCACCGATATCCGTCATGACTCACCTCGTGTCACGGCTTATGTTGAAGCGGACAACGAGACAGCACGGCAAGATTCTTTGGACCGGTTGGATGAAGAGCGTGACATCGCAGCCGCCCGGTCGGCGATTTACCGGCAGGATCTTCGTTGTTATCACAGTCGCCGAGTCAGAACCAGAGCCTTCCAGGAAGGAGATTTGGTGCTTTGGCTCATCCAAGATCAGACTGATATGCATAAGCTATCCCCACCTTGGGAGGGGCCTTTCGTGGTCAGCAAGAATCTGCACAACGGGTCGTACTATCTGATCGATATTCGAGAGCATAAGGACTCACGTACATCAGAGGAAGAGACTAACAGGCCGTGGAACATAGCTCATCTTCGGCCTTACTATACCTGAGCCATTGGCTATACTTATGTACATACAATGTATATATTATGATTAAGTATAATAAACCGGAACCTCAGCTAAAGCGGGGTATCTGTTCTTTTACATCATGTGAGGTTACACAGAGTTGCTCTAAAACGGCCTCCGGTTTACCCCTTGAGTTCGCTTTGCTAAAATCATCGTGTTATATCACTTGGAGGATTGGTCGTGTCTGAACCAATACCATGCCTCTTGATAGGCGAAAGCCACCAGATCACTTGGGGACTTGGTCATGTCTGAACCAGTCATGCCTCTTGATCGGCCTAAGGCCACAGAATCACTTGGGGGCTTGGTCGAACCCGAACCATGACCACGCCATTTGGTCGGCATAAATGCCACAAGAATCACTTGGGGACCTGGCTAACTAGAACCATAGTTACACCTAATGGGAGCTTGGTCATGTTTGGCCATGGTTATGCCATTTGATCAGCTTAAATAAATCTTTTTTGGTAAACGTTTTTGTCGTTGCTTTTGCTTCATACTTTTCTTTGAAGGGTTTTTTTGCTTTTTATTGTGTTCTTTCAACCGACAAAGTTTTTTAACCAATCAATTGACGTAACACAGTTCACGTCAATCCGGAGACTATTTGTCCGGTTTGATCCTTGTTGTTAACATCCTCTTATGGAGTAACACGGTGTTCATTATAACCCGACACAGTTTACATGGTAACCAGTGTCATATACATATACAGGAGTTGTTATTTCCTCCAACAGTGTGGGTTTGCAAAAGCTCCGCTTCAAGGTTGGCCAAGCCAACTTCACACTCAATGGTGGCAGAAAGCATTTTGGAAAGTTCATTACCATAGGAAGAACAAGTTATGTGCGAAGGCATATCAACATCAAAGGTATCAGCTAGCCTATTACAAGGCAGCATGGTTCCCATAATAACATAATTGTTTTTCACAAAGGAGAGATAGTTTTAAAACCGGCTTCCGGTTTAAGCTTGGCCACCAGCCTGGCCTGATGGTTGTGGGTCATCCTGCGCCGCTTCAGCTTCCGTTTCTCTACCCAGTGGCTGGAAATCCAGAGTTGTCCAGTCAATTCCCATCAATGCTTGAAAAATAGCTTCGTCATGGATTAGCGAAGACGAGTCAATATTGGGAGTGTAAGTATGCTTACGGATTGGAGGGATCAGGTTTTCCGATTCATGGATTGGTGCAGCTATTCGCTTGTTCTGGCTGTCATATTGGGCTTGATAATGAGACAAATCTGCTTCCTCAACCAGTTGACAAGCTAGCGGACGTACCTCCCGGTTTATGGCTCGCAGATCCGCTTCACCAAATTCTGACCCGTCTTCCTTCAAACTGGGATAACCCCGAGCCGCTTCAATAGGATCAAAATCCGGCACCCAGGATTTTGCCTGGATTAAAGCATTGATTGCACCGGTTCGAGAAGCAGATTTCTTCATCTCTTCAACCCGGGCAGGAAGCACTAACAGTTTCATCAAAGTATCTTGAATCAAAGTGGGCGCCGGTTTGTTGTGAGACGCGGTACAGATGATCCGCTGGGCACCAGTATACAATTGTTCAACCAAGGTATAGGCGGCTTTCAATTTCTTCCACACATCTGACCCCAAGTGACCAATGCATGTCCCTGAAATACCATAAAAGGTTAATAAACCGGTGACTCTGTAAGAAGGCAGAATCAATTCAGAAGGCAAGCTGGCTTACCAAAGATAGCAGTGGTCATGGCATGAACGTGCCGCTTTATGCTGGTCAGTTCATCCGTCACTGGTTTCAGTGCAGCCTCGGCATCCTCTGCTCGTTTGATCAAAGCGGACTTTTCAGTGGCCCAATCCGCCCGTTTCTTCTTGAAGTTCTCCTTAAGTTGTTCCATGGCGCTTAAGGCACTGGCCAATTCCTCTTTTGCCTTGGAGGTTTCAGCCTGTTGGGTTTTCAGGTTTTCTCGCAGATCGATGACTTGGTTTTCTTTCGCCTTTAGCTCCGCCTGCAGGCATACAGATATATGTTTCAACAAATCGGTAGAAGGATTCAAGTTACAACCACATAACAAGTTATGCGCTTAGCACTTGGGGGCTAATGCATATTTGATCTTCATCTTTTAATTGTTTACAAAGTCCCAAGCTCAATACAAGTATTCAACTTGGTACTTGGGGGCTAATGGCTATTTGAACATATGTATTCTGATGCGGCAGTTTCAATTACTTAAAGTACCGGTTTAACTACGCTAAGTTGAACCGGCCCTTGGGGACTACATCAGCAAATTTCAAAGCATCAAGATTCATATTATTAAGTCCCGGTTTGAAAGAATATTTCAAATCGGCCCTTAGGGGCTAGGAGAGTCAGCAAGAATGAAAGCATGCAAGAAGGAAGGAGCATATGGAAGTTACCTCATATTTATCCTTCATCATGTTAACCAGACCGGCTTCATAGTCATGGCTGGTATACAGCTGGTTCAGATAGCCGGAATGGATATCTTGGGCGTTCAGAGCAGCGTAAGCCGTCAGATCAGCATTCCACTTGCCTTTGCCAAAAGCAGCTAATTCTTCCTTGGCAGAATGTTTGGATAAAGCGACAGGATTGCTTGGCTCAGTATGGCCAGTGCCAGTAATGACAATTTCATCATCATCGGTACCGCCGGTTTGCACTGGAGCTGTGGGCTTGTCAATAGGTTTTGCGGGACCGGTGGAGCTTTCAACCCGGAGTGAACCTGTGGGCTGATGGATAGGACCTGAGGTATCAGTAGGTATTTCCTCAGCAGTAAGATCATCATCTGGCTGCGGTGGATCATTGGGAATATCCCCAGGAATAGCCGCTTCAAGATTGGGTGTGGTGCCTGGTTCAAGAATGACATCTTCTTCGGCCGCTTTATCCAGGCGGGCCTTCTTGCTCGGCCTGGGTTTGGCCCTGAGAAGAATAACAAAATTAAATACAGCATATGTTCTAAGGCAATATACTACAAACATCACAATAAATATAGCCTACCCAAGCACCGTTTTGAGCGGTGGGAGCTGAGTAGCCGACGACTCGCCAGAAGATGAGTGGGAAATAACCTGATAATCGGAGTCAGACGGATTAAGAGGTTGACGAAAGCAGCCCGCTTTAGGACAAGCACTGACAAGCGAATTAGAGACCTCGGAATGACGTTTCCGAACCGGACTGTTCGGTAAACCGGTGGAGGTAACTACCTGGCCGCTGTGCCGGGTGGTGCGGCGAGCTTCGTGTTGTTGAGTCTTCATAAGAAGTTTAGGATCCAAATAAGCAAGAGGATGAGAAAATTTAACTTTCTGGTTTGCCTAACGGATTTTTTGTGAAGGCAAAGTTTCTGAATCGGAAGAGAGAATAATTACCTCTGCAACATCCGCATGGCTGGCTTCGGCATCATCCAGACAAATATCATCATCAATAAGATGCATGAAAAATAAACCAAGTGAGTCAAGCTCTACCTCAAAGTCCGGATTATCCACCTCGTCATCAAGGACCGGATTAGAAGATGCGGTGGTTCTTTTCCGGTGGGCAGTCTTCTTCACAGTTTAGTTTTTTGCCGGGTTGCTCTTTCCGGTTTATCTGTTTTCTCTGGTTTCTCCTGCGGCAGCTTTTTGGTCCAAAACGGATCATCGCCCTGGTTATGCAAACACTGATATTAAAAACAATGACCAGACATATCAATAAAAGATTCAGCAAAGAGAAAAATCAAAGTCTTACAGCTGGCGGTTTGTTGGTGGCACATAAGGGAAGCAGGCCGGTTCTAGCGCAGATGTGCTCCGGTTCATTCAGTATCCTACGCACAGCCTCTGTGATTTCTTCACCGGAAAGCTGGAGCCTTGAATGTCGCAGTGGGTCATCCACACTATCAGTATATTCGCACATCAAACTGGAGCGCTGACTAAGGGGCAGTATGCTCCAAGATATCCAACAGCGAGCAAGGTTAACCCCTGTTAAACCGTTGGCCATAAAGGCCCTGGGCTTTGACAGCTGAGGAGCATATTTGCTTCTCTCCTGGGCAGTCAATCATTGAGGAAAAGGATGGGTATTGCTGAGCCGCTCCGGACGAAAGCCGGGCAAGGGATTCTCACTAGCAGGGGAGGTGTCTTTGTAGTAGAACCATGTCTGATTCCACTCCTTGGGGTGACTGTGCAGCTTGGCGTGAGGGTAGGTGACCTCTTTCCTTTTTTGAATAGCCATGCCACCCAACTCCGTATTAGAGCCATCAGTAAACTCAGTACGGCGGTTTAGATGGAAAAGATCTCTGAATAATTCCACTGTGGGCTCCTCTTGAAAGAACACCTCACAAAGCACTTGGAAGTGGCACATATTTGTAACAGAGTTGGGGCCAGTGTCTAGCGGATGGAGTTGGAAATCAGCTAGAACATCCCGGTAGAATTTAGAACCGGGCGGTTTAAAACCCCGGGCTATGTGGTCTACGAAAACAACAACCTCTCCTTCTCGAGGTGTGGGGGGGCATTCTTTGCCAGGAGCCCTCCAATGGACGGTGTCTTTGCTACCTAAGGCGCCAATCAGGACTAAATCGTCCAGTTGATCCTCTGTGACGCGAGAAGGGACCCAATTGCACTCATACACTTGCTTGGCCATGATGAAATCTACAAAGTACATTGATATGTGCAATGTTAAACCGGAAGCAGATCTATCTAAACCGGAGTTTATGAAGCAACAACATCCCGGCGGTTCAACAAGGGGACTAATGATATATGATAGATTGCTTTTTCAAAGGTGAACCGCCTATGTGGTAAAGAGGATACAGATCTAAGGCAAGAATGACTAAGGAAGGTAAAAACAGATTTCATAAGGTCGCAGTGAAAATTTTGGATCTACCATAAGACAGGAAAATAAAAGGATTTAGACCTAAAAGGTTGATCTCAAAGCAATTCATAAGGGACCAGATCAGTGTTTTATGCGCATAAAGGTTTGCTTTGGTAATAGAAGATAAGCCATTACGGAGAATACATCAGGTTTCAAGTTTTATTCATGGGCTAAAGAAGAAACAAAGGAAGAACAGCGCCAGCGTCTCGATGATCTTCGACGAACAAAGAAACCCTAGAACAGATCTGCGGGGGAAAGGAAAGAAGATTTACCGGAGCTGAGGAAGGAGCGGAAGGTCGCCGCGATGCTCTGCTATGCTCAGGTTGATGCAGCGGCCAAGGTTGATGCAGAGGTCGACGGTGGCGGCGAAGCTCCGAAGCTGGGTGACGCGAGGAAGATGAAGCAGAAGGGGTCGGAGGGAAAGAGAAAAGAAATGACCCTTCAATCCTATTTATAAAGAAAGGGATATGTCAGGCGCGAGAATCAAGGAGCCGCGAGGTTGGAAACAAAGCTGCGGCCTTAATTGTCGCAGGCTTGTTAACAGGATAAGGTTCTTTATAACCAGTGACGTCACACCGGTCTACCGCGAGCAGAGAAGATGACATCACGGCGGTTCAACAAAATGCAAGAAGATGTTGAAGATGAAGATTTTTGCTAAGGATTGACATGAACCTGTTCAAATCAATTTGGGGCCTAATGTTGGGGATATTACTACTGGGCGTAAACCGGCCAGGACAAGCCGGGTTAACTTCATCAGTAGTTGAGTGTGATAAAAGCCCATGAGGGCAGATGAGGGCTAAAGGCCCATAATCAGTTTAAGGCCTATAGCTATAAACCGGCATCGGTATGTAACTTGTGTTATAGGTTAGGAATAGTGGACACCGAACCGGGCGCATCTATGAGCCGGTATCGGGACTCTATGAACCGGCGGGCGTCCCCATGTATATAAGGGGACAACCCAGTGGCGGTTGAAGGGGAGACAACAACTCGAGACATAGGCGAAGCTTATTTGCTCCCTAGTCATCGAAACACCCATCAATTCCATCACAACTAGACATAGGCTTTTACCTTCATTGAAGGGGCCAAACTAGTATAAACTCTCTTGCGTCCTTGTGTCCGCTTTAACCCCTTCAAGCTAACCCGTAGCGATGGCTCCATGACTAAGTCCTTTCTCTAGGACAACTGCCATGACAAAACCACGACAGTGCTGGTTGAGAAAAACGGTTCGAATAATGACCGGGCCATGACGTAACGTCGTGCTGTCAAAATGCGTCAACAGATTAGATTTGTGGAAATATTATTCTCTCTACGGTGGTATGTGGAAATTGTTTTGTAGGGCCGGACACTATCCTTGTGTCCAAAATCTTCTATGGAGTATTCGGAGGAGGAACCCGCCTTGCAATGCCGAAGACAAAACTGCGCGCCGGACTCATCGTCATTGAAGCCTGGTTCAGTGGCTACTGAGGGAGTCCTGGATTAGGGGGTCTCCGGACAGCCGGAATATATCCTTTAGACGGGCTGTTGGACTATGAAGATACAAGATTGAAGACTTCGTCCTGTGTCCGGATGGGACTCTCCTTGGCGTGGAAGGCAAGCTAGGCAATACGGATATGTAGATCTCCTCCCTTGTAATCGACCTTGTGTAACCCTAGCCCCCTCCGGTGTCTATATAAACTGGAGGGTTTAGTCCGTAGGAAAACATACAATCATACCATAGGCTAGCTTCTAGGGTTTAGCCTCTACGATCTCGGGGTAGATCAACTCTTGTAATACTCATATCATCAAGAACAATCAAGCAGGACGTAGGGTATTACCTCCATCAAGAGGGCCCGAACCTGGGTAAACATCGTGTCCCCTGCCTCCTGTTACCATCCGCCTTAGATGCACAGTTCGGGACCCCCTACCTGAGATCCGATGGTTTTTACACCAACATTCGTTATAAAGCATAAAGTAAAAACAAATAATGGCAATTCAAATAGAATTTTTTTGGGCAGTTATGATACGGAAGATTCTAGAACAAAGGAGAAGCACTTGTGTTTTGAGGTTTGTGCATTATGCTTAAGTTCAACCATGGAGTCTGCTAGATTGTACATGTGGCAAAATCCGGTGGGGGGCTAGAAGATGGTGCGAGGGGGCAAGTGGAGGGAGACTATGAAGGAGTGCGCAAGTGCGTGATCGATATTGAAGAGAGGGGGCGAGAACGTGCGCTATTGCGCATTGTGGCAGAGCCATGAAAAATAAATGAGCTAGGGGGACAAGCATTGCTAATCCTTTACGATGAGGGCCAATTCATCAACTTAAACCATTTTACTAGCAATTGTCTAAAGATCACATTCATATTAGCCTCGATATATAGTGATGTTAGGGGGGCAGGGCCATTGCTGCCCCTGTCTTCGCCACTGTGCGCGCGTCTGAGAGATGAAGGGGAGGCATGGATGATGAGAGGGGGACGTTGGATATATAATTAATGTGGGTGTATTAGCTATGTAATGCTATATAGATAGGTATAGATTGATCGATGTGGACGTGGGAAAGAGGGTGAGACCTCACTAGATATATAGATTGATCGGTTTGTGTGGAAAACTGTGAAAGACCTAGCTATATATACATACACACATAGAGGAACATCGATCGTTGCGCATGCACGTGAGAGATAAAGAATGCCCGATATGATGGGGAGGGGGAGGTTTGTGTGTGCATGCATGGGAGACCGACCTGAAGAAAAAGATTGCATGTGTGCGATGGATAATGCCGATTGGTACTGTGTGTGCATGCAAGCACAAGAGAAAGTTAATGGTACAATTATAAAGAGAAGATGACTGTGTGGGTGTAAAAGACTAGGTGATGTCATAATCATTGTAAAGTAGAATTCAAATATTTGAATAAGAGATCATGATGTTTGAAACCCATGCATGCATGAATATAACTAAGATATGCGTGGTGTGGTTTGGAAACGAGCATGTTGTACTGTATACACATCGAACAAGGTCAGACTGATTTGTATTTGAGATATCGATGGCAGACATTGTTTGGCCACATTGCATCCGTGCGTGGACACACTATTCTAATTGGAGATAATGGGTGGCTTTCGCATCACATATCTATATCTATACCCCTATATATATTATATTTTTTATTTTTATATAGTGTGCGGATAACTTTAACTTTGAAATATGGTCGTTTGATGAGGCCAATACGATGGTGCAGAGATGGCAAATTTGAGCACAACTGGCCGTTGGATATCATCTAGATTCCACCAGATTTTGCAACATGTACAATCTAGAAGACTCCACGGTTGAACTTAAGCATAATGCACAAACCTCAAAACAGAAGCACTTCTTCTTTGTTCTAGAATCTTCCGCATCAGAATTGCCCAAATGTTTTTCTACATGATTTGCCATTATTTGTTTTTACTTTATGCCTTACAACGCACAATTCTATGAATCTTAAAATAGATTAGCTTTCTTATAAAAACTAGATGATTTTGAATGAAATGCACTATCAGAATTAAACGAACATTTACATCATGCATATATGACTCAAAGCTTACATGTTATAATGTGGTATTTATTCATAATTTGGTTGCCAAATCTCATGCGTGCAATGCACATGTACCTTACTAGTCTAAATGGTGTTTGTGTGTGTTGTGCTTGTTAAACACATTGTACGTAGTATATCATACATGGTTTAGATTCCGAACATATAGCTAGAGCATACATGTACTAGATTTGAATTCGACATAAAATCTATACATATATTTGAATTTGAGATTGTATGTACATGTATTTCTATTTCTGATGCTAAAACACAATCTGGTAATGAACATGAACCTAGTGATAATGTTAATGATGATGTTCATGTTGATGCTCAACCTAGCAACGATAATGATGTAGAGATTGAACCTGATGTTTATCTTGATAACCCACAATCAAAGAATAAACATTACGATAAGAAAGACTTTGTTGCTAGGAAGCACGGTAAATAAAGAGAACCATGGGTTCGGAAACCCATTCCTTTTCCTCCTAAACCATCCAACAAAAAGGATGATGAGGATTTTGAGCGCTTTGCTGAAATGATTAGACCTATCTTTTTGTGTATGCATTTGACTGATATGCTTAAAATGAACCCTTATGCTAAGTACATGAAGGATATTGTTACAAATAAAAGAAAGATACCGAAAGCTAAAATTTCCACCATGCTTGCTAATCACACTTTTAAGGGTGGAATACCAAAGAAACTAGGAGATCCCGGAGTACCAACTATACCATGCTCCATTAAAAGAAACTATGTTAAAACTGCTTTATGTTATCTTGGAGCCGGTGTTAGTGTTATGTCTCTCTCTTTATATCGTAGACTTGATTTGAATAAGTTGACACCTACTGAAATATCTCTGCAAATGGCCGATAAATCAACTGCTATACTTCTCAGTATTTGTGAGGATGTGCTTGTTGTGGTTGCAAACGTTACTATTTTAACGGAATTTGTTATTCTTAATATTCCCGAGGACGATAGTATGTCTATTATTCTTGGAAGACCCTTTTTGAATACTGCAGGGGCTGTTATTGATTGTAACAAAGGCAATGTCACTTTTCATGTTAATGGTAATGAGCATACGGTACACTTTCCGAGGAAACAACCTCAAGTCCACAGTATCGATTCTATTGGAAAAATTTCAACAATTACTATTGGAGGTTTTGCATTTCCTCTTCCTACTGTCAAGAAGAAATGTGATATTCTTATTGTTGGGGACGTGCATATCCCCGTTGAGGTAACCTAGTGTTATTCGAAATTTTTCCGATTTCATGTTATTCAAAATGAGTTTGTTAACAAGACTTGACCAACCTTGTTAGTGGATTCCTTTTGATGAGCATGAGATGGATGAAGTTAGAAAGCACAACTTTCTGTACCCTCTTTTTACTTTATGTTATTTAGATTAAATAAAGTAAAAACAGTATTTTCTGTCTTTTTTGAGTTGTCCTTGCAATAAAAAATACCCCAAAAATAAAAGTTCTCCAAATGCCCTGAAAATTAATATGATTTTTTATGGAATATTTAAGAATTATTGGCACTGAGAACACACTAGAGGGCCTCACCATGTTCCCACGAGGGTGGAGGGTGCGCCCTACCCCCCTAGGCGCGCCCCTTGCCTCGTTGACGGGGGGATGATCCCCGGGTATGCCCAAGATGGCGAAACAACGCTTCAAAACATTGCCAGGGGAGTGCCCCCTGGCTGGCTGGAGTCTGGCAGGGTTAAGCTCGGCTGGCTGGAATCTGGCTGGGTTGACCCTGGCCGGGTTGACTTTGGCCGGGTTGACCATGGCCGGGTTGGCTCTGGCCGGGTTGACTTTGGCCGGGTTGACCATGGCTGGGTTGACCTGTCCGGGTTGAACTGACCGGGTTGACCCTGTCCGGGTTCCCCCTGGCCGGGTTCTCCTTGTCCGGGTTAACCCTAGCCGGGTTCTGCCTGTTCGTGTTGGGCTGTCCGGGTTAAGCCCTGTCCGGGTTAAGGCCTGTCCAGGTTGAGCCCATCCGGCTGGAATCTTGCAAAGTCAACTAAGACGTCCCATCCGCCGCAACATCGACAAGACGGCCACATCGCAGCCACTGTTGCTGATAAAGCATACGCTGTTCGCTCATCACACGCGTCATCATGTATAGTGTACTTTGTCCCATGGACATTGATTTATAAAATACCCCAGGGACAAAACATAGCCTAGCATGCAGGCTAGCATGGCTTGGGATGTAAGCTACACACTGTAGCTTACATCCCAAGCACACACCCATGCCTACATGGCTTACTTCACAAGCTAGCCCACACTCATATATAAGTCAACATCCCTCCATCCAACAGGGACAAGCTCGACCACTCACTCACACATGCATACATGCTCACGCATGGGCGCCCAATCATTCGGCCAGAGGCCACGGCCACCATGACACACGCTAGTTAGCTAGCTAGTTGCTACTGTTATCAGTCCAATACAGCTCTAGGAGCAACTCTGTACCGCCAGACATGTACACCGCACATATATATTCAGACATGCAGGAGTAGGAGTATTATCTCTCCGGAGAGCTCCGAACCTGGGTAAACTACCGCGTGTTGTTTGCCCAATCCCGTCCTTGGATCTCCAAAGCAGTCTTGCCCTCACCTCAAGCCACCCCGTGGCATCTGTCATCTCACGAACCCGCCTGCGAGATAACCACGACACTCGTGGACCCCACGTGGCCCCCCTCCACTTATTGTTGCACCCACACACTTTGTCTTCCTCCAGAAAAATCACCCACCAGCTCATCTTGCTGCCATTTTCGATCTCCTTGCTCAAAGCTCCATTCACAAAACTACTTTGGGGGATTGTTCTTTGGTATGTGACTCCTCCAATGGTCCAATTAGTTTTTGTTCTAGTGCTTTATTTATTGCGAATTTTTGCTGCTTAGGTGACCCTGTTCTTGAGCTTGCATGTCAAATTTATGTGATCAAGAGTAGTTTTAATGCATGATATGGCCTCTAGGCACTTGTAGGAGTAGTTGCTATCAATCTTGTTGAGTTTGGTTCACTTCTATTTTTGAGTTACTAAAAATTTCAGAGGAAGAAATATGTTTAGGAAAATGTACCAAGGTGGTTCTTTAAAGAAGCAAGGACCCAGGCCCGCAATACGTGAGCCGGACTAAGAACTACCAAGAGAAGCTCAAGTGCGGCCTTGTGAATGGCCGTCGGAAAATTTCATGGTCCAAGCAGGAATTAAGGAGGAATTTGAAGCATATGTGCATAACGCTGAACTTGAGGGCTTCATGTCAGATAAGTGCCCCCAGTACCACTACCTAACTGATTCCTTTGTGAGAAGGTTTAAATTTACATGTACAATCTAGAAGACTCCATAGTTGAACTTAAGCATAATGCACAAACCTCGAAACACAAGCACTTCTTCTTTTATCTAGAATTTTCCACATCAGAATTGCCCAAATGTTTTTCTACATGATTTGCCATTATTGGTTTTTACTTTATGCCTTACAACGCACAATTCCATGAATCTTAAAATAGATCAGCTTTCTTATAAAAACTAGATGATTTTGAATAAAATGAACTATCAGAATTAAACGAACATCTACATCATGCATATATGACTCAAAGCTTACATGCTATAATGTGGTATTTATTCATAATTTGGTTGCCAAATCTCATGCGTGCAATGCACGTGTACCTTACTAGTCTAAATGGTGTTTGTGTGTCTGTTGTGCTTGTTAAACACATTGTACGTAGTATATCATACATGGTTTAGATTCCAAACATCTAGCTAGAGCATACATGTACTATGATTTAAATTCAACATAAAATCTATACATATATTTGAATTTGAGATCGTATGTATATGTAGTTCGTATTTATGTAGGAATTTACTTCCCCTATATTCATGTCATGTGTTGTGAAGATAATATTTAGATGGTTGTATAACTAATCCCGAGTACAATCCCATTCAAACAGGGAAAATGTACTCAAATTTAGTCCATATGCTAGACAACACACATTTTTTTATTACTGAGGGAAGTGCAAATTGTTTTCATACTGTACACACATTATGTTTGTTGTCCTGATTTTTTAGTTTTTTTTGTTGTATTTGAATGCATTTCTAGTAATATAGTAAAACGGGACATAGCTCTCTCTAGTGATGAGGTGCGAATTGTCTTTTTTGGGGTACACGTTAAGCTTGCTCTCCCAAAATTTCAAGCCGCGCCTTGTTATGCCGAAATTTCAAGCTAGCGTCTCTGTCTATCATGCTATGAAACTCCCGCCTCTTCAACCCGCGTGTTGTTACCCCAAAATATTTAAGATATATCTTTGAACCGTTGTGCTTCGACAACTCCCTCCATCTCAACCCGCGCCTTGCTATTGCAAAAATTACAACGTGCTCGAGAACTCCGACCTCCTGTGAAATCCCGACACGTGAAATGCCCGTAATACCCCTCAACCGAAAGAACCGCCTAGGTCAAATTGGTGGTGCACTTTACTAACTTACCCCACATTTCGAACAAGCACGTCCCTAAGCCATGCTTCCTCGCTCACATCCCATCCGCCCACCCATTCGTACACCGAGGCCGGGAAAACCCGCGAAGCCCTGATACGTCTCCAACGTATCTACTTTTCCAAACACTTTTGCCCTTGTTTTGGACTCTAACTTGCATGATTTGAATGGAACTAACCCGGACTGACGCTGTTTTCAGTAGAATTGCCATTGTGTTACTTTTGTGCAGAAATAAAAGTTCTCGAAATGACCTGAAAATCAACGGAGTATATTTTTGGAATGTATATAAAATACTGGTGAAAGAATCAACATCAGGGGCCCATGCCCTGTCCACAAGGGTGGGGGCGCGCCTACCCCCTGGGCGCGCCCCCTGCCTCGTGGGCCCCCGGACGCTCCACCGACCTCAACTCCAACTCCATATATTCATGTTCGAGGAGAAAAAAAAACCAAGGAGAAGGATTCATCGCATTTTATGATACGGAGCCGCCGCCAAGCCCTAATCTCTCTCGGGAGGGCTGATTTGGAGTCCGTTCGGGGCTCCGGAGAGGGGAATCCATCGCCATCGTCATCATCAACCTTCCTCCATCACCAATTTCATGATGCTCACTGCCGTGCATGAGTAATTCCATCATAGGCTTGCTGGACGGTGATGGGTTGGATGAGATTTATCATGTAATCGAGTTAGTTTTGTTAGGATTTGATCCCTAGTATCGATTATGTTCTGAGATTGATGTTGCTATGACTTTGCTATGCTTAATGCTTGTCACTAGGGCCCGAGTGCCATGACTTCAGATCTGAACCTATTATGTTTTCATGAATATATGTGAGTTCTTGATCCTATCTTGCAAGTCTATAGTCACCTATTATGTGTTATGATCCGTTAACCCCGAAGTGACAATAATCGGGATACTTACCGGTGATGACTGTAGTTTGAGGAGTTCATGTATTCACTATGTGTTTATGCTTTGGTCCGGTACTCTATTAAAAGGAGGCCTTAATGTCCCTTAGTTTCCAGTAGGACCCTACTGCCACGATAGGGTAGGACAAAGATGTCATGCAAGTTCTTTTCCATAAGCACGTATGATTATATTCGGAATACATGCCTACATTACATTGATGAACTGGAGCTACTTCTGTGTCACCCTGTGTTATAACTATTGCATGAGGAATCACATCCGACATAATTATCCATCACTGATCCATTGCCTACGAGCTTTTCATATATTCATCTTCGCTTATTTACTTTTCTGTTGCTGCTGTTACGATCACTATAGAACCAAAAGTATTACTTTTGCTACCGTTACCGCTACTATCATACTATTTTGCTACTAAATACTTTGCTGCAGATATTAAGTCTTTCATGTGTGGTTGAATTGACAACTCAACTGTTAATACTTGAGAATATTCTTTGACTCCCCTTGTGTCGAATCAATAAATTTGGGTTGAATACTCTACCCTCGAAAACCGTTGCGATCCCCTATACTTGTGGGTTATCAAGACTATTTTCTGGCGCCGTTGCCGGGGAGTATAGCTCTATTCTTTGAGTCACTTGGGATTTATATTTGCTGATCACTATGAAGAACTTGAAAGATAAAAGAACCAAGATTTTTCTCTCAACTACGAGGGGAGGTAAGGAACTGCCATCTAGCTCCGCACTTGATTCACCTTCTGCTTTGAGTAAACTTGCGACACCTACTCCTGCTATTCATTATGATATGTCGCATATTATTGATGATACCACTTCTGCTTTGGATGATACTTATGATGAAACTACTTCTATGCTTGATAATACTGTGCCACTAGGTGAATTTCTTGATGAACAACTTGCTAGGGTTAGAGAGAATGAAATTATTGAAACTGGTAATATTAATGAAAGTGATGATGAAGATTCTCCCCCTAGATATCAGTTGCATGTTGTTCCTGAGGGTTATGTTATGGATGAAGAAACTGCTAGAGACTTATTAGCTTGCAATGATAGAAACGATCTTAAGAAATTATTAGCTAAGTTTAAAGAAAAATCTTTGAATGCTAGAATGAAATATGACCCTGCTTTTGCTACTTCACCTATCTTTATCTCCGATAAGGATTATGATTTCTCTATCGACCCTGAGTTAATTACTTTGGTTGAATCTGATCCTTTTTATGGATATGAATCTGAAACTGTTGTGGCACATCTTACTAAATTAAATGATATAGCCACCCTGTTCACTAATGATGAGAAAACTCGCTATTACTTTATCCTTAAGTTGTTTCCATTCTCATTAAAGGGTGATGCTAAAACATGGTTTAATTCTCTTGATCCTGGTTGTGTGCGTGGTTCCCAGGATATGATTTAGTACTTCTCTGCTAAATATTTCCCCGCTCATAAGAAACAAGCTACCTTAATGGAAATATATAATTTTTTGCAACTTGAAGAAGAGAGTCTCCCACAAGCTTGGGGGAGGCTTCTCCAATTACGTAATGCTTTGCCTGATCATCCTCTCAAGAAAAATGAAATACTTGATATCTTTTATAATGGACTAACCGATGCTTCCAGAGACCACCTGGATAGTTGTGCTAGTTGTGTTTTCAGGGAAAGAACAGTTGATCAAGCTGAATTGCTATTGAATAATATGTTGAGTAATGAAAATGATTGGACACTTCCTGAACCAACTCCTAAGCCAACTCTGAAGAAAAGGGGTATTCTATTTCCCAGTCCTGAAGATATGCAAGAGGCAAAGAAATCAATGAAAGAAAAATGTATTAAAGCTGAAGATGTTAAGAATTTACCACCTATTGAAGAAATACATGGTCTTGATAACCCGACACAGGTAGTAAAGGTAAATTCTCTCAATAGATTTGATAAATGTGAAATTCCATCTACTAAGTTTGCTAGCCAATGCTTGGATGGGTTTGATGACTTTATTGTTAAACATGAAGACTTCAATGCTTATGTTGATAGACAATTGAAATGCAATGCTTATATGATTGAACACTTGAGTGATTATATGTCTAGACTTAAAGGTTAACTTAAACTTATTAGTAAACATGCTTCTATGGTTACCACTCAAGTAGAACAAGTACTTAAGGCTCAGAATGATTTGCTTAGTGAATTAAATAATAAGAAAAATGATAATGCTATTAGAGTTATGAATAGAGGGGGTAAAATGACTCAGGAACCTCTGTATCCTGAGGTCCACGCCAAGAGAATTGAGCAAGATTCTCAGAGAACTAATGTTGATGCACCTAGTCCTTCTAAAAGGAAGAAAAAAATGATAGAACTTTGCGTGCTTCTAGTGAAATTTTTGTTGACACACTTGAGAATCCAAATGATATTTCTATTTCTGATGCTGAAACACAATCTGGTAATGAACATGAACCTAGTGATAATGTTAATGATGATGTTCATATTGATGCTCAACCTAGCAACAATAATGATGTAGAGATTGAACCTGCTGTTGATCTTGATAACCCACAATCAAAGAATCAATGTTACGATAAGAGAGACTTTGTTGCTAGGAAGCACGGTAAAGAAAGAGAACCATGGGTTAGGAAACCCATGCCTTTTCCTCCTAAACCATCCAAGAAAAAGGATGATGAGGATTTTGAGCGCTTTGCTGAAATGATTAGACCTATCTTTTTGCGTATGCGTTTGACTGATATGCTCAAAATGAAACCTTATGCTAAGTACATGAAGGATATTGTTACAAATAAAAGAAAGATACCAGAAGCTGAAATTTCCACCATGCTTGCTAATTACACTTTTAAGGGTGGAATACCAAAGAAACTAGGAGATTCCGGAGTACCAAATATACCATGCTCCATTAAAAGAAACTATGTTAAAACTGCTTTATGTGATCTTGGAGCCGGTGTTAGTGTTATGCATCTCTCTTTATATCGTAGACTTGATTTGAATAAGTTGACACCTACTGAAATATCTCTACAAATGGCTGATAAATCAACTGCTATACCTGTTGGTATTTGTGAGGATGTGCCTGTTGTGGTTGCAAACGTTACTATTTTAACGGACTTTGTTATTCTTGATATTCCCGAGGACGATAGTATGTCTATTATTCTTGGAAGACCCTTTTTGAATACTGCAGGGGCTGTTATTGATTGTAACAAAGGCAATGTAACTTTTCATGTTAATGGTAATGAGCATACGATACACTTTCTAAGGAAACAACCTCAAGTCCACAGTATCAATTCTATTGGAAAATTTTCAACAATTACCATTGGAGGTTTTGAATTTCCTCTTCCTACTGTCAAGAAGAAATATGATATTCTTATTGTTGGGGACGTGCATATCCCCGTTGAGGTAACCTAGTGTTATTCGAAATTTTGAGGTTTCATGTTATTCAAAATTAGTTTGTTAACAAGACTTGATCAACCTTGTTAGTGGATTCCTTTTGATGAGCATGAGATGGATGAAGTTAGAAAGCACAACTTTCTGTACCCTCTTTTTACTTTCTGTTATTTAGATTAAACAAAGTAAAAATACTATTTTCTGTCTATTTTCTGAATTGTGCTTGCAATAAAAAATACCCCGAAAATAAAAGTTCTCCAAATGCCCTGAAAATTTAATATGATTTTTTATGGAATATTTAAGAATTATTGGCACTGAGAACACACTAGAGGGCCTCACGATGTGCCCACGAGG
Organism: Triticum dicoccoides; assembly: GCF_002162155.2. NCBI lineage: Eukaryota > Viridiplantae > Streptophyta > Magnoliopsida > Poales > Poaceae > Triticum > Triticum dicoccoides. The sequence continues at coordinate 580,584,727 of NC_041390.1, forward strand.
GTTGAGGGTGCGCCCCTACCTCGTGTACCCCACGTGGGCCCCCTCCACTTATTCTTGCACCCACACACTTTGTCTTCCTACAGAAAAAATCATCCACCAGCTCAAAGCCGAGTTCTAGCTCATCTTGCTGCCATTTTCGATCTCCTTGCTCAAAGCTCCATTCACAAAACTACTTTGGGGGATTGTTCTTCGGTATGTGACTCCTCCAATGGTCCAATTAGTTTTTGTTCTAGTGCTTTATTTATTGCGAATTTTTGCTGCTTAGGTGACCCTGTTCTTGAGCTTGCATCTCAAATTTATGTGATCAAAAGTAGTCTTAATGCATGATGTGGCCTCTAGGCACTTGTAGGAGTAGTTGCTATCAATCTTGTTGAGTTTGGTTCACTTCTATTTTTGAGTTACTAAAAATTTCAGAAATTTTTCAGAGGAAGAAATATGTTTAGGAAAATGTACCAAGGTGGTTCTTCAAAGAAGCAAGGACCCAGGCCCGCAATACATGAGCCGGACTATGAACTACCAAGAGAAGCTCAAGTGCGGCCTTGTGAATGGCCGTCAGAAAATTTCATTGTCCAAGCAGGAATTAAGGAGGAATTTGAACCATATGTGCTTAACGCTGAACTTGAGGGCTTCGTGTCAGATAAGTGCCCCCTGTACCACTACCTAACTGATTCCTTTGTGAGAAGGTTTAAATTTATATGTACAATCTAGAAGACTCCATGGTTGAACATAAGCATAATGCACAAACCTCAAAACACAAGCACTTCTTCTTTGGTGTAGAATCTTCCGTATCAGAATTTCCCAAATGTTTTTCTACATGATTTGCAATTATTTGTTTTTACTTTATGCCTTACAACGCACAATTCCATGAATCTTAAAATAGATCAGCTTTCTTATAAAAACTAGATGATTTTGAATGAAATGAACTATCAGAATTGAACGAACAACTACATCATGCATATATGACTCAAAGCTTACATGCTATAATGTGGTATTTATTCATAATTTGGTTGCCAAATCTCATGCGTGCAATGCATGTGTACCTTACTAGTCTAAATGGTGTTTGTGTGTGTGTGTGTTGTGCTTGTTAAACACATTGTACGCAGTATATCATACATGGTTTAGATTCCGAACATCTAGCTAGAGCATACATGTACTATGATTTGAATTCAACATAAGATCTATACATATATTTGAATTTGAGATTGTATGTACATGTAGTTCGTATTTATGTAGGAATTTACTTCCCCTATATTCATGTCATGTGTTGTGAAGATAATATTTACATGGTTGTATAACTAACCCGAGTACAATCCCATTCAAATAGGGAAAATGTACTCAAATTTAGTCCATATGCTAGACAACACACATTGTTTTTTATTGTTGATGGAAGTGCAAATTGTTTTGGTACTGTATACACATTATGTTTGTTGTCCTGATTTTTTTAGTTTTTTGTTGTTGTATTTGAATGCATTTCTAGTAATATAGTAAAACGGGACATAGCTCTCTCTAGTGATGAGGTGCGAATTGTGTTTTTTTGGGCACACGTTAAGCTTGTTCTCCTGAAATTTCAAGCCGCGCCTTGTTATGCCGAAATTTCAAGCTAGCGTCTCTGTCTATCATGCTGCGAAACTCCCGCTACTTCAACCCGCGTGTTGTTACCCCAAAATATTTAAGATATATCTTTGACTCGTTGTGCTTTGACAACTCCCTCCATCTCAACCCGCGCCTTGCTATTGCAAAATTACAACGCGCTCGAAATCTCTGACCTCCTGTGAAATCCCGGCACGCGAAACGCCCGTGATACCCCTGAACCGAAAGAACCGCCTAGGTCAAATCAGTGGGGATACTTTCATAACTTACCCCACATTTCGGACAAGCGCGTCTCCCATCCCATCCGCCCACCCATTCATACACCGAGGCCACGAAAACCCGCGAAGCCCTGATACGTCTCCAACGTATCTACTTTTCCAAACACTTTTGCCCTTGTTTTGGACTCTAACTTGCATGATTTGAATGGAACTAACCCGGACTGACATTGTTTTCAGCAGAATTGCCATGGTGTTACTTTTGTGCAGAAATAAAAGTTCTCGGAATGACCTGAAAATCAATGGAGAATATTTTTGGAATGTATATAAAATATTGGTGAAAGAATCAACATGAGGGGGCCCACGCCCTGTCCACAAGGGTGGGGGCGCGCCTACCCCCTAGGTGCGCCCCCTGCCTCGTGGGCCCCCTGACGCTCCACCAACCTCAACTCCAACTCCATATATTCACGTTCGGGGAGAAAAAAATCAGGGAGAAGGATTCATCGCGTTTTATGATACAGAGCCGCCGCAAAGCCCTAATCTCTCTCGGGAGGGCTGATCTAGAGTCCGTTCGGGGCTCCGGAGAGGGGAATCCATCGCCAGCGTCATCATCAACGTTCCTCCATCACCAATTTCATGATGCTCACTGCCGTGCGTGAGTAATTCCATCATAGGCTTGCTGGACGGTGATGGACTGGATGAGATTTATCATGGAATCGAGTTAGTTTTGTTAGGGTTTGATCCCTAGTACCCATTATGTTCTGAGATTGATGTTGCTATGACTTTGCTATGCTTAATGCTTGTCACTAGGGCCCGAGTGCCATGATTTCAGATCTGAACCTATTATGTTTTGATGAATATATGTGAGTTCTTGATCCTATCTTGCAAGTATATAGTCACCTATTATCTGTTATGATCCGTTAACCCCGAAGTGACAATAATCGGGATACTTACTGGTGATGACCGTAGTTTGAGGAGTTCATGTATTCACTATGCGTTAATGCTTTGGTCCGGTACTCTATTAAAAGGAGGCCTTAATATCCCTTAGTTTCCAATAGGACCCCACTGCCACGGGAGGGTAGGATAAAAGATGTCATGCAAGTTCTTTTCCATAAGCACGTATGACTATATTCAGAATATAGGCCTACATTACATTGATGAACTGGAGCTAGTTCTGTGTCACCCTATGTTATAACTATTGCATGAGGAATCGCATCCGACATAATTATCCATCACTGATCCATTGCCTACAAGCTTTTCATATATTGATCTTCGCTTATTTACTTTTCTATTGCTATTGTTACAATCACTATAAAACCAAAACTATTAGTTTTGCTACCGTTACCGCTACTATCATACTACTTTGCTTCTAAATACTTTGCTGAAGATATTAAGTCTTTCAGGTGCGGTTGAATTGACAACTCAACTGTTAATACTTGAGAATATTCTTTGGCTCCCCTTATGTTGAATCAATAAATTTGGGTTGAATACTCTACCCTCGAAAACTGTTGCGATCCCCTATACTTGTGGGTTATCAAGCCCCACACCCTCCTCCATCCGCCACCCAGCTGGAGCCTCTTCCACGACGACGTCGTCCACAACAACACCTCGACGTCCCTCATCCACCATACCGGATGAGGATCCGTCCTCGATCTCGTCGTCCCGCTGGTTCAGCCACCCCGTCCTCCACCTCCAAGGAGCTGCCCCGACGTTCCCCTCGTCTTTCACGCCACCTCCATTCCCACACCACCGTCTTCACCTGCACCACCGGAAGAGCATCATCATCACTGTTTCCTTAGATGAAGCTGATGCCTAATAGGCGCCACCAAAGAGGTTGTACACTAATTGCCACATTTTCTTTTTGATTCGATCTCACAGTGCTGTCGGCGCTCGGTCCCGAGCCGACACGGCGTGACTCCATTCACGGCGGCGTCGCCGGCCACTCCTCCATGGTGTCGCTCCCGCGGCGGTGACGTCCACATCAGTAGGAGTTGCTGATGCTTTAGCTCTCACTCGCGCTACTGCTCTGCTCTCGGTCCCCAGCTTGGTCTGCTCTTGCTATTGCTCTTGCTCTTGCTTGTGATGCTACTCCAATTTAGCTACACTTCAGTCGCCTGAATCGAATTTTGGGTCAGTCGATTTTCAGGGGGTGGGGGGGCTCGCCGGAGTTAAGGAAGAACCAGCTGCAGTGGGGAGGGGGGCTCGCCAGAGAGGTACCCCACTATCTATCTTAGGGTTTAGGGTGGGGGCGGTGATCGCCGGCAGTGCTGGGGCGGTGGCATGGGGATCGCTAGAGAAAAAGCTTGGCATGGGGGGGCTAGAGGGATGGCCGGGGCGGCGGCGGACCAGCGGTGGGGAGTGGTTTCAGGGCGGGCGGGGCGGTGCACCGCCGGCTGCAGGTGGCGGGGCGGCTCTTGGGCTGGTGGTGGCTGGCGGCTCAGGGTAGCCTCACCTGATGCTGCTCCACGACTAGCTACCCCGGCTCTCGCAGGCGCTGCTGCTGCTGCTACTGCTTTTCTGCTACTAGTGCATTCAGTTTCGGCAGAAAAATGCAGTTTCGACAGTTATGTTCAGTTTCGACAGTTAAATTCATTTTCGACAGTTAAGTTCAGAGATGAGCGGCTGATGTATTTTACATCTAGCACTTTCTGGTTATGTATTTTACGTCATCTATTGGAGATGCTATTAGAATTCCACTCAGGTTAACGTTGTCTCTCTTGTGCTGCTTCAGCCTCGGCGTCGTACAACTCACCGGAGCTGCTCCAATGAAGAAACCCTCCATCACAGCGGAGCAGTACCCCAGGCCCCATCTCTAGACGTCTAAGATCTTCTTCCCCTCCTCCAACAACCAAGTCAGTCGGATCATCCTCACCGACCAACCCAATCACGCTGAGATCGACATGGCTTCGCCAAAGAGGTAGTACACTTGTTGCATCTCTTTTTACTCTACATGTTATATATATTATCCACTAAGCACACGAAGTAACGTGAAATAGAATTAGTTTCTCCTACTATATGACAAGCAGTGAGGTACCGGGCAACTTAGCTATCTGTGATGGACTCTCTTGAGCGCCATCATTATTAATCTCTGCGCATTTGAGCTGTGCATTTGTCGATGGGCCTGGGAGTTGAGCTAGTAGGGCAGTGGCCTGGGTCCAAAGTAATAGAAGTAGCACAAAAACATTTTTTGAGTGTAGGATTTTCCTTGCTCAAGCCTGTTGTTACCTCTTGAGCTTGCGTTGGGTTTCCCCGAAGAGGAAAGGATGATGCAGCAGAGTAGCGTAAGTATTTCCCTCAGTTTTTGAGAACCAAGGTATCAATCCAGTAGGAGGCCACGCTGAAGTCCCTCGTACCTGCACAAAACGATAGCTACTCGCAACCAACGTGATTAGGGGTTGTCAATCCCTTCACGGTCACTTACGAGAGTGAGATCTGATAGATATAATATTTTTGGTATTTTTGGTATAGAGATGCAAAGTGAAAAGAAAAAGGCAAAGTAAAAAAGCAAAGCAAGATTAAAGTGATGGGGATTGATATGATGAGAATAGACCCGGGGGCCATAGGTTTCACTAGTGGATTCTCTCAAGAGCATAAGTATTCTACGGTGGGTGAACAAATTACTATTGAGCAATTGACAGAATTGAGCATAGTTATGAGAATATCTAGGCATGATCATGTATATAGGCATCACGTCTGTGACAAGTAGACCGAAACAATTCTGCATCTACTACTATTACTCCACTCATCGACCGCTATCCAGCATGCATCTAGAGTATTAAGTTAAAAATAGAGTAACGCCTTAAGCAAGATGGCATGATGTAGAGAGATAAATTCATGCAATATGAAATAAACCCCATCTTGCTATCCTCGATGGCAACGATGCGATACGTGCCTTGCTGCCCCTTCTGTCACTGGGAAAGGACACCGCAAGATCGAACCCAAAGCTAAGCAATTCTCCCATGGCAAGAACTACCAATCTAGTTGGCCAAATGTAACATCCCAAATTTTCAATTTGGAATGTTATACCCTAGATCATCATTGCATATCATATTTATTGCATTTTGGTTGATCCTAGAAATTTCACGCAACTCAAGGACCCCGGAGAGAGTTGGGGATTTCGTTATTTTCATATTTGAGTTGTCTCAAATTTTGAAAATAGGATCATTTAATTTTATTTATTTTATCTTCAATTATTTCTATTACAAAAATATGAGAGAGGGAATAAAATGACTTTCCCCAAATAAAGAAATATTGAGGATTTAATAAAAAAATCAAATAAGATTTTATTTTGGTTTTATTTGCTATTTTATTTGAATTTAGGAAAAATGCGCGTTTTTCAAAATTGCATTTAGGCCCCAAATAAACGTTCATCCTGTGCGGCTTGATTTAAGAAGTCGGGGAAATTTTATTTCGGGATTTTTGGAGTCCGTTTCATATTCCTTTTTTTTCCGAGCGTAATTATTAAAAAAAGTCCGAACCGACCTTGGGCCGTAACCGGCCAGGACTCCTCCTGGCCGGGCCTTTTTATAGCGCCCCGAGCCCTGGCCAAAGCCCAAGTCGCGCCCCGCCCAAACCCTAACCCTAGCCGGCGGCCGCCGCCCGCGCGCCGCGCCGCCGCCGCCCGCTCGCGCCGCCACCCGCCGTCGCCGTTGGCCGAAGTCGCCGGAGGTAGTTTTTTTTCGCCTCCGGTTTTTCTCAAAAAAACGTTCGGTTTTTCCGACGGTTTTGTTCGTTTTTTTAGTTTCTATTTTTTTAAATAGATCGGTTTTCCGGTTTATTTATTTAGCGAGCGTTCGTCCGTTCGTTCGTTTTAATGAACATTCGTCGTTTTTCTTTTTCTCGGATTAAATCCGTGATTTTTCTGATCGCGATTTCTGATCCGATTTTCGTTTTAGTCTAACTTTTCGCTCGTTTATCGGAATCAGGCGATTCAAGCGCCTAGAGTTTCGTCTCGAAACCCTCTTTCCGTTTAACCAACTCAAACCAGTTTTTGCCACTGTAAAAATTGCCCTAGATCCAGAATAGTAGACAAAGCCTGTTTCTTTTGCCGTTTGTCTTGTGGGGAAAAGTGCACAAACCTCTGCAGAGTGTATAAACTAATCATGATTAGCCGTGTCCCTGGTTATGGACGTCTTGAGTATCTAGTACCTGAATTATCATGTGAATCTCGACATGTTACTCTAAAAATTAATTTTGTTGGGTTTTGTTTAATGATGATGCTTAATTGGGATTGAGAATGCTGTCAACCATTCTCAATGTTTAACAACTACCATGATAGTTAAATAAAATTTATTCCTTTGCAGTAGGGAAAAATTGGCTTTACGCAAAATTGTAACCATAGAGCTTTCCACCAGCCAAATATGCATATAGAATAGCCTATTTCATTCCATTACTCTCTATGTGTTATTTTGCCAGCATATTCCATGTGCTGACCCGTTTTGGGCTGCAACGTTAATGTTGCAGACTTTTCAGACGATGATTAAGGAGTTATAGGTCGTGGTTCTATACCCAGTGATGCCGTTGGAGTTGATGGACTCCGTTATCTTCCAAGCCTTCCGCTGTTATCGTTATTAGATGGCCTTAAGCCATATTTATTGTAATAAGTTCTCTTCTGAGACACTCAATGTAATAAGTGTGTGATTTCTACTCTGTTATAAATCCTTCAAGTACTGTGTGGTGTCAGCATTACTGACCCAGGGATGACACCTGAGCACAGAGATTGGACCGTTTGAGGTCTGGTCGCTACACCAAACCAAACGGATAATTCGAAGAGACTTGCAAAGATAACCAATCATACATAAAAGAATTCAGAGAAGATTCAGATAGACTTGATCATAAACCCACAATTCATCGACCTCAACAAACACACCGCAAAAAGAAGATTACATCGAATAGATCTCCACAAGAGAGGGGGCAGAACTTTGTATTGAGATTCAAAGAGAGAGAGAAGAAGCCATCTAGCTACTAACTATGGACCCGAAGGTCTGAGGTAAACTACTCACACTTCATCGGAGGGGCTAGGATGATGTAGAAGCCCTCCGTGATGACGACCCTCTTCCGGCGGAGCTTCGGAACAGGCCCCAAGATGGGATCTCGTGGATACAGAAAGTTGCGGCGGTGGAATTAGGTTTTTGGCTCCTGTTTTGATCATTTGGGGGTACGTATGTATGTATAGGAGGAAGGAGTACGTCGGTGGAGCACCAAGGGGCCCACGAGGCAGGGGGACGTGCCCTAGGGGGCCCCACCCTCGTGACATCCTCTTTGACTCCTTGGAGTAGGGTCCAAGTCTCCTGGATCACGTTCGGTGAGAAAATCACGTTCCCGAAGGTTTTATTCTGTTTGGACTCCATTTGATATTCCGTTTCTCCGAAACACTGAAATAGGCAAAAAAACAGCAATTCTGGGATGGGCCTCCGGTTAATAGGTTAGTCCCAAAAATAATATAAAAGTGTAAAATAAATCCCAATATAGTCCAAAACAGTAGATAATATAGCATGGAGCAATCAAAAATTATAGATACGTTGGAGACGTATCAGGCATCCCCAAGCTTAATTCCTGCTCGTCCTCAAGTAGGTAAATGATAAAAAGAGAATTTTTGATGTGGAGTGCTACATGGCATAATTTCAATGCAAATCTTCTTAATTGTGATATGAATATTCAGATTCGAAATATTCAAGACAAAAGTTTATATTGACATAAAAATAATAATACTTCAAGCATACTGACAAAGCAATTATGTCTTCTCAAAATAACATGGCCAAAGAAAGTTATCCCTACAAAATCATATAGTCTGGCTATGCTCCATCTTCACCACACAAAGTATTTAAATCATGCACAACCCCGATGACAAGCCAAGCAATTGTTTCATACCCTAACTTTTTCAAAACTTTTTCAATCTGCACGCAATACATGAGCGTGAGCCATGGATATAGCACTATAGGTGGAATAGAGTGGTGGTTGTGGAGAAGACAAAAAGAAGGGGAAGATAGTCTCACATCAACTAGGCATATCAACGGGCTATGGAGATGCCCATCAATAGATATCAATGTGAGTGAGTAGGGATTGCCATGCAACGGATGCACTAGAGCTATAAATTTATGAAAGCTCAACAAAGGAAACTAGTGGGTGTGCATCCAACTTGCTTGCTCATGAAGACCTAGGGTAATTTGAGGAAGCCCATCATTGGAATATAGAATCCAAGTTCTATAGTGTAAAATTCCCACTAGTATATGAAAGTGATAACATGAGAGACTCTCTACTATGAAGATCATGGTGCTACTTTGAAGCACAAGTGTGGTAAAAGGATAGTAGCATTGCCCCTTTTTATTTATTTTCTTTCTTTGGTCCTTCTCTTTTTTGGCCTTTTTTGGGACAATGCTCTATTAAATGATGATCATCACACTTTTATTTATTTACAACTCAATGATTACAACTCAATTCTAAAGCAAAGTATGACTCTATATGGATGCCTCCGGCGGTGTACCAGGATATGCAATGAATCAAGAGTGACAAGTATGAAAAAATTATGAATGGTGGCTTTGCCTCAAATACTATGTTAACTACATGATCATGCTAGGCAATATGACAATGATGAATGTGTCATGATGAACTAGATGGTGGAAAGTTGCATGGCAATATATCTCGGAATGGCTATGGAAATGCCATAATAGGTAGGTAGGTATGGTGGCTGTTTTGAGGAAGGTATATGGTAGGTGTATGATACCGGCGAAAGGTGCGCGGTATTAGAGAGGCTAGCAAAGGTGGAAGGGTGAGAGTGCGTATGATCCATGGACTCAACATTAGTCATAAAGAACTCATATACTTATTGCAAAAATCTAGAAGTTATCAACGCAAAGTATTACGCGCATGCTCCTAGGGCGATAGATTGGTAGGAAAAGACCATCGCTCGTCCCCGACCGCCACTCATAAGGAAGACAATCAATAAATAAATCATGCTCCGACTTCATCACATAACGATTCACCATACGTGCATGCTACAAGAATCACAAACTTTAACACAAGTACTCTTTAAATTCATAACTACTCAACTAGCATGACCTCCATATCTCAAAACAATTATCAAGTTTCAATCTTTTCTTAGTATTCAGCACACTCAAAAGAAAGTTTCACAAATCTTGAATACCAAGCATATTATTATCACGCAAATTACCATGCTATTAAGAGACTCTCAAAATAATTTAAGTGAAGCATGAGAGATCAATAGTTTCTTTAAAACAAATCCACCACCGTGCTCTAAAAGATCTAAGTGAAGCACATAGAGCAAAATTATAACGCTCAAAAGATATAAGTGAAGCACATAGAGCAAAACTACTTAGCTCAAAAGATATAAGTGAAGCACATAGAGCAAAACTACTTAGCTCAATAGATATAAGTGAAGCACATAGAGTATTCTATCAAATTTTAATTCATGTATGGCTCTCTCAAAAGGTGTGTATAGAAAGGATGATTGTGGCATACTAAAGCACAAATACACAAATAATACAAGATGCTCCAAGCAAAACACATATCATGTTGGTGAATAAAAATATAGCTCCAAGTAAATTACCGATGGAAGTGGACGAAAGAGGGGATGCCTTCCGGGGCATCACCAAGCTTTGACTTTTTGGTGTCCTTGGATTATCTTGGGGGTGCCATGGGCATCCCCAACCTTAGGCTCTTGCCACTCCTTGTTCCATAATTCATCACAAGAATTCACCCAAAACTTGAAAACTTCACAACACAAAACTTAAAGTAGAAAACTCGTGAGCTCCGTTAGCGAAAGAAAATAAAAGACCACTTCAAGGTACTGTAATGAACTAATTATTTATTTATATTGGTTTTAAACCTACTGTATGCCAAATTCTCTATGGATGATAAACTATTTTACTAGCCATAGATTCATCAAAATAAGCAAACAACACACGAAAAACAGAATCTGTCAAAAACAGAACAGTCTGTAGTAATTTGTAGCTAGCGCAAGATATTTAACCCCAAAAATTCTAAACTAAATTTCTGGACGTGAGTAATTTATATATTAATCATCTGAAAAAAGAATTAACTAAATATCACTCTTCAAGTAAAAATGACAGCAGTTCTCGTGAGCGCTAAAGTTTCTGTTTTTTACAGCAAGTTCAACAAGACTTTCCCCAAGTCTTCCCAACGGTTCTACTTGGCACAAACACTAATTAAACACAAAAAAACACAACCAAAACAGAGGCTAAATAATTTATTTATTAATAAGCAGGAGCAAAAAGCAAGGAATAAAAATAAAATTGGGTTGCCTCCCAACAAGCGCTATCGTTTAACGCCCCTAGCTAGGCATAAAAGCGAGGATAGATCTAGGTATTGCCATCTTTGGTAGGCAATCCATAAGTGGCTCTCATGATAGTTTCATATGGAAATTTTATTTTCTTTCTTGGAAAGTGTTCCATGCCCTTTTTTAATGGAAATTGAAATCTAATATTCCCTTCCTTCATATCAATAATCGCACCAACCGTTCTAAGGAATGGTCTACCAAGAATAATAGGGCAAGAAGGATTGCAATCTATATCAAGTACAATGAAATATATGGGCACATAATTCGTATTTGCAACAATAAGAACATCATTAATCCTTCCCATAGGTTTCTTAATAGTGCAATCCGCAAGATGCAAGTTTAGAGAGCAATCATCAAAATTACGGAAATCTAGCAAATCACACAAAGTCTTGGGAATAGTTGAGACACTAGCACCCAAATCACACAAAGCATAAAACTCATGATCTTTGATTTTAATTTTAATAGTTGGTTCCCACTCATCATAGAGTTTTCTAGGGATAGAAACTTTCAACTCAAGTTTTTCTTCATAAGATTGCATCAAGGCATCAACAATATGTTCGGTGAAGGCTTTATTTTGACTATAAGCATGTGGAGAATTTAGCACGGATTGCAACAAGGAAATACAATCAATTAAAGAGAAACTTTCATAATTAAATTCCTTGAAATCCAATATAGTGGGTTTAGCAACATCTAGATTTTTATTTCTTTCAATCCCACTTTCATCAATTTCATCATTAAGATCTAAATACTCCGAATTTTTAGAATGCCTTCTAGGTAAAGGAAGATCATATTCAGTTTCATCAAGATTCATATTGCAAAACAAAGATTTAATAGGGGACACATCAATAACTT